>NW_020897702.1:3749304-4164460 GCF_003984885.1 Neopelma chrysocephalum
CCGGCACAGCACCAGCCCTGGTGAAGAAGACCCAAAGGATGGGGTTTCCAGATGAGAAGGTGCCTGTGGAGCCTGCTGCCATCCTGAGAATGCTCTGGCAGGGTCATCCTGTGAGCAGAAATGCGGGAGAGTTGACAGCTAGGCTGGGTATGTGGGCAGTGTGTTTGCTTTTGGGAAGGATGGATGTAGCTGCAAGTAACATAGCTCAACAGGTACCAAGAAGTGTGCTAGGTGATGGGCAAGGCATAAAATAAGGACAGTTTGCAACACATAGGCCACTTTGTAGCCAGGGTTAGAGTCTAAAAGGTCTGTTGATAATGAAACCAAATGCTTGGGGTAGCTGTCAAATTAAAAAAGGTACAATTTGGAGAAAGCAGTAAAACAGTTCATCAGTGTAGGGAGAGTCTCTCCCAGTGACTTATTTTCATACCATGCACAGACTTTAAAAAAAACAGTAGAATTAAACCAGCATTTGAAACTGCCCTCTAGAGACTTTATTTGAATGTAATATATTTCAATTAATGTGTATTCAAAGTTCCTATGCTAATATACAGTCTGCAGAGACTTATAATTGTTGGTTGAAATCTGAGCTAAATTAACATAATCTTTTCATTTTTTTAAAAAAAAGAGAAATAATCAACTTAGCTGCAAGTATAATATTGAGCAGAAAAGAAACAGAATAACCGGGGAGTGATTTTGAAAGCAGCTCTTATGGCCAGTTGCTCAAAGCCAGTGCCAGAAAATAAGGGAAACCTTTTATTAAACATGATTGCTGTGACCTTCTCTGGTTAACCTACAGAAGGGAAAACGAGCTATAAGCTGTGTATGATTTGTTTTTATTACAGCTGGGTTGTTTCTCAGTGAACCTGTAGAAGATGGAATGTTTATTTTGATTTATTTTTGCCTTGTTTATGCTCAAAAGAGTAAAACCGAATGAAACATCTTCTAGGACTGCACATGTGTACTCATTTCTCTTTGACTACTGTGACTGTGCCCCCTGCTCTCACCTCCTTTGTGAACATCACAGCTATGCATGTCCCTGCCTCCCTCCTTCCAGGTTTAGGAAGACAGGTTCTACAATGGATATTGAGTATTGTCCTCTTCTCAGTACAGAGATTGGAGCTGTACCTGACCCTTTAGGAAGGACTGGTAAGGTAAGCTTTCTTTTATCCTTCTTCTTCTGAGACAAGCACCACTTATGCTCCCCTGAGGATTGCATAAATGAGAAGGAGAGCAGCAATTTGGTGTATTTATATGCAGCGGAGTCAAGAGGGCCCCATTGTGCTTGAGATGCACACAAACAGAGCTCCAGAGAGCTCCTGCTGTTGGGCACCACAGGGACAAAACAGACCAGCAGTAAGACCAGAGGGACAAGGACATTGCAGTCGTGTGTGTGCTTTTGCATTCTTGTCAGCCTCGGAGGTTTTTGCAGAGGTACACTAATGTATGCAGCAAAATCAAGAGCATAAGAAAATTCCCACAGAATCCGGACGCAGTGAGCTAATTGTGGATTAGGTCATTTTCTATGTGCCTTCCAAGATGACTGCATGTACCTAATTAAGATGCCTAATGTATTTGGTTTAGCCCAAATGGTGATGGAGGAGGAAGGTTATTGGTCTGGCGTCCAGGGTGTTGGCAAGGATGATTTTTATGTGGATTGGAATTAAGCAGGCTTTCAGTTTCCAAGGAATAAAGTTACCAACAAGGCTCAGTCACACAATTACTTTAAGGAACAGTGATATCACAGAAAACATTTTCTGAAATCATAAGATTTCACTGATTCATCTTTGTGTGTCATTTCTTGGCCTCAGTTCTTACTTCAGGAAAAATATTCATTTAACTTTTATTGAAAACAAGATTATTTAAAGAATAAAACAATCACAGAATGTTTGAGGATGGAAGGCACCTGGAGATTATCTAGCCCAAACCTCTGCTCAAGCAAAGCCACCTAAAGCTGGCTGCCCAGTACCATGTCCAGATGGGTTTTGTATACCTCGGGGGATGGTGACTACACAACCTCTCAGAGCAACCTGTTCCACTGTTGGATCACTTGTAAAAAAATGTATTTCCTGTATTTCAAGTTATTCCCATTATCTCCTGATCTTCCATGTAGGACCAATGAGGAAAGTCTTGCTTTGTCTGCTTTACTGTTTCTCAACATTGGGTGTACTTTTATAAGGCCCCCCTGAGCCTTCTCTGGACTGAACAGTCCCAGCTCCCTCAACATTTCCTCATATGTCAGGTGCTCAAACCCTTTAATTATCTTCTTGGTCCTTCAGGGGACTCTGTCCAGTATATCCACATCTCTCTTGTACGGGGGATCCCAGACTTGGACACAGCACCCTGTGTGTGTCTCACCTGGGCTGAGCAAATGGGAATGATCACCTTCCTTGTCCTACTAGTAACACTCTTCCTAATGCAGCCAGGAGGTGGCTGGTCACCTTTGCCACAGCGGTACACTGCTGGCTTATGGTCAGCTTGGTGTACCCCAGGCCCTTCAAGTCCTTCTTTTTAAAGCTCTTTCAGCTGGTCCCCAGTGTGTTCTGGTGCATACTGTTATTCCTCCAAGGGCAAAGCTGGGCACTCCTCTTTGCTGAACTTGATGAGATCCCTGCCATCCCCTTTCTTCAGTTCTCGAGGTCCCTCTGAACGGCAGCACCACCAGCTGGTGCATCAAACCCTCCTCCTCATTTTTTATCCTCTGCAAACTTGCTGAGGGTGCACTCTGTCCCATCATCAAGATCAATAATGAAGTTGTTAAGCATATTTGACCCAGTATAAACCCTGGGGCATTCCACTAGGGCCTGGCCTCTACCAGGACTTTAAGTCACTGGTCACAATCCTCTGAATTCAGCAGTTCAGTTAGTTTTCAGTCTACCTTAGCATTCATATATCTAGCCTGAACTTCATCAGTTTGTCTGTGGAAATAGACTTGACTAAAATCGGAGTAAAAAAAGGCCACTTCTCTCTCCTCATCCATGTAGTGGGTTGACCCCGGCCAGATACCAGGTACTCACTAAAGCTGCTCTCTCACCCTCCCTCTGCAACTAGACAGAGGAGAGAGAAAAAAAACAGCTAAGGATTCATGAGTAGAGATAAGAGCTGGGAGGGGTCAGTGACTGATTACCTTCATGGGCAAAACAAGATTCAAAGTGGGGATAGTACTTATATTTATTACTAACAGGATAAGAGCCAAAGAGTGAGAAATAGTCTTAAAAACACCTTTCCCCTACCCTCCTTCCTTCCACGTTCTCCCTCCTACCCCCCCCAGCAGTGCAGGGGGATGGGGAATGGGGGTTGTGGTCAGTTGTTGTTTCTGCCGCTGCTCAGGGAGGAGAGTCCTTCCCCTGCTCCCATGGAGTCCCTCCCACAGGAGACAGTCCTTGATGGACCTCTCCAGCGTGAGTCCATCCCTTGGGCATCAGTTCTTCCCAAACTGTTGTCCCGTGGGTCACTCCTCCATGGGGTGCAGTCCTTCAAAAATGATCTGCTTCACTGTGGGACCCCCACAGGGGCCACAAGTCCTACCTGGGAAAAACCTGCTCCAGCGTGGGCTTCTGTCTCCATAGGCCGCAGGCCTCTGGCAGGACTCTGCTCCATCCTGGGCCTCCCACGGGGTCTCAGCCTCCTTCATGCATCCACCTGCTCCAGCATGGGCTCCTCCATGGGCTGCAGGTGGATCTCTGCACCCCGATGGTCCTCCATGGGCTGCAGGGGCACAGCTGCTCCACCATGGTCTGCACCACGGGCTGCAGGAGCCTCAGCTCTGGTGCCTGGAGCACCTCCTGCCCCTGCTTTTGCACTGACCTTGGTGTCTGCATTGTTATTCCCATGTTCTCACTCTGCTCTTCCCTGGCAGCAATTTCTTCTGTGCAACAATCTTTTGTTCTTAAATATGTTATCACAGATGCGTTACTATTACTTCTAATTGGCTCAGCTTTGGTGAGCGGCAGGAAGTCCATCCTGGAGCCAGCTGGCATTGGTTCTGTGGGACAGGGGAAGCTTCTGGCAGCTTCTAACAGAAGCCACCCCTGTAGCCCCCCCCACTACCAAAACCCAGCCGCAGAAACCCACTACCTCCACCAGTCATCTCATCTTATAAGGCCATTGGGCTGGCCAAACATAATTCTACTTTCATAACCCTCGTAAATCAATGCTGACTTCTTGTAGTCATCATGTTTTTCTTCATATATTTGGAAATGGTTTCAAGAATTACTTGCTCCATTATCTTCCTAGGCATTAAGGTGAGGCTGACCAGCCTATAGTTCCCAATACCTTTTTTCTTGCTTTTCTTGAAGATAGGAGTGATATTTGCTTTTTTCTTGCTTTTCTTGAAGATAGGAATGATATTTGCTTTCTCCCTGTCCTTAGGTATTTCCCCTGATCACCACAGCCTTTCAAGGATATTTGAGGTTGGCCTTTAGCTACAATTGGCCAGCTCTCTCAGAACTCGTGGGTGACTCCCATCAGGTCCTGCAGACTTCTATATGTCTAATTGGATTAAATGTTCCCTAAACTGGTTTTTCTCCAGTAAGAGTAACTCTTTCTTGCTCCAGACATTCTGATGAGTCTCAGGACCCCTGGGATTGCTGAATGTAGGCCTTACTGGAATGACCGAGACAAGGGTGGCATTGGGTACATTAGCATATTCCATATCCTTTGTCACCAGATCCCCTCCCCCCTTCAGCAGCAGCCCCACAGTTTCCCTTTTGTTGCTGATAAATCCATACAAGTCCTTCATGCTGTTCTTCATATCTGTTGCCAGATTCAACTCCAGGTGAGCTTTGACTTTTCTAGCCCCATCCCTGCACACTCTTAACGTCTCTGTATTCCTTATGGGTGCCTGACCCTGCTTCCACCTCTTGTGTGCTTCTTTTTTGTGTTTGGGTTTTGTCAGGACCTCCATGCCAGCTTCCTGACACTTTTGCTTGATGTCCTGTGTGTCCTGTGGGGATGGACCATTCTTGAGCTTGCAGGGGGTGATCCTTGAAAATTACCCATCTCCTCTGGACCCCTCTTCTTTCCAGGACCATAACCCATAGGATCCTTCTAAGAAGCCATTTGAAAAGGTTGAAGTTGCTCTTCTGAACTCCAGGGCTGCAGTCCCAGTTTTTTCCCTGCTCATTCCACTCAGGATTCTGAATGCCACCATCTCATGGTCGTTGCAGTCAAGGCCACCACAGCCTTCATATCCCTGACCATTTCTTTCCTGTTTGTGATCCTGAAGTCCAGCAGATCATCTCCCTTGCTGTCTCTTCAGTCACCTGAGTCAGGAGGTTATTGTCAGTGTACTCCAGAGACATCCTGTTTGTGCCCTGCTGCATTGCCCATCCAGCAGAAATCAGGGTAGTTCAAGTCTTCCTTGAGAAGGAGGCATGTGAATGTGTACCTTCTTCCAGTTACCTGAAGAAATTACTTTTTTTTTTTTTTTTTTGCTATTTTGGTGAAGTAGCAACTATTTAAGCAAGAGTGTTGTATTAAGAAATCACTTATATCCATTCTGGTTTGCTTTCAGTCTATTAATGCAGTTTTCCAGATCTTTCATCTTTAATGATGAAGTTCTCCAGTAAGGAATGGGTTTGGAAAATTTGAGTAAAACTGGATTATATTTATGTTTGAGAATGGAGAACACACACTTCCCCCACCATACAAGTTTATTTGAAACTTTTCTTGAGCTGTTTCACAGCAGAATGGAGAGGCACCTGAAATTTGGCAAAGAAATGCAATACACAGAGAAGATGCATCTTTCAGTACTCCAGTAAGAGCCAGATTCATTACTGTCCAGTTGTGTGTCCACCAGCAAGCCACTGTCCTTATTTTTTACCGACTTTATTGCAGCATCATTCACATTCATTTTGCTGTGTGGGTGATGGATGCAGATCTTAGGACACGGCCAGTAAAATGGCTATCTCTCTCAAAGTTTTCCCTTTCTCTGCTTGCTGAAGTCACTGCCCATTTGCTTGAGGCATTGCTTCAAGCTAGGAGCGTATTGATAAGCCTAACGATGTCAGTTCATGACCGCATTCTCCCATGTCTCCTGTCTTCTCCTCCTCAGTACCTCTCAGTGGTATTTTTCCTGTTCATCCCTATACTCCCCCTTGCACTATGAGGTGTGTAGTGACCAGTGCCGAGGAGAGGCAGGTGACCATCATGGTGACACTGGGAAGAAGAAAGTGAATTCAGCAAGGCAGGGCCGGGCCTGCAGCACCCAAGTCCCTTCTGCTTCTCAAATCCGCTGAATCCCTTCTCCAATGCAGTACAGCAGGACAAGGAAATTTTTTGGTAAGCTGTCTAGCCCTGGGGCTATATGTTGCACATGCAGCAAAATGTGTACAAGATATGTGGGGAGTCTGTTGGATAATCACACAAAAATGAATGTTAGAGCATTGATGTGCATGGACAACTTAACCATACATGTAAAATAAAGAGTGTATGTAAAAGGTAAGTGCTGGCTGCAAAAGAAAATTTTTATGCAAGAGATTGAGTGTCAAGTGGTTTGTCAACCACAAGCCTGTGGCTGTCTGTGAATGGCCAAATGCTTTTACAGGACAAGTGACAAGGAGCCAGTAGAAGTGAGAAGTGCCTGTGACGTTTGACCAAAAGGACCACTACATGTGCTTTGGACCAAGTGCTGCTTTGCAAACAGGGTGGAGGCAGTAAAATGAGTTACATAAACCATGCAGAATTCATGTGCAAAAACGCAGTGATTCTGAATGTAAGCTGCCATGAATCTCGTGGGGCTGTGGGGTTCATTATGTCTGGCAGGGTTCAGTGTGCTTTCTGTAGTCTCATTTAAGCTATCCTGTTCCCAAGAAAGCAACAGAGAGTGGAGCCAGTGAAGACTGTGTTTCACAGCCACTTGCTCTGTTACAGGGACATTCCTAGTATCCTTCTGACCATAGGCTCATCGGTAAGGTCGGGAGCATCCCAGGGAACCTGGTAATCATGGGCCTTGATGGGAACAAAAATTGTAGTGGTAGTGCCATTATGAACAGGGTTGCTGCCATCTGTTGGTTGAAATCTCATGGGGAGCTAGAAGAATCCTTGATCTGATTATGCCATCTAAGATTTAGATATACTGAGAAAGGATTATTTTGGTTTTAATGACATGATGTGCTCATGTTTTAAAAATTGGAAGGGGAGGACAAAACTATTTGTCTGCATTATTACATTACCTGGTTGCTGACCTGTATATCAATTTAAGTCCTTTGCTGAAGTACTGGCCAAAGTTTTAACTTTTCAAGCTGTGGGTCTACAAACATATCTCATTACACTACTGCCAGCTTCAGCAGTAGTGTGGTCATTCCACAGCTGAATACTTGTTAACTACCATTTCTGGGCCAGCACTATAGACCAAACAAGCAAAGTAATATGGACCAGGAATAACTCTCCCCTCTTTTTTTTTTAAATAAAATTATTAGTAAGCTGGAGAAGTTTCCAGGACCCATCTGTACATCCTCCCATGAACACAGCACAGCTGAGGAGGAGGGCACCCACTGAGGCAGCTGAAATCTGCCCTGCTGCTATGAGAAATTACTGCCTGTGTCATCAGGGCTTTCAGCAGAACAGAAGTCTGTAGCCACTAGCCAGATTTGTAAAAGTTTGGGACTAGCCTTTGGGCTGTATCTCCAAAGGCTGCAACTATCCAGATTTCTCCCTCTCTTTCTCCCAAGCCCAGAGCAGCTCAGTATTCACATTCACTGCCCAAAGTTCTGCCATATTATCTGCCTGTTAAAAGTAAATCCTATAGAATGAGCAGCCCTGAGACATGATAAAGGTTCACTCTTCAGCTTTCTCCACAAGTTTGTTAAACAATTGTACATGTACCAAACATTTCCAGGGTGAAGGGTTTCCACAATAAGTTAAATTGAATCTGTAGTCTCCTGTGTCCCAAATGATCTGGTTATTAGCTGTTAACCCTCACATTGAACATCCCAAGCTGTACAGCAATTTCTTGTTGTGTCCACTGGACTCTCTTCATGTTTGCCTTCTCCCCTCTGAGTTTTGCCAGGCTCCATTTCCAGCTCCATGCACCCTGCCTAGTAGTTCAACCCCAACAAATTTCTAACAATGTGCAGGAATAGCTCATCATGGCTAGGCTTCGGGAACAAAGATTTGGGAAGGGGTCTACCCATGTTTCTTGCAAGCGTGTTGGTGGCTAAAAAGGCCAATACGAGAAAGGCATGTCCGGTTGCAAGAGACACAGCAGAAAGACTCCTTAGATGGTATATTCTGCAAGGCTCAATTCTTTCTGCGTTGTCTTTTCTCCTCAAGGGTGATCCTGCGTGCTTTCTCAAAAGCATCAGCAGCGTTATAGATGGTCTGTCTCCAGGCCTCCCGATTGGAGGCCAGAGTAGACCAGTTATGGTGATCAATATGGCCGAGGCTGAGTTGTTGCTTTAGGGAGTCCTTGTATCTTTTCTTCGGGGCTCCTCTCTTGCGGCAGCCAGTGGCAAGTTCACCATAAAGCAGGATCTTAGGGAGGCGGTGGTCCTTCATCCTGGAGACGTGCCCTGCCCAATACTTGTGATTGCTGCCTGTTCAAGAACAGATGTATTGGTCACATAATCTGACCAGTGGATGTTTAAGATTGTACGGAGGCAGCGTTGATGGAAGCGTTCTAGGAGACGCAGGTGGTGGCGGTAGATGACCCATGATTCGGAACCATATAAGAGAGTAGACAGCACAATGGCTCTGTAAACACTGATCTTTGTACTTTTCTTCAAGTGTTTATTACGCCATACTCTTTTATGGAGTTCTCTAAAAGCACTATATGCCTTCGCTAACCTGTTGTCTATCTCCCCATCGATCTTACCATCCGAGGAGATGAGGCTGCCTAGGTAATTAAACTGTTGGACTGATTTGAGCTCTGATTGGCCGATGGTGATGTGGGAATGGTGGGGGACTTCCTGAGGTGCAGGTTGATGGAGAACTTCAGTCTTCTTTAAGCTGACTTCCAGCCCAAAGAGCTCAGCAGCGTCTGCAAAGCAGGATGTTAAATGCTGCAGGGCTGCTTCTGTGTGGGCAACATGGGCAGCGTCATCAGCGTAAAGCAGCTCCTGGACAAGATGGTTTAAGGTCTTGGTGTGGGCCTTCAATCGCCTTAGGTTGAATAGGCTTCCATCAGTACAATATCAAATGTAGATACCGTCCTGATCATCAAGGTCTGCCGTGGCCCTTTGGAACATCATGCAGGAATAGCTACTAGCATATTTAGAAGGCGAGATACTTACACTGGGATGTTTCTTGACCTTTCATAGGAAATGTGCATGGGTAGAAGCACCAAAATTTCTAGCTAATAAACATGTTTCCTTTAGGCTTCCCAAAGTTTGTGTTTGACCTAGAGTGGTGGGTGTTTTGGCAATTTCCAGATTTCTTTCCATGTAGGTTGTGAAGTCCCTAAACCTCTCTTCATGACTCCCACTAGCTTGGGTGGATGAGGAATTCTTCCTCATACATGATGTAGCAGTTGTTGCTCCTCACACTGCTCAAGTTACATTGCAGCTAGAGGTCCAGTTTCTTTTGCTGTCCACCTGGTAGGTTGTTGCACTAGTGTTTCCCACTAACTGCCATAGGCTATAGCATATTTTGAAATTTTAGGAAGTTCATTTCAATTTTTGTGTGATCTTTGCAGAACTGGTGGAAACCAGATGGAGGACAGCCAGCTTCCCTCAGTAATTTAGAACTCTAGCTGAAATCTTGTTCAAATTATAGGAAATACAGAAGAAAGACTCACATTCTGGAAGCCTGCCTGTGCCTTTCAGCAGAGATTTAAAGGAGAATTAGCTGGTTAGGTTAAACAGTGCCTTACTCATTCTTGTAAATCACAGCTCTTAATTCTTATTTTGCTTTTTGTGCAAGAATTACAGGCTGAGGATGTGCTCTTGTAATAAGCCAAATACATGAGTACCTACAAGGCTCATATCAAAAGTATTGATGAATATACACTAGAGTCATGTACACAGTGGTTATGATGACATTGATAAATAAAAGAGGAGATAATGGACCCTGACCTTCCTTGACCAATCCACTGCTCTGTTTCTGGCTCATTCCTTCATTCAGCTTTGTATGTGGTCCATCTAGCTCTTTCCATAACAAAGCTCAGGTAGGGCTCTGAGGAGGGTTCACTACCCTAAATGTGTAGCAGTACTTTTATCTGTCTTAGACTAATCTACCACTAGTTTGATCATGCTTCCCTGAGTTCTAGTAATGAATAACAGTTCTGCATTCACCTCATCCACTGCCTTCATGATTTTGCAAATGTCATTCATAAGCCCCAGCCTCCTCCTCCCCAGAGCATTTTTAGTGTCTCCTTAGAAGTTGTTTCATTTCCTTTATCATTTTAGTTGTCCTCTCTGTCCTTTGTCTAACTTTGTCACATCCTAGAGAGGACATAGCTTAACATCAGTAGGAATGCCTTCTGTGTGGGTTATGCAGTGAAATTCCCTAATTCCAGGCAGAGTAGCACCCAATGGAGTGTGCTTCAGCCTTTCAGTCCCACAGGTCACCTCATCAGGGAAGTGCTTGGCTGTTCCCACCATGACCACATCCTACTGCACAGGTCTCCATGGGCCAGCATGGACCCTAGTCAGAAAATCCTAGTAATTATGTGAAAGTTTATGATAAACATGGGTGAGTTCATCCCCCTCACTTTCTTCTACATACAGTGTGAAGGCACACAAATGGTGTAAAGGCACCAAATGGTATAAAGAACAGATTGACTTTTTTACAATGCCACTGCCCTTCTAAGAGGACAGATGAGCACAGGGTAGTGGCAGTGGCTTCTGGATGCTCTTTGGGGGATGTTCCTCTAAGGGCTGTGCAGCAGCAGAGAAGCCATGCTGCAACCACAGGACTGTGGGGACAGCTGCCCGGTTCGTGAGGCAGATGACAGGTTCAGCTGCTAAGGACAGAGGTTCTCTGGGGTGTTTCACAGAATCATAGAGTCATTTAGTTTTACAAGGTAATAGCAAAACCAAAACTCAACAGGCCAAAGAAATGGGAAAAAACCCCAAACAAACAAACCCTCATAGGAGCAGGAGAGCACTTGGTGGTTACTGAAGATTTTTCTAGTAAATAGAATGACTAATGTCTTTCCTGAAAATCCTGGCCCCCTTCCAGCAGCCAGCGAACTACCATCACCACTTGTCAGCCCTGCTTTGGCTCTGGGGGGAGGCTGCTCCCAATGTGCCTCAGCAAAAGCCAAAAGCCAGAGGCAAGTGACCCTCCTGCCAGCCAGCAACATTAAAACCTTCAATTTTGCAGAGTACTCGGGGCTCTGCTCAACCCCTGCGTGGCCTGTGAGTGAAACGTGCAGGAAGCAACTGGCCTGGACCTCAGCAATGTGAGCCCATGCCAAGGAGGTCTCCCAAGGTCTGGGGATAAAGCCCAGTGTGTAGTTGGGGGGCTGGGAAGGGAGAGGTGTGTGGCCAAGCCTGGCTCGCTGGTTCCAGTGCTCTTCCACTTTCTGTGGAATTCCAGCGGAATCATATCCTGTGCATTTGTAGAAGTGTTTCTGTGGCCCTTGATGCAAGGCTTGGACCCAATGGAGTAAAGAAAAATGTGGTTATGAGGAAATAGTAACGAGTTCTTACGGATTGCCTTTGTCTGACTCAACGCATTAGAGACGGGGTTTTACAACTGAGTGATGCAAAATACACCCACCCTTAGAATGCACATAGAAAAAGCAGTGCTTATCTACCTGCTTTACTACAGGTACTTGCTGAAGTTCTGCTAAAGGTCTTCAGGAGGACAAAAGGAAATTAGTGTCATTAAAAAACAAATCTGGCATATAATCTGTCACCCTTGCCCAGAGTCGGAGCTGAGGCATGAGATGATGGGCCAGAAGCCAGTGTCTTTACTTGTTCTTGTACCCCAACACAACTATGAAATCAAGTTTGTTGACACAAAAGTGAGTCCAGTTTTCACTAGAAGTGTTGGGTGGACTGGCTATAGCCAATCTTTGTGGGGGGATTCAGTAATGGTCATGTCTTCCCTGCCCCGCCTGCTGCAGCTCCGTTGCCTTTAGCTCACAACAGCACCCAGCTGGCATGCGGTGGGAAGAGAATCACGTGTAGAGAAAACACAGACTTTTGGGTCTTCTGGATCTTCCGATTTACATTTCTGTTTGTATAATAGTCAGTTTGATCCCAGACAGCTTTTGACTTGCTTGGTTCCTGCAGCACTTCCCCTAGGGAGAGGCTAATTCCTATGGGCTGCAAATAATGTCCCCTAAATTGGAAGAGAGATTTCAGCAACTTGGGAGAAGAGTGCAGACAGGGAGGGGGGATAGAGTTGCATGAGAGATTTACAGGGGGAGAAATTAAAATGGAGCCAGCTATAGCTGCACTAGTGATGAAGGGCAGCAGAGCCCCACTGACACGATGCACAGCACATGCCATACTAGGCATCAGCGACGGGGCGGAAGAGCAACAGCCTCATTAGCCTCCCACATCCTCCTTCCCATAAATCTGCCTTCAGCTGATGAAAGGCGATGTGCTCATCTATTTCCAGTGCTGAGGGTGCCTGTCCTTTTATAAATCTAACCTGACACGTATTTTCCTGTCCTTGACTGTAAGTAGCTGTGCAACATTTGGGCACACAAAGAGTGAAATGGGAGCAGTGTAGAATTTCAAGAAGTGAATATATTGCTAATGCTGCTCTTTGTGTTTTTGTTATCCCTCACTTTCTTAGATGCTTAATATATGACTGCTAACACCAGGTCCCATGACAGCACAGCACTGCAATAGCTCTCTCTGCCTTCTTATAAGGACCTTCTAGACATTAACTAACCCTTCCTCTGCAAGGTTTGAGTTTGTTGTTGGAAGTTATTGCTCTTCCTTCAGAATGCTTCTTCAGTGGGACAACATGGTCTGCCATAGCTCTGCCATATCTCAGCATTCGCTCAAGGCAATCAGAAGCAATTTAGAATGGCTTCGTCGTTTCACGATGGGTTTCTGCCTTGTGCTGATCCACTTCTCTGTTATTCTTTATGTATGTGTGTTTTTGTCCTGGTTTTGTCACGGATACAGTTAATTTTCTTCTTAGTAGCTGCTACAGCACTGTGTTTTGTATTCAGCATGGAAATAATGTTGGTAATGCACTGATGTTTTGGTTGTTGCTAAGTAGTGCTTACCCTAAGTCAAGGACTTTTCAGTTTCCCATGCTCTGTCAGTGAGGAGCTGCACAAGAAGCCAGGAGAGAGCATGGCCAGAGAGCTGACCTGAACTGGCCAAAAGGATATTCCATACCATAGGACGTCATGCTCAGTATATAAACTGGAGGATATTGACTGAGGGATAGAGTGATAGCTGTTCAAGGATGGGCTAGGCGTCAATCAGCAGGTGGTAAGCAGTTGCATTGTGCATCACATATTTGTTTGTTGGTTTCTTTCCCCTTGAGTTTTACGGTTTTTTTTCATTATTATTACATTTTACTTTCTTTCAATTATTAACTGTCCTTATCTCAACCCACAGGGTTTTTTTCCCCTTCTCTAATTCTCCTCCCCATCCCATGTGGGTGGGCAGTAGTGAGCAAGCAGCTGCATGGTACTTGGTTGCTGGCTGGGGTTAAACCACAGCAGTTTGTGTATGTGAACCATCTCCAGTATAGTGATATACACCTATACACATGGAATAGATGTATTTTCTATGAAAGACAGGTTTGATAATTGCACAAATAAAGTACAGATAATGGAAATAAAATCAATATACCCAGACAGGAAATAAGTGAGTCACCAATATGAAATGCACATTACACTACCGACAGGTGCTTTAATATAGCTTGTGAATAAGGGATTTATTTATAAGAAAAAAGCTAAGACAAAACCTCAGAGTCTAATTATTTATCCAGCTCTGCAATTATTAGTTATAAATCTCTAGAATGGCTGAGAAAGTGTTTGGGAAAATGCCAAGTCTGGATCTGTGTGAAATGCTATTGCTAGGAACTGTGTTATTCCTAGTGATATATTATGGCCAAAGACACTAGAGACTTTCCATTTTCTGGGAGCTCTGCCTTTTTGCAGCAAAAACTGTGCTTTCAGTGATGGCTTTAATATCATGTCACAGGCTTCAGCCACACAAGGGAGGAGGAATGGAGGTAGTTAGGTCTTTCTGGATTAAATGTCTATTATATGGTTGCAAGGGATGACAGGGGACTTGGTTTAATGGCCCAGGTGGTCCCTTCATATTCTGTGCTCATATCCTCTGCTATTCAAATGGTTCCTCAGGGATCTCTGCCTGATCAAATATGAACTGCACTAAATCCTGAGACCTGTTGGAAGAGCATTGACCTAAGTGATATAATACGTGCTGAGGCAGAAGACGAGTGTGTGAGTTAGCATAGCTCAGTTTATCCTAGCCTAGCCCCAAGACTACAGTACTTGAGGCACCCGATAGTGACAGGTGTTCAGGAGCAGGGAACACAGCTCTGCTTCCCTCCTGGCTACTGCACAGAGAGCTTCTTTGCTAGAAGCTGATACTATCTCGGTTTCAGTGCTCTCTGCACCTTCCATCCAAGGCACACCTAATCCTGGAAGGCTCCTTGTACCCAAAATCTCTGTGTCACTAGACACTTGCCAATGGTAAAGTAATAAACTCCATCATGAAATCAGAAGGGTCTCCTGGCATAATGAGCACACTACCAGTGCAAGAACTTCGGATATATGTCATAAGTTTATCTTTACCCACATAGACAATTAATGTAGAGAGTGAGTTATGTACCCTTGTATAGTTCCCACAGTGCTATACTGTGACTGTACACTTATGGTAGTGATATCTTAAGCATATCTCCCACAAATTTCTGCTGCAACTTATAAGGAAAGATCAAGAAACTAGACCAACAATCAACTTTAGATATCTTGTTAATGTAAAACATATTACACTAGTCAAGCATACGATAAAGACAATTAGAATTTGCCATCTCGGTTAGAAAACCCCACACAGCAACAGTAAAAAACACTGCATGTTTGGAATGAAACTTTTACGAAAAGTTGCCCAACTGACACTTGCCAAGGCCCAGTGGAGACTGGTTTGAACTAGGTTTAGGAAGCTGTCCATATGCAGAGGCTTTCTGGGATGCGTAGCTTTCCCAGGCTTGCTACACCTCCACTATAAAACAAAGAGCTGCAACGCAGGCTGTGCTGAGGAAATGAGCTGCATTGCCTTCTGTGTTCTTTCAGCCCAGAAGGGAGGGAGGAAAGCATTAAAGATCCTGCCAAATGTTGTCCCAAGTCACACTTTCACAGCTGCTGGCACTGAATTTGTTCTGGCTCTTCTGGAGACATTCGTCTGGGTCTGCCCTGAGCCTGCCTGCCTTTGGTGGCATCTTTGCTGAAGGAGGCTGAGCACAGGATGCAGGGGGTGTGACAGTCCAGGCTTCGAGTGCTTTGGGTGGCACTGCAGGATGCATGCCTTTCTTTCATGCCTTCTGCATGCCTCTCTCTGGGCTGTTCCTGCCATAATTGTATGAAAAAACCCTGGGTGAAGGCAGCATATCAGTCCCAGGATGCCAGTTCTTCCATAAATTGGGGTTCCATGCTGCCACCCTGCCACACGCTCACTGTCTTGTGCAAGCTGCAGTGGGACCAGCAGTGTGGCTGCCACATGCCACCGATCCCGCAAGTGGCAGTTCAGACATGATTTGGCTTCCTACTTGCTCCAGCTCCCTGTAACCACAGACTCAGAGCAGAGCTGCTGCCTATGGCTGCATTGCTAATTTTCTCATTGATAACAAAGACTTGGAGGGGCAACACCATGTCTCATGGGGTCTAACTCCAGGAAAAGGGTGCTGAGCACCATCAGTGACATGCAGCAGCAGTGGAGGGACCTCAGGATGAGAGAGATGGTGTTACTTGTGTGTGATCACCTTTCTGTGTCACGGAGAACGGAGTGATGAGAGGACAGTTGCTGGAAGATGGCAACCTCTGACAGCAGGGTGACTTAGGACACGGCAAGATGCATCCCGAAGGTTTTTTCTCATATTGCTTTCAAGTAACAGCAATATAGGAGATGAGGGCATGTTTTGCTTGTGTGAGCTTCCCCAGGTAGATTGGGGATGCCAATGGAATGTTTACTCAGTGGGCAGCTGCTTGGCATCACCATGAGTCCCAGGACATGTCTCCTCACCCAAGCTTCACAGAGAGTGTTCACACCCATCTGGATGCTGCTACAGCCCTTGGGGCTGTGGCTGTGCGGAGCTCCAGCACAAGAACCATGCCATGCCCCAGGCCAACAGAGAGGTTTTCTCCCCTCTGAAATGTTGGGAGGGAGCTACTGCTCCATTGTAAGCCCTGGAGCAGGTTGGTTCCACCCAGGCTTGAGGTTTGTGTGTGACTGATGGTCATCAGATGGTAGAGGGAGAGAACAAGTCCTGCCCACCTATGATCTTGAGGGCCTGTGGACTAATCTTTCTTTCATTTACACTTCTGAATTTTTCATGCTACGCTAATAAAACCCATTTGTACCATCCTGTAGTTATTTTCTGAATCTTTTGACAAAGGAATAAATTTGGCAGGGTGTCTCTTAATCGATTTACATCATGCATCACTGCTCTGTCCTCTTCGCCTTGCTGGACAGCCATGGTGTACTCTGCAAAATTAGCTGGGAGCAGCAATTCATCAAAACATAAGATCAGCTGTACTGAGTCAACTCAAAAAATGCATGTTGACATGATCCTACCTCTGATGGTGGCTGAGAGCAGATCCCTGCAAATAGATATAAGCACAGGGCAAACACTGGCTGCATTTAAAAGCAGCAATTGAGCCTGCACAGGATGAGCCTGCACTGATCTCAAGTTCAACACCACAACTACCCAGGCATCTTCAAGTGCAACCTCAGCTACACCAAGCTGAACACACCTCACAGATACAGACAAACACAACTTCCCACCCTGCATTTAATCTTGCAGAAGATCTGGCTTCTCAGACTTTCTGCAGACAGCTGTAACCTGCAGAAATGAGTGGTCTCATTTGAGGGGGTGGAGTGGCTCAGGGAAAGGTTTGCTGAGTGCTGGATCTGAAGCAAAGGTCGGGATGAGACATCAGGACCAGGACTGGGAAAGCAAGGGTTGGGCAAAGCACATGAAGCTTTGAAACATCTCCTTTCAGTGCCTGCAAGGTATCAAATGTGCTCAGTGGTGTGTGAAGCCACAGCTTTGCTGTGTGATGTGCACCTTCACAATCAACCTTCACTTGTCACTCATTATTTTCATGGTGGTAGCACCTGGGAGACCCAATCAGACCGGCTCACACCCACTCAGTGGGCGTAACCCAAAAGCTTATCCTGGGCAGCCCTGCACATCACACAGCTGTCAGTGGGCCTGGAATGCCCATGGCTACACAGATGAACATTGTGCTCAGTGCCTGATGAGCCCTGGGAACATGTCCCTCGTGGGATCCTGCTGTTTTAAATTAGCATGTTGAGTATGCTGTCATCTGAAAGCTCCTCAGACCACACAGTGCAGGGGAAAACCAGAATGTGTCACAGGGGATCTGTGAGGGCAGAGGGAGAGAGGCAATGGGTGATTCAGCCTGTTGGATGAGCCCTCCATGGAGCAAGTGGTGATGCAGGACACTCAACACCTTGGAGGCCAGGGCAGCCTCTTCCAAACACGTTTTACAGTGAAACACTACAGCTAGGTGTCACTAAGGTGCAAACGTGATAAGCTTTGATCTCTGGGCTTGCAGCATCTGAGAACTGTCAGGCTCAGGGAGTTGTATGCAATCCCATAGGATGGTGCTGGTTCCGGTGGGATGGGGACTTGTTGGTACCTCATGGGAGCAAACAGCCTACTGGCTCAGGGCACCTTGCTGGGGAGGCTGGGCTGTGAACAGGTAGGGGTGTATCACTGTTTATCCACCTTTCTGCTTTTCATTTCTGCCATAACAGGCTGTTTCCAAGGCAGTGTGAATTGCGTGTGAACAGGAAAAGTTACTTTTGCCAGGAAGTTGGAGCTAATGCATTATTAGCAACCTCTTTAAAATTGGGCTGAGTCTGTGCTGCTGCCAGCCTTGTCAGATGGGCTACATCCTCCTATTTCAGTCAGAAAGAAACCCCCCCAAACCTACAAACTAAAGCCTCTGTTTGGGAAATGAAAGTACTTTTCTGAAATACAGCTGCCCAGGAACCAAGCCAACTGTGGGTGGGACAAGCAATGACCAGCAGGGTTTTTGGTCCCCATAACATGCTTGGACAGAGTTTCCTGCTGCTATTTCTCATTTGTGAACAGTGTCACTGGTATGTCATGGGTAGGGTCTGTGCTGTCAGACATCTTCAGCAGAGGTTGCAAGCTGGGCAGAACTCAGATACAATCATGTTTTCTGTGCTACATGGGATGCCATGTGAATCCTATGGACAGTATGAGGTGAGAGAAAGGGAGGTAGGCCTCCAGGTGACTTTTTGGTAACTTGGTGTGAACTAGGAGAGGGAGACCTCGGCCTCGTAGGAGTGCCTCAAGACCAGTATATCAGCACAGCATTGACACCTTGCAGAGGGGGAAACCCCGCAAATCTCACAAATATTTCTGTTAGGGTTCCCACCTGCAGCAATGGGGATTAGGGAGTTAAAAACAAGCTGATAAAGGAGAGGGAAATGGTTGTTTTTAGCCAGATCAGGTCCCTGTACCAGCTCGCCGGGTTGCTCTACCAATATGTGTATTGATTGGAAGGAGAGATGTAAATGCAACAATAAACATGGAGAGGGACAAATTAGTGAGGCTGGCACTAAAGGGAATGCTTGGGAAGCATCCTGATGGGAGCAGGGAGAGGGGGCACATGGGATTTGGGTAATGAGGTCAGAGGCAAGCTGAGCAGCGGGGTCATGCCATGAAAGCTATTATTTTCTGCTCTTCCACACTGCTTCTGCTGAAGGCAATAAAGCAAGATCCGCTCCAAGAAATCTCAGCATTGTTAAACATAGCTCAGGACTGAGCTGCAACTTTGTGCAACTGTGATAAATGACTGTCTGCTTTGATTTATGGCTGAAGCTGCCTACGTTGAGAGAAGGAAGTAAATCTGTCCACCAGCATCTGTCCACCGGCAAAGGTGAACGGTGTCCACAGAGGTGGGAGAGCACAGGGACATAGCAGCCAGCAGGGCCACAGCCCCACAGCTGCTAGTGGGGATGTGCACCAACCCCTCCCGTCTGCTGAGGGCAGTGGGAAGGCTGGCACTGCTTCTCGAAAAGAAATTCCTTTGCTGCAGAAAAATGAATAGGAAGAAGCAGCTGTCCAGGAGACATCATGCTGTTCTGTTTAATCCCAGAGCACCAAGGGGGCTCTTGCTGGATCAGACTGACGCCCTCTGAAGTGCTGTGCCAAAAGCACAGAAAACATTGTTTGGGGATGGAGGCAGCAGTGGCACTCTCTTGGGAAAACACAGGAACAATGAATCAATCTTATGCTTGTACAAGTGGTGGTAACTAGCAGCACAGCAGGCAGCAGCCCCTCTCCGAAGCCTCCCAAAGCATCTCCTGGCCTTGCAAGAGGTCACAGCACACAAGCAATCCCTGCCAGTTCCCACATGCCATAACTGCGAGTTTAACTCCACTGCAATGCCATCACACCTTTATTTCTTTAGGTAAAAAACACACCCCATTTCCTCTCTGTGTCCCACATCACAGCTGTCCCTTTGGTGTCTGGTTCCCTTCCCCAAGGATGAGCAGGAAGCTCCCAGAGGATGGCATCTGAGCAGCTCAGGAGGCAGCCAGCACCAAGCCCCGGGAGCTCCTCTGTCTGATGAAATCGTCTCATAGTGTGAAGATCCTCTCAGCTGAAATTAAAAAGTTTTTTATTTCTCCTCTAAAGGGGAAAGACATCTCACTGTGGAAGCTGTTTGTCCTTTGGGGCAGGAATCTCACTTTTGCCGGCTTCTCTGTCTTTACACGCTGGCTTGGAGCAGTGAGATGCTCTGGCAGGCAGGCAGGACAGAGCAGTGCTGATGCTCTCCCGCCCACAGCCTCCCTCTGCCAGGTCAGGTACACTGACGGGCAGAGGTCAGGCACTGGCTTGAGCTGTTCCTCTCCCTGGGATATTTTCCTGGGGATCAAAACAACGCTGTTAAGAGCACCTCTTTCTCCACTGCAGCCAGTCAGCGATGCAGAGGCTGCTTCTCCATCCTTATCCCTTGGATCACTGAACTGCCCCAATAGGAGCCACAGCTGAGATGTCCTGCACCCTCACTGGAAGCTCATGGAATAGCAGTCTTCATTACCCAAAAGGACTGTGAAGCTTGTACCTGCCCCCCAGGTGCTCCAAAGGGACATCATAGCATCCAAGGTCCTTCTGCCTTTTAGGAGTCACCATGTCCTCTTCAAGGGTGCTGGTAGACTCTGTTGGGCTCTGCAGAGCCCCTCACTGAGGGGCTTTTCCATGGGAATGCTCATCCTGTTTGCTCCAGCTGGGACATGAGACCAACTTAAAATCACACAGGGAGTGGTTTTACCACTGTTGTCATTCTGTACTGCCCTTTCACTTAACAAGGGTGGACTATTTCCAAGCACAGCCTAATCCTGCTCCCACTGCCATCTGCAAGAGGCACACCCCTGCCTTGGGGCACTACTCAGTGCCTTGCAGTATCCCATCCTAACAGAGCATTGGAAAGGTTTCTGTGGATGTTAAACTGGCTACTCTGTTAGAAGAAAGTGACCTCAGAGCAGGTGAGAGCTGAAGAAGCTGCCCAGGGCCAGTTTTTGTTCCAGCAGAATCATTTTCCCACTCCTCAGACTCATTCAGAAACCTGACTCGGCAGAGATGTGACTTAGACCAAGCTGATACTGCACAGGATGATTTTGCAAGCTCTGGGAAACTGGGGATCTGTGAAATACTGCAGGAAACCCTTGTGGGTGGTGCACACAGTCTTCGTATCCCACTCGGATGTTACCTGCTTGCTCAGATCCTGTGCTAAGCAGGACTGCTTGCTTCAGCATGGGTAGGTTAGGGGTCCTGCTTCAGGACTGGGCCTCCTATATGCCAGAATAATAAAAAATAGCATTCAATAGCAACAATGCATCTGTTCAGAAATGTGGATGCTATCGTGTCACTATCAGGCTTCAAACCTCGAAGGAATGGCTCATTCCACGGCCAGCAGCACTGGCATGCCGATAGGGCTGAGTTTCCACTAGAGGGTTGTAGTGCTGTATGGAAGCAAATGTGGTTACTGTGGCAGAAATACTGTATGTACTCCAGGCCTTTGTCAGCAGATCAAAAGCATCCTGCGATATCCTGGCTTCCAGCAGTCTCCGCAGTCTCTGATGTACACAGCCTGCAAGCTGCAAGAGGGCTGGTGCCTGAGCAACCTGCTTCCCTGCCTTCCCTGAACAGCCTCCAGCATTCACATGACTCAGCACCCACAATACATATATATACACATAGATAGATAGATAGATACAGATACAGTAAGTAAACACACTGTGCCTATGTATATACACACACAGACAGAATGTTTATTTGTGTACCTTGGATTCCGATGCATGAACAGCCACAAGCACGGCAGTGACACAGCATGGCAAGGAGCCAGGCACCGCTGGTGAAGCAAAGCCCACAGCCTGGCAACACAGCAAATGGGCCAATTAGCAACATCAACACAATGATGGAATCATAGAATCATTTAGATTCGAAAAACCTTTTAGGTCATTCAGTCCAGCCATTAACCCAGCACTGCCAAGGCCACCACTAAACCATGTCCCTCAGTACCACATCTAACACATGATTTAAATACCTTCAGGGATGGTGACTTCACCACATCTCTGGGCAGCCTGTTCCAGTGTTTGACAACCCTTTCAGTGAAGAAATTTTACCTAATATCCAATTTAAACCTCCCCTGGTGCAACTTGTGGCCATTTCCTCTTCTCCTGGTGCATGTTACTTGGTAGAAGAGGCCAATCCCTACCTTGCTACAACCTCCTTTCAGGTAGTTTTAGAGAGTGATAAGGCCTCCAGTGCCTCATCAGTGCTGAGCAGAGGGAGATGACCAGTTCGCTGATCCTGCTGGCCACGCTGTTGTTCATTAGCAGAATTGGGAAGCACTAACTGTTTATATACAGTTGTAGCTCCAGGTCAGGAGCTGCCATACCCTGCATTGCACCAAACACGGGTGCTGGTCCTTGCAGCTTGCAAACCAGCCTTAAGCAGGAGCCATCAGAGGGGACTGCCACTTCTGCCACCAACCATGTCCCCATGTCCAGTGCAGCTCTGTAGGTCCTTGTAGGTTGACGCGTATGTGACCCCAGTATGCGTCCGTACATCTCTTACAGTGGTAGTCGTATTATTGCGAGTGGATCTATAGAATCATAGAATCATAGAATGGTTTGGGTTGGAAGGGACCTTTAAAGGTCATTTAGTCCAAGCCCCCTGCAATGAGCCTGTGTGTACAGCTTTCTGAGTAGCTGGTGTGCTAAGTGCTGACAACTGTACCAACAAGATCAGGGTGGTTTTGCTGCTGAAAACAAAAAATGGAGCTGTCTGGTACAGTGAGGAAAGCCCAAATATTATTGATGTTGCCTTCTTTCACAGAAAGAGTGGGAAGGCAAATGCAACCACAAGGCTTGCCTGTAACATGGAAAACACAGCGTGACATTCACCAAGAATTTACATAGTGATCAATTTATGTACCACCTGTTTGTCTGATACTATCACTATTTCCATTTACAGATAGATAGAAATAAATTTTGCCTACATTTTAATCCCTTTTGTTATCAGAAAGGCTTTGAGGAAGCAAGTAGGAGATATTCTTGCAAAATAAATGATTACAGCAAAAGATAGTCCTTAGTTCCCCTGGAAGATGACGTAATCTTACCTAAATTCAGATGTGTAAAAACCAACCATCCTGTCAACAGAGAATCATAGAATATCCTGAATTGTATTGTTGTCAAGTCCAACAGCCAGACCATAGAGTGCTGGAATAGATTATCTGACCCAAAATAGACATTTGAATCCTCTGCCCTTTATAGCTGACTGGTGGAGTGCCTCTTCGCATGTTAGCAGAGAAAAAGAGGGAGGTCAAGTGAGCTGCTTCTTGATGTATAGGATAAAAAGGCATCAGAGGAGACTCAACCATATGTGGAGACCTGCAAAGTGGACACACAGGGTTGGGAGAGTCACCTCCCACAAGTGACGGTTTCCGTAAACAAGTCTCAGACCTCATGGAGACAAGATAGGCTGCAGAGCTGGGACTGGTGCTGGTGAAGCTTCTCCTCCTCTGAACCGGGTAAAGGTGGTGGCAGCATGAGCTTTTGCTGATAGCAGCAATGCAGAAGAGCTCTGTAACTCCAGGCCACGGGGGGTTACCCCTTTCCTCCTGGGTGCCGCCATTCCTTGGTGGGCTGACCCCATGGGGCAGACAGGTGGTGGATGGGCAAGGATGGGCAGCTGGTGATGAGCTATGAAAAGAGCTATGGCAGAAAGCATTGTGTGAAGGAGGGTTTGGAGTGTGTTATGGTCAACTGAGAAGAAGGGGAGGGAAGGAACGTAAGTGCCCTACCCAGGAATAAGGTGTCTCAGCACTTATAGGTTAGAAGGCTCGATTATATTTTTTGAATTGCCTATTCTAACCAGTAAGGACATTTATAATCATCATGCAATAAATGTGTTTATTACTAATCTTTCGCATCTAAAATTCCTGTAGAAGATTAAAAAAAAAAAAAGATGTATGTTATTTGGGCAATGTGAATGGTCAGGTGCAGAGGAGGGCAGCTGTACACAAGCACCTCTGCCCCATCAGACAGCACCAAAACCCTCCAGCCTTGGTATGGTACAAAGGCAGGCAGCTTTCTGCATCTGCTTTTGTGAACAGCTCTGCAAACTCTCTTCTCACATAGCAAGGAGTCTCATTCCCTCCTGAAGGAGTCATAAAAGACAGCTTTATCCATCCTGCATGCAGCAATCAGACAGGCTTAAGAGCTTAAGCACTTGTAGAGTAGCAATGTTTAAAAAGATTGCACCGACCTGTTTGCCTACCTCATTCCACATTGCTACTCAAACCACTCCTCAGTACGGACTTTTGGGGCACATAGTTAATGATGGAGAGAGAACACTGAACTTGCTGATAGAGAGGGAGTTGTTAAACTGAGGTTCTTTCCAGGAGGCCACGCCCAGGGCAATTGTATGGCCAGTCTTCGCGAACGAAGATTTTGGGAAAGGTCTTTTACCTTTCCAGCCTGCGCAATGGATTTTTTAGGTGAGACACAGCATGCGCTGAACTGAGCCCACCCTTTAATCCTAAGATTCATCTGCCGGGGCCAAGCAAGCTTGGACAATGGCAGTGAGGTCCTCAGGACGTAGGTTTGTTTAGAGTGACCTTCTCTTAGATGGATGGCCTTACAGGGCTGACGAGCTCCATCTGCCCGGGGGAGTATCCCTGACCGGGAATCGAACCCAGGCTGCAGCGGTAAGAGCGCCGCATCCTAACCACTAGACCACCAGGGGTCCCCTGCCCAGGGCAATTAGCAGCTCGAAAAAGAGCACAGAACTACTCCCCTTGCTTTGCTCACTGGTCAGCTGCTGAGCCACTAAGCATTGGGATCATGCAGCAGCCAAAGAAGATGGCAGCAAACGGATTTAATCAGTTTAGGCTGTTTTATTAAACACAGACAATCAAAACAAACCCAGCTCCACCAGCAATACACCAGCTTCTCATTTACACAAGACTCCTTTCCCCAGCACTGGGAGAACAAAAAGGCTGAAGTGTAAATGGGATCAGTGTGGTGAGTGTTACACATATGAATATTTATCAAGGAAGACCGGAGAGGGGCCAATTTGCCGACCTCCTGCAACAACAGGAGCTCTGTCATCCACAAGTGGGAGGGAAAGGGTAGGTGAAGAGGCTGGTCCATGCCTTTGTGCGGGCAGGGGTATGCGAGATGCTGGCGAAGGTCTAAGCTTGTGTGTGAGGATAACTGTAGGAGCCATCAGTCAGGAAAGACACTGAGAGGATCCTGGGTTTTGGGTCAAAAGCTTAGTACAACAAAGATATGAAGCAAGCATACAATGTCCCTTCCAGTCATGCAATCAGCTTGCAAGCTGCACTGTAGGGAACAAAACTCTAAAGAATTAACACGAAGTTGTTACCATTCCTTGGGCATGCCAAGTGTTCACGATAAATCTTTTTCCTGAAGAAAAAAGCAACGTTAAATCAAACTACAAAGACCATCAAGCATGAGATTTACAGAAATCTAACTGGGTTATGGGTTCATTGCTTAAACAGTTGAACTATGGCAGCTTCTGGGTATGGATATATTAAGTGTGCTGACCCCTTCAGTGCTGCAGGGATTTAGGGTATGAGCAGCAATGGAGAGATCGCGCTGGTTATCGTTTTAATGTGTATTTCAAAGTCACTTCCAAAAAAGAATATGAGATAGTAGTTGAGTATTCCAGCCACAGACATGAGAAACAGGAACAAGATGATGCGCTTTCCAAACAAGTAACCGGGAGTGCTGAGGAAACAAAAACGGGGTGAAGCAATTCGTTAACGTGTGTCACCTCACGTGACAACTCTCTGACTTTGGACTCTGCTGTTGAGACCAGCTGAAAGACCTCAGAGGCTGAGACAGAGGGGTCAAATTTCTGTTCCATCTTGCAAAAATGTAATTTTCAGGATCCATTTGGGTCTGGATTTGGCCTCCTTTTCTCAGCGTAGGCTGCTGCTTACAAAAGTCTCTATTCAGAGAGACTTGGATGTATTCTCAGCCATCAAAGGCTGTGGGACAACTTTATTCCACATGTGCATAATAGGCTTTATTAATATAAAATGACAATTTTGTGGAAATAGTGGCACAAACATGCAAACGTGTGTTTGCAGAGACTGTAAGCAGGAGCTGCAGCCCCCCTGACCCCAGTGCGATTGCATCTCCAATGTCTTCCACAGCTAATCCCATTCATCCAAAAGAGAGGGGCTTTCCTGCGCTACCCAATGCCAGCAGCTGTTGTAGGCAGTACCACAAGCCAGCGGCTGTGTCTGTGGAAGTGGCAGCATCCAGCTGTGCTGCTGCCACATTCTGGGTTCTGTAAAATGGCTCCGCAAGTCCTTACCTCTGAGTCCTCTCCCCGAGGTAGCCCACAAAGTACTTCTGCCTCACAAACAAGTACATCAGGCCAGCAAAGGCAGCAGGAGCTGGGTAAAGGGTAAAACAAGGCGTTACAAACACCGGCTCAGGTCTCACTGTATCTACTGTTCTCATCTGCTGCCTGGGCTGGACTGGGAAATGGGAATCTGCAGTCTTGAGTTGTGGGACAAGCATTGGAACTGGGATGGAGACCTCTGCATGGGAAACAGAGCACTTGTCTTGCCCTTGCTCCAGCTTTTCTGAAGACTTTGTGGGTGTCATCCTGCCCACAACTGTGCCCACTGTAGAGCACACACTTGTCACCTTCATTCCAGTACCTAAAAGGAGCCTACAAGAAATCTGGAGAGTGACTTTTTACAAGGGCATGGAGTGATAGGACAAGGGGGAACGGTGTTAATCTGAAAGAAGGCAGGTTTAGATTATATATAAGGAAGAAGTTCTTCACTATGACTGTGATGAGGCACTGGCAGAGGTTTCACAGAGAGGTTGTGGATGCCTCATCCTTGGAAGTGTTCAAGGCCAGGCTGGATGAGGCTTTGAGCAACCTGGTCTAGTGGAATGTGTCCCTACCCCTGGCAAGGGAGCTGGAACAAGATGACCTATAAGATCTTTTCCAACTCAAACTATTCAATGATTCTGTGAAACGCAATGTGGGTTACACCAGGCTCAGGAAAGAGGGTGCCAACTCAGGCGCTGTCCTCACCAGAAATAAAAGGCAACTGATAGATGCATTTCACTAGGAGCAGGTGGAGGACTATACTATGGTCCAGTATTAATTTCTCAGCTCATAAAAAGGGGCTTTCCCCATAATTCTACCTTTCTCCACAACTGCAAGTAAAAGCCCCTCTTCTCCTGGCCAGGAAACCTTTTTCTTTTCCAGAAAGAATAGCCATGGACCCCAGTCAAGTACTCAACCTTAGGTAAACTCACATTGTATTGAAGGGAACCATATTTAGAAATGCAGGCAAAGATTTCTGAGCTGCCCTCAGCAGTGGGGAGGACTGGCAGTTCTGGCAATTTAATGAAATGAGCCCATTTCCAGTCCCAAAAGTGAATAATGTGGCATCCAGCAACCAAGTACTAAATCCTTCGTCCCAAACAAAGGGAACTCATCCATAATGCCAGTAGGGGAAGTGTCCCTGGCCTGAAATACCTTGAATCACGTCTGAGAACACAAATCTCTTGGCATAAGCCATGCCATCAGTGTGCTGCTACTCCAACAGCAGGACAGGAGGGTGAGACATGTTCCCCTGCTGCTGGAGGGTTAGTCCCTCGAAGTGTAACTTCCGAAGCACTCACCATCTCTTCCTGAAAGTGGTGCAAGGTTGAAAGGACATACAAAATAGCCCCCAGTGTTACCTTGGCTGCAGAGAAGGCCAGCACACCAAAGCACAGCAAGAAACGTAGGGTACGCGTGTCCACAGTTCTGGCTAGAAAGGAATTTATAGGAAAGGAATCAGAACAGGGAAACAGAAACAAAATCGATGTGTTTCACGAGCAGAGAATTGTGTGGTGTGAATTTGGGCTGCACTAATGCCATTGGGGGCAGTCTTTTACCCCAGAGCAGTGGGACGCCCCTGACCTGCCAGGAGCTGGTTGGTGTATTTGTGTCTGAACATGGCGGCTCCTCATCGACATGTCCGCTTCCCTGTTTCCTCTCATAGATAATGGATGCATTGTCCTGCCTGATGAGGAAAACAAACCATCCCATGCACGTATCTGGCACCTATGAAAGCCACTTTCTCTCTAAGCTGTTTGGTCATGGAATATGTATAAGACATGCTGTGTGCTTTATTGGCTTAAAATCCTTGTCATTGCGTCATATTAGTCAAGCTACTGAATGAAACCTACAAAAATAGAATTGCACCACAGATAAGAGTGTCCCACAGAGTTAACACATGTCTTTGCAGGGGAACAAGAATACTTTCCAGCTGCCTCCTTCAGCTGGAAATGCTTTCTGAGGGGGAAGCACTCTGCCTTTGGCAGAGGTTGCACACCTGTGAAGGGCAGCGCTTGGACATCTCATCCAATTTCAAGCTTGTTGACAGTACTTCAGAGGTAATAAAAAATATTTTATGTTCTTTTCTGATTTAGAATTAATTTTTCCTCTGGACTCTCTGAAGAGATCTCAAAGACAAGAGGTATGAAGGTATACTGGAATGGGTTGACCAAGGAGGTGATAGATGCCCCATCCTTGGAAACATTCAGAAACATTCAAGTTCATGTGGAACAGAACTCTAAACAACCATCAGTTGAAGATATCCCTGCTTATGGAAGAGTTGGACTAGATGAGCTTTAAATGTCCCTTCCAACCCAAAGTATGATTCTATGATTCTATGTGGTAGAGAAGCGGAGAAGTGGAGATCTGTGTGCCAAGGGAAGTGCCAGGAACCAATGGGTTTATACAAGCTTTGCCACCTACCTGCTCCTCAGCAAGCTGGTGTCTCTCTGCTGGCTCTTTCCTTTTGAACCACAGTGCCCTTGGGACTCTGGCTGTGCTTGTCACTTTTCCAGCACAGAGGGTGAACTGGTTCCCAAATGAAGGGACATGGTACTCGTAATGGCTGCAAGACCTATATAGATGCAGCACATGGAGTCCAGAAGGGTGCTGGGTTCACCCAGCAAACATATTGGAGAACCACAAGTCTGAACACTGTCACAACATGCACAGCAAAGGATTATGTACAAAGCCTTCACCTGAGGGCATTTGAAACCCATCTCTGGCCCCCCCCCCACTCTGCCCTCACTGATCCTCAGGTCTTGTCTACTCACTTGGCAGTGTAGACGCGGTCGAAGCAGGATGATCCCTGCCGCTGGAACCCCTTGCTGTTGCAGTGTTTGCTTTCATGCTCCAGTTTGTAAGCAAAAAAAGCTGTTAAAAAACCACAAAGTATTCAATCTGAGATGTAATTTGGAGGTACTGCATAAGCTGGGATTTGTGGGCTCATCTCTGGTCTCATGAGCATCCAGGCTGGACAGACGGCAGAAGAAAACACAGGTGCATGGAGGGGCAAGATGTGGCCAGCAAGCTTGCTCTGTCACCCAGAGGTTAATCAAACCCACCGTGCAAGAGTGCAGTGCAACGCAACTTCAGGCATCCCCACATGTCCATATGTGACTGGTAGCAGGCTCTCTCACCTTTGTGCCCTGCTTCATCCCCACGTTGCACTTCCGGCAGCCTGCACCTCTTCTCCAGAAGCACTGCCCTGACCCAGTCCTTTGAGCCCCCACTGGGAAAAGAGCTTTCCAGTCAGAGCTGCAAACCCCAAATCTTCCTTTCCAACAGAGCAGGGAGACAAGGAAGTCTATTCTCTTTTAGTGAAACTCATCTGCCAAAACAGGGACATCCTGCAGGGCTGGTTCTTTTCCCAGAAAGGCCCATTGAAAACCTTGTCCTGATAGCTGATCTGTATGTGTCCATCTTGTGTGCATCTTCCTTTTAAGCAACAGCATTTTGTTAGAGTGTTAGCTGCTGCAAAAATGCAGGGCCTCAAGATAATGTATCATGTGCTTGACAAACACGTTTTATCTGATGACACTAAACCAGAGATCGTCAATCATGTGTCTAAATACACCAGAGAAACCCTGGCAGGCTACAAGCTGCAAACATTGTGTTGTCGTGCACCCCATCTCAGTGCATCCAAATCACTCTATAGCTTAGAATTTTAGTCAAATATACACATAAAAGATAACCCATCAGGAATACATTATTATAACAATAGAAGTGTAAATAGATAAACTGTAGGATTTCATCCCTGCAATCTGAAGAGCTGCCCCTTTTTTCCCCTCATTGGTGCTGTAAATAGGTTTTTTGTACTTCCATTGTCTTCACTAAAAACTACTGAGTTTTTCACTTTCCAATATTGTGTGATTCCCTGGGTACATACAGCCCTTCCCCAGAAAAACCCACAGTGCTTTAAACCAGCATCCCTACACTAAGCCAGGCTGCAGACCCTCCCACTGCCTCCAGCACAGTGCACTGGCCACTCCTGAAGGACCCAGGCCAGATACCATCCGGTGTCACAGCCACCAAGAGTTCCCAGCATCTCCATCCACCCACCAGCCTAGCCTTTGGCAAGAGGCTATTAACCTACCTACAGTGACTAAGAGGATCTAAAATTGAAGAGGACTAAGTTGATCAGCATTTTTTTGTCCCGAGTAGAGCTGCAGTGATGGGAAACCACTTCTTGCAGGTCTGGGACTGTATGGACTCTCTTGTAGCACACATCCTCCTTTCCTTTTAGCATGTGCGTGAAATCACTAGAAGACACTACAGCTTCCAAACAAGCCAAATAAGCTATTTATCTCTCTCTCCACTGCTGTAGGTGCTACCACTTCCCAAATGTCAGCATGCTGCCACAGAGAGGCTTCACAATGCCCAGAGGCAACAGGGTGGTTTCACAAGCCAGCCTGAGATAAGTGAATGGAGCAAAACCGGAACAGAGAGGTTTAATTCAGCTTAGCTGTTCCAGGAGATAATGCCCTTGGGCTCCAGGGCTGCACAGACTGTCCAGAGCCTGAACTGTGGCAGTCCCACTCTGGGCAATTTAATGTGCAAGAGTTCAGTGTAAGCCTGGTTGTTTTACAAGTCCGTGCCAACAGAAACCATGAGCTGAAGATCCAACCTAGCCAGTGCTGGCAAACGTGCCCCTTCTTTCTCTCAATTTCACTTTGCTTCCTCCCTCCCAATCTTCTCAGCAATGACCACTGATTTTTATCCTGAAAGCTGCTGGATTGCAACATCTCTCTGACAAAAGAACAAAACTTAGAGCTGCATGTGTGACTCAGTGGTATCTGGCCACACAAGTAATTCTGTAGTATATGGAGACTTCCAACATGAACATCACATAAACGTAAATGGACATCAGACAGGGGCAGCACCACCTCCATCTTTAGGAATAACAGCATTCACCCAAGATGCTCTCTAATCCTGCACCAGATGCAGAAACGCATATAATCACAAACTTACATGATACTGACTTCGTGTACTTAGAGACAGTCAAGCAGATGCCCAGGTGCTTTGCTGAATGAGAGCCACAACAAGAGCTCAGTATAACCGACAGACCTTGACAAGCATTTCTACTGCCTTAATTATTGTGTTCCTTGCAAGACTTCATATCAGTTCTGGTCTTTCTAGACAGAAAGCCTGGGAAGAGGAAATCAGATGATGTAAGGCTTGAAATCATGGCTTAGGGCTGTCTGACTCACGTGCTTGGCACACTAAGTCTTCTGCCAAGTGTCCTTCTTCCCCTTTGTAGCAGTTGGGTCAACAATCTCACAGACAGATTTCCATGAGATAAAAGTGCATGTCAGAATGGAAAGCTGACAAGTTTCAAGCGAGAAGAAAAAGCCCTGTATACAAAGTCATATGATTAAATAGCAAGAAGTATATATTTGACACATTTTCTTAATTATGGTATGTGCTCTGATCTCAGCATGCCATATTCTGGTGATGTCACACACTGTGCATTTACCCGAAAACAACATTGGGTTAAATGGTGTGGTATTTAGTGCCTATGTTGAAACTACACCAGTCTGCATCTCCTTTTTTTTTTTTTTTTTGTTCTCTAGCAGCTGGGCTCCCACCACTTCCCCTCTCTGCAGCAGTCCAAGAATAACCCATTTCCTAGGACTGCATGTGGGACTGAATGTGGAGTTTGTGCTCACTGGGAATCTCCCACTCATAACAAAAAGCCTTCACTAAAGATTTCTGGAATTTGCACCAGCCCCCCATCCCACTGCTGACTCTCCTTGAATTTGAGCAAACTCAGTGCAGCTGGGACAAAACTCATTCCTTTCTTTGTATTCTGGCCAGAATTTCCTGCTAAAATGATTAAGTATTTGTAAAAGATGATGATCATGTTAAAATCAAATTTGCACAGGAGAGAAACTTGATTTATTTAAAAAATCCCAAAGAATAGTAGTGATTATAGGAAGTCTGAATAAGTGGTAGAAAAGGAAACTTCACCATCACAGGAAATGTGCAGTGTTCTTGGGAGGACAGTTAATTGACATTACTTAATTGACATATACTCTAGGACTTGGAGATGCAGGAAAGCAGGAGAGCTATCTGCCCACAAATAACCCACACAGACTCCTCCGATGAGGCAGTGCAGTTCTCTCCCCTTCACCCAGCTCCATGCAAAAGTCTGATGCATTGCACTCCCCTGGGGACTCAGTCCCTGCCCACAGCAGCAACTCCATGAGAGCAGCCCTGGCTGACCACGGTAGGGACCTAGGCCAGGAAAAGAGGTCTCAGTCACCAATTCAAAATGCATATTGCCACAGGGTATCCCAGCATATTAGTCCTTTCACTAGCTGATATATGTATAACAAACTCACTCTAGAATATCACAGAGTAGGATCATGCAACTGCCAGGATACTGCCACAATGGCACACAAAATGCTATGCTTCGAAGACCATTTCTAAAGCCAAAGCCATGCCTAAGCACTAATCATACGTGCACTTATAACCAGAGTTTATCTATCCAAAGATCAGCTCAGTATACATCATCCTGAACTTTCCTCAGCTCCCTTTCAGACCTTAAATAAATGCTTATTTTTGTCTTACCGTTCTGGACAACACTAAGCAAGGTAACAATGGCAAGCAGGACAATGCTTCCCAGGGTCTCCTGGTCCATTTTGTGAGTGGGATGTCAGAGTGGATGGTGCAGCCTCGGTGGTAGCTCAGCTCTACAAGCACAGAAGGAGGAAGTGAAGGTCTTATCTTGAATCATGAAACACTTCCTATGGCTTCACAGGAGAGTGAGGGCAGCACCCTGAGCTCTGGTGCACGTTAGACCAACAAGTGCAGGCTCACTTACTCATCATATACAAATGAAGCCCAGAGAAACAAGAGATTATATGTCTGTGATCTAAGAAGATATACAATGTGGAAAGGTATCTATTGTCCTTCCTACACAGCAGAAGGCTGGAATAAACCAGCCAGGCTATCACAGCATGGTCAGCAAGAGTCCGACCACCCCACGAATAGCTGGGAGGAGAAATAAGGTCGGTGAGTCTCAGTAACACTGTTGCTCTCAGGCAGGTACCCTCCCTGGTCACATCTCCATCAGCCTCACCAGTGAGGAGACCCCAGTTCTCCATGTCACAAGCAAAAGCTCCTGATCCACCTGGCATATTAGATGGCAGAACATTAATGTTGTGAGCATTGCAGGTGAGCACAAAAATACATCTTTCATTACCAGGCATGGATCCGATGTCCTTCCCTCTACAAATAACTCCATGGAAGTCAGTGACAGCTATGAGCATTTGGTATTTTACAGGCCCAGACTTCACAGTTGTACCCCAGTTTTAGTACTTGAAGCCCAATGTGGCTGAATACAATTGCTGCAGCATGTTCACAGCTTGGCTCTGACCCCCTGATGAAGATGGTAGAGAAGCACAGACTGTGGTGTTGAAAGTGTGGTGGGTTGACCTTGGCTGAACATTGGGTGCCCACCAAAGTCACTCTATCTCTCCCCTCCTCAGTGGGACAGGAGAGAAAAAAATATAATAAAAGGCTCATGGGTTGAAATAAGAATAGGAAGAGATCATTCCCCCATTACTGTCATGGGCAAAACAGACTCAACTTGGGAAAATTAATTGAATTTATTGCCAATGAAATAAGAGTAGGATGATGAGAAGTAAAACTATATCTTTGAATGCCTTCACTCCCACCTCCCTTCTCCCCATGTTTGCCTTAATTTGCAATTTCTCTCCCTCCTTCCCCAGCAGCACAAGTAAATGAGGAACAGGGGTTACAGTCAGTTCATCACACATTGTCTCTGCCACGCCTTCCTCTTCAGAGGGAAGACTCCTCACACTCTTCCACTGCTCCAGCATGTGGTCCCTCCCACAGGAGACAGTCCTCCATGAACTTATCTAACAAGAATCCTTTCCAGGGGCTGCAGTTCTTCATGAACTTCTCCAGCATAGGTCTCCCATGGCGTCACAGGTCCTGCCAGCAAATCTGCTCCATTGTGGGCTCCTCTCTCCACCGGACCACAGATCCTGCCAGGATCCTGCTTCAGTTCGGGCTTCCCGTGGAGTCACAGCCTCCTTTGGGCATCCACCTGCTCTGGCACCTTGAGCATCTCCTCCCACTCCTTCTCCACTGACCTTGGTGTCTGCAGAGCTGTTGCTCTCACAAAGTCTCGCTCCTCCCTCCAGCTGCAATTTTCTTCTGTGCAGTGACTTTTCCCCCTTCTTAAATCTTATCCCAGAGGTGCTACCATCATCGCTGATGGGCTTGGCTTTGACCAGCGGTGAGTCTGCTTGGAGCCAACCGGCATTAGCTCTGTTGGACATAGCAGAAGCTTCTGACAGATTCTCACAGAAGCCACCCTTGTAGCCCTCCACTACCAACACCTTGCCAAGCAAACTAAATACAGACAGCTGCAGAAAGTTCCACAGTTTCTGTCAGATTGCTGGAAAGCATCCTCATCCAAAATGCACATCACTCGATGACCCTAACTACTCTGTTCCCTTTTGCCCATATTCTGATTGGGAAAAGTCTCATGAAAAAATGCTTACCTTTAGCAGGAATTTAACGCTAATAAAAAGTACTATTTCCACTGGACTTAGCCCTGTACAACTTTTGCCCCATATCTCTGTCTGTCTCTACTCCACCGTGTGCTACTCCAGAGGTCTGAGTGCTGCCTAGCATCCAAACTGTGGCTGGACAACTGGTTACCTCTCTTTGGATGGGACACAGACAGGTAGGAGTTCCCAGCAGGAGCCAAGCTGCAAAATCCATCTTGTTCAATGGGAATACATTTACTTACAATGGTGCTTTTATCCAGTCTCTGTATCATGCAAACTGTTATAATCTGTACTATTAGATAAGGAAAACTCTCAGGTACTTTGAGTACAAGCAAATACACAGAAATGAACTGGCTGACAGGTAGGTGATTAACACTATGATCTGTGACCTACTGTTATCCTAATAGGAAAAGGCTGTCTTTTTGGGACACCTTCCCTACAGTCCACACAGACATGACTGTGTGAGAAGCAAGGCCATAATGATAATCTATGTTTAGATTTGGCCTGTGATATTTTCTTCAGAGTTTTAACTCTTGGCAAATTTATTTTAGGAAAAAACCCAAATCCAAGAACAAAAAGAGAAACACAGTAGGTCTTTCAGAATGCTTTTATTCAGGCTGAAGTTCTCTTTCCCCCAGAAAATTATATTTTCTTATTGAACATCAAAGTTTATATTTTGTGGTCTACTGAGCACTGGATTGTAGCTGGTATTTAGGGATGATATTTAATGCTAAGCATCTACTAATCTTCTGAGAAGAAAAACCCATCAACTAAAAGAGTTTATGGAATTAAGTCAAAGGAGGAATATTGTCTAAGCAGAGATCAATGTTATGACTGTAAAGAAAGGAGCGGGGTGGGGGGAAGGGGTCGTGGTGGGAGGAGGGAGCTGCAAACAGAAGAGGGTGAAGGGGACAGCACAGGTCCTCAGGGCTTCTGTGACAGGACAACTCCCAATCATCCTTCCACAGCAGGCACTGAGCTTTCTCTTTCTTCTGCCTGTTTTATGCTGGTGCAAACCTACCAGGCAGCTTGCAGCTTGCTTTTGATTTACAAGTGGCAGTACAAGCACATGAACCTGCTCCAACTTGCCAAGAAAACACACATGCTTCCCCACTTCCCAAAGGTGGCTTCTATTCAGCAGAAGTCTCATGTAAAAGGGGGTAGGAATCACGCTGCTGAGCTTTGAAGTTGCCATAATGCCAAAAAACACACAACATACCATGTGCTTATGCCAGCAGCCTTTCCAGCTGGCTGATCCAAGTTCCCAGCCCTCACCCTGTGGGATGGCCAGGTAGCAAGAGCTGAGCTGTCCACTGGCACCTCTTGGCATCACAGGATGTTTTGGCATTTTGGTGCTTGGCATTCATGGCACTTTGCTGGAAATGCAGTCTGTTACCTCCTCTTGTCAAGGTTTGCTCCAAAGCCATCCCGTGTGTATGCATGGAGGAAAACAGGGTTTCACAGTCCTTCCTGCAATAAGAAAACCTATGACATCAATTCCAGGGCTTGCTAAGATGATTTCTGTGTGTGCAGGGAAAAAAAAGCTTTGGCAACAAGGATGTGTTTGGTATGGCTGTCTCAAAATATGAACTGCAAGGGTTTGGTTTTGTTGGGGTTTTTTGTTTTTTGTTTTTTTAAGTGCAACATCACTCTGAGGGCTCTGCTTGAGGAAAAGCTAAAGAAATCAATATGGTATGAGAGATGTCAAAGAAGTCCTGTCCCTTTACCATGTCAAGTCTGTTGTATAGTCAGGTGTGCTGGTTTAAAGGTAAACCAGCAGGGGAAATGAACTCAACTCAAAAGAGAGATTATAAATCAGAATAACAATTTAATAAAATAATACAATATATAAGTACGATTATACAGACAAACAATTGGTTTTAACCCACAAAACCCAAATGTATAACCCAGCACCCTGGGGCATGAACAGAGTGGTGTTCTTTGGGCCCCCTGAGTCCAAAGTAAAAGGAGAGGGGAAAACCTGTTGGTGAGAGTGCTGTTGCAGTCTGGTCAAGAGCAGTGATTGCAGTCCAGTCGAGAGTGATGGTTGCAGTCTGGTTGAAAAGTGGTGGTAGTTGCAGTCCAGTCGAGAGTGGTGGTCTGCAGCTTGGTTGAGAGTGGTGATCTGCAGTCTTCCTCTGGATCCCACGAGTGGTAAAAAAGTTCCAAGACTCCAAGATTATATATTCTCCAGTTCAGGCAGGAATGCCCAGTACTTCCCTCAGGGCGGGGAGTTCCACAAATGGTGTGAGGACAGGAACATCCTCCTATCTCACAGGCCTCTTAACACCTAGTTTATAGCCTGAGGAGTCAGGCTGCTCTGGGTAGTGGGTGTAAATAGTCTATTGATAACAGTTTCTGGGAAATGGCATGGAAGGCTATAGAATACACAGTTTTGGGTTACACCCATACAGTGATGAACTGGTCCCAGCTGTTCTAACTAGGACACCAGGTAGAGCAGAAACCCCTTGTGGGGAGGAATTTTACTTTTTCATACCCCTTAGCACTGGAATAGCTGCAGGATAGAAGGAGATTCTGGCAACTTTATTCCAATTTGGGGAATTGCCTTGGCAAGGGAGAGCTAAGATGGGGCTAAAATGACTCTGCAAACAGCTTCTGCACATTAAATTGTTCCTTCTCCCTCCATTAACATACACACAGGATCACTGTCTGGTTCAAGCAAAGTTGGCACCAATGAAAACCCTGTCCAGCTGGGAAAAAGATCAGTGCAAAACCCTCCATCATATTTCAATTGGCCATTTGAAATAGGGGATTTTCTCAAGTAGGCAAAAATAAAAATGGGGGGGGATATGCACCTTGGGGAACAGTACCTGCACCCTCTATATCCCCCAGCTGTGGTCGGACCTCTTCAGGCACAGGTAATTCTGTGCTTCAGCAGCTGCTGTCAGACCACAGCCCTTTTGCTTGCTGCATTGCTGTTTGACATCCACATCGTCCTGTCTGAGGAAGATAACCTTGACACAGCAAGCCATGAAGCTCACGAAAATGTGCAAAGCCAGCGAGCTTTTCCAGTTGCGCTGTGAGGCTTCCAGCACATTAATCTCCTCCTCTGAAATCTTGAACAGCCAGTCAAAATAATCCTTTTGTAGAATTGCTTTCATAGTGAAGAGGAAAGGACTGGGAACACAGATCTATAAATATCTTTTGGGTTGTTCATCTCTCCTCTCATGCACTCTGATCAGCACTCAGCTGCGAGGACTCTAATGAAAGTGTGTCTCTTGATAAAATAAAAGCTGCTCATATGAAACTCCTCTGTATAAATGCCAGGTGATACACAGCCATCATGCTTTATCATAAATGCAACAGGACACAAAGCCCCTCAGACTGGCTGGTTAATATTGGCACTGTGCTTTGCAAACTTAAAGTTTGCACCACAGCACCATCAAATATAGTACATACACACACGTGACCTGTCGTCACTTAGTCTGCTTCAGCATCGCGTCCTTGCTGAAGCCTGACAAAACTCCAACGGAGCGCAAGAACAGAGCTGGAAATGTGAAGTGCAACATGAAGAAAGGGGCAATGCTGCAGTTTTTAAAATGCTGTCTTCACTGTGCACAGCTGAGAAAATGACAGTGTGGGAGCAGCCAGAGCACCACCTCAGAAACTCCTCCTTCTCTATATTTTCCAGGCTTTTTCCTTTCACTTGCTGTCTTCATACTCGATTTGTACAAATTCAGCTCGAAACACAGAGCTGGAAGACAGAGCCTGTAGTCCCTTTGGGCCCTCTGGCACAGCCTCCTCCTCCTCACCCTCTGTGTCTCATTGTTGCGGTTTAACCCAGTCAGCAACTCAGCCCCATGCAGCCACTCGCTCACTCCCCACCACAGGGATGGGGGAAGAGAATCAGAAGCGTAAAAGTGAGACAAAGGAAAGCATGCAAGCAAAGCAAAACCAGGAATTCTTTCACTGCTTCCCACAGGCAGGCAGGCGTTCAGCCATTTCCAGGAAAGCCAGGCTCTATCATGCGTGACAAACGCCATCACTCCAAATATCTTCCCCTTCTTTCTTCTTCCCCCAGCTTTATATGCTGAGCATGACGCCACATGGTATGGCATAACCCTTTGATCAGCTGGGGTCAGGTGTTCCGGCTGTGTCCTCTCCCAACTTCTTGTGCATCCCCAACCCACTTGCTGACAGGGTGATGTGAGAGGCAGAAAAGGCCCCAAGTCTGTGTAAGCACTGCTCAGCAGTGACTAAAACATCCCTTTGTGATCAACATTGTTTCCACCACAAATCCAAAACACAGCCCCATACCAGTTACTGTGAAGAAAACTGGCTCTACCCAAAACCAGCACATTCACACCCTGCTCTTGTCTTCCTGTTTGCATGAGCACTGCACTGCTGACTGACATCCCTGTGGCTGCGTTTCACGCCTGGGGTCCCCTTCCGCAGCGCTCCTGCCTCACTGGCGAGCCCCGTGCAGTGGAGGGTCTGTGCGCCAGTACCCAGTGCAGGTAGTTGGGTTTGTTTATCTTTATTAAATTTCAGTGGGTTGAGCCTGGAGAGTTGCTGCAATGTAGCGAGACCAGTTTGAATCCGAGCCCCTCCAACAGGATGCTGGAAAGCCACCTCCAACATGGGCACAGCTGTGCATTTGGTATTTTCTCTGCTAGCAGGAGACTGAATTGAGCAGAGTCAGGACAGGCCCTTCTGAGGACTCTAAGGCAAAGTCCCCTGATTTTCCAGGAAGCTATGGATTAGTGGGATTTGAACAGTCCCCAATGAGTGGCAAAACCACTTCACATGGATGTTGTCTCTGTTGTCTTTCCCTCCCTTGCTCCCAAGAAGCAGCTTCTTAGCAGCCACTGTGATACCAGACAGCCCTGACAACCACCCACCCTCTCACAGGATGAAATTCACAGAATCACAGAAGGGCTAAGGTTGGAAAGAATTTCTGGTCCAGCTGCTTGCTCAAGCAGGGCCACCTAGAACAGGCTGCCCAGGATCATGTCCAGTGAGCTTTTGAATATCTCCAAGGAAGAAGGCTCCACAACATTTCTGGGCAACCTGTGCCTGTGCTTTATCACACTCACAGTGAAAAAGGGTTCTCTGATGTCCAGAGGGAACCTCCTGTGTGTCAGTTTGTACTCATTGCTTCTGTCCTGTGACTGGGTACCACTGAGAAGAGTCTGACTGCATCCTCTTTGCACCCTCCCTTATAAACGCTGATGAGATCCCCTTGAGCCTTCTCTTCTCCAGGCTGAACAGTCCCAGTTTTTTCATAGGAGAGATGCACCAGTCCCTTAATCATCTTTGTAGCCCTCTGCTGTACTCTCCAGTATGTCCCTGTCTCCCATGTACTGAGGAGGTCAGAACTGGGCACAGAACTACAGATGTGGCCTCACCAGTGCTGAGGGAGAGGGGCAGGATCACCTCTCTCCACCTGCTGGCAATGCTTTGTCTCAGGTGTTCTAGGATACCACCTGCCTTCTTGGACAAAAAGGCCTATTGCTGGCTCATGTTCAACCTGATATCCACCAGGCCTCCCAAATTTCTTTCTGCCAAGTTGACTTCCAGCTGGGTCCCCCCAGCATGTACTGGTGCATGTGTTTGGGGGGTTTTTTTGTCCACAGCTCCAGGACTTTGTAATTCTCCTTGTTGAACTTCATTAGGTACCTGTCAGCCCATTCCTCCAACCTGTCAAGGTCCCTCTGGATAGCAGCATCACCCTCTGGTCTATCAGCCACTGCTCTGAGTTTGGTGCTGTCTGCAAACTTGTTGAGGTTACACTTTGCCCCATCATCCAGATCATTAATGGAATGTTGAGCAGTATTTATCTTTGGGGTACACTGCTAGTTACTGGCCTCCAACCAGATCATCCCACTGGTAACCACTTTTCAATCCATCTCACCATCTTCTTGTCCAACCCACACATCAACAGCTTCTCTGTGATGATCTCACAGGAGACAGTGTCAAAAGGCCCCACTGAAGTCCAGGCAGACAATATCCACTACCCTCCCTTCATCTACCAGGCCACTCACTTCATCATGGAAGTCTATCAAGTTGGTCAAGGATGACTTCCCCTTGTTTGAGCCATACTGAGCACTACTGATGATTTCTTTGTCTTTGATGTGCCTGAAGATGGTTTCCAGGATTAGATGACCCATCACCTACCCGGGGATCCAAGTGTAGCTGACCAGCCTGTATCCCCCAGGTTTCCTTCTTGCCCCTCTTGTAGCTGGGGGTGATGTGTGCTTTCCTCCAGTGCTTGGGGACTTCCCCTAGTTGCCATGATTGATCAAAGCTGATGGAGAGTGAGCTTACAATGGACCTGCCATTATCCTCAGCACCTGTGATATGTCCCGTCAGGACCAATGGACTTATGTACATGCAGGTTGCTTAAGTATTTCCTGACCTGAGCCTCATCCCCCTAGGGTACATCTTCATTGTTGATTTGGTTTTCACAATTCATATTTACTGCCATTATCACCTTATTACCTTTTGAGTGACTGTAAATTCATTAATAATTCATTTCTAGATTTTTTAGAGCTGAGGTGAGGCTGCCTGGGCAGCAGATTCCCGGGTCTTCCTCTCTGCTCCCCTTTCAGAAGTCTCTTTTGCCCTGTCTCATTTCTGTCAGTGTACCCACATTCCTTAAGCTCATGCAAATAATTATCAACAGTCTTTGAATACTGTGGGGTTAATTTTTTCTTCTGTTCTTCAAATCTGTTGTCACAACTAGTCCTTTTGGTACTGAAAATATCAGAAGGAAAGATGTTGGATACTTTGGCTATGTATTGAGTAACAGGGAGATGCTAATTTTTGCCTTCCTCGTCCTTGGCACGTACTGTCGGAGCTTCCGCTTGCTGTCTGGTCTGTCTCAGAGAGCAGCTTTCAGGCTCTATCCGCAACTGTCCCACCAGCAGCCAGAACTGTAACCACTAATTTTTTCTCCTTGTCCACTGTTTCCCAATCCCTCGCTCCTATGGGAAAAACCACCGAAAACAACAGAGTAAAAAGGACTAAAAAAAAAAAAAGGACTGGTCTTTAGATTAAAAAAGCAAACAGACACTAAACCCCAACCCACCCACGCCCAGCCTCCCAAAATGGAGAGAGAAGCCGCAGGAGAACCGGGCGCACGGCCCGCCCCCGTTTGTCGCGGGAATCAGGTGCGGCTCGGCAGCCCCGTTGCCCAGCGCGTCTCTGTGGCGCAATCGGTTAGCGCGTTCGGCTGTTAACCGAAAGGTTGGTGGTTCGAGCCCACCCAGGGACGGGGCGCGACTCTTTTACTGTGCGCGCGTCTTTTTCGTTCCCTCCTGCAGGAGGGCTTTCGCGCCGGCTGGATCCACCCCGCGCCGCCTTTATGCCACTCCCAGCCCGACATCCGCTTTCAGCCCCAGGACCTTGCTCTTCCTGCCCCCTCGAGAGGAGTTTCATCCATAGCGCATACCAGCACTCGGGGTTCAGGGTGCTCCGCGTGATCCCTCAAGGGGGGCCGCAGAAAGCTGATATAGCATGGGAAGTTTCCGTAGTGTAGTGGTTATCACGTTCGCCTAACACGCGAAAGGTCCCCGGTTCGAAACCGGGCGGAAACACCAAATTTTTTTCCTCCCCCCCCCCTTCCGTGTCAGCGCGGACGTCGTTTTTCTTGGCTCCTCCTTTCCAGCGGGCCAGCGGCCGCGTGTGGCACAATCCCCGGGGGGAGCTTCCGAGTGGGAGAGGGCGAGGGGCCTCCTGAGCTGCAGCGGAGCCGGGAGGGAGGAGCGAGGGCAGGGCTCGGGCTGTGTGCTGAAGCTGTGCTTCATTCCCATGCAGGAGCTTCCCCTCGGCAAATGCAGTTTCCCTGGAAGGATGGAAACGAGGAGGGGAAACGAATCTCAGCTGAAGTGGTCTGAATATTATCAGAAAACTTGGGACAAAATCTACAAGCCCCTGCCTTGGGCATTACTGAAGCCGCTTTAGATAGTAATTTACATTTACAGGAGTAATATAGACCCATGTCCGGGGAGAAGCATCTCTTGAGGGTTTCTTCAGTCTCTCTGTTGAAAACGTAAGCTGGAGGCATCCAGCCCCCTACTTCTTTACACTCCTTTCCCAGCATTTTCTCTCCTTCATGACCCCCATGGCTCCACCGTGCTCTGCACTGTTCAGCTTCAGCATCTTCTTCACAACCAACCACACTGCGTTTGTGCACAGCAGTGCAAAACTTAGCATGCTGCAAAATTCATCAGCCTGGTAGCCCCATTAACCTTATTTTCTCTTTTGCCCTGTCCACACACTGTCTTAGATCTATACTTAGACTGTAAGTTCTTCCACTCCAAGACCAAATCCTGGCAGACTTCAAAGACGAGCACACACTTAAGAGCTGCATGAACTGCTCGAAAGGTAACATGCTTGGCTCTGAGCATGAAGGGGCTCACATCAGGAACAGCAGCTGTTCAGCTTTGCAAAAGGAATACAGACAGAACACAATTGCTCTCATAGATACATTGTCAGGGAAGGAATAACTATTTAAAGTAAAAACCAGTGCTGGAAGAAGCATAAATGGCAATAGCCAGTCATGAAAAACAGATTTGTAATCAGCACCGCAGTGGATTTCTAGAACATTGCTCTAGCAGGTCATACAGCTACAAACCCATCCAGGCAGCTCCTATGCATATCTGCTCATTTGTTGTAGGCAGGATGTGAAAAGGTGGCCCATTTTTCCCACCCTGTACTCTGTGATTGAATGTATCATCAAGTAGTAAGATGTGAATCAGAGTGCTATCTCCTCAGAGCTGATTCTGAACTATAAGTGCCACGACTGTGCCTTTCCCCAATCAGAAGACACAGACTGACAAGGCTCTACAGATGCATCTGGACAGGCTGGATTGATGGGCTGAAGCCAACTGAATGAGGTTCAATAAGGCCAAGTGCCAGGTCTTGCACTTGGGTTACAAGAAATGCATGCAGCACTGCAGGCTTGGAGAAGACTGCCTGGAAAGCTGCCTAGAAGAAAAGAACCTGGGGGTGCTGATTGACAGCAGCTGAACATGAGCCAGCAGTGTGTCCGGGTGGCCACAGCCAATGGCATCCTGGCCTGTATCAGCAATAGTGTGGCCAGCAGGACCAGGGCAGTGATTGTCCCTCCCTGTACTCTGCACTGGTGAGGCTGCACCTGGAATACCATGTCTAGTTTTGGGCCCCATACTACAGGAAAGACATTGAGGTGCTGAAGCATGTCCAGAGAAGGGCCACAGAGCTGGGGAAGGGTCTGGAGCACAAGTCTTATGAGGACTGACTGAGGGGGCTGGGGTTGTTTAGCCTGAAGGAGGCCTGAGGTGGGGGGTAACCTGATTGCTCTCTACAACTACCTGGAAGGTGAGTGTAGCCAAGTGGGGTTTGGCCTCTTCTCACAGGTAGTAAGTGACAGGATGAGAGAAAATGGCCTCAAGCTGCATCAGGGGCGGTGTAGATTAGATATTAGGAAAAATCTCTTCACCGAAGAGGTTGTCAAGCACTGGAACAGGCTGCCCAGGGAAGCGGTGGAGTCACTGTCCCTGGGAGTGTTCAAAAAACGTGTAGATGTGGCACTTGGAGATATAGTTTAGTGGTGAAGATGGCAGTGCTCAAAGCCATTAGACTTTTGGAACTTTACCCTAGCACACTGATGAAACCACCATAATGCAGTTGGTAACTTCTGATTGTTAAACTCGGCTTGCTCTCTGCCCACTTAGTGTATTTCTAACTGACAAAAAACTACTACAATACTTTGTATTCTCTTCATGGCAAATAAAAAGCTGTATTTTAAAACTAGTCTCAATATAAATGCCCAGTAGCCACCAAATTCCAAGCAGTTTCTTTAGTCATGGGGTTGTCATTCAATCTCAGCTGAATTCTCACCTGCACAGGCTAGTGAGAGGCAGTAAAACATTTATGGAAACAAACAAATCTACACGGTATCATTTTTAGTTTAAAAAAGGCAACCAGGAACATGCAGCACTAACAGATTTATTTTCATACCTACTTTAATCTCAAGTGCTATTTATTTGCTCTTGGAGCTTCTATATATATGTGTACCCACACTAAATCCCAGGCAGTTGCAGACCGAGGTGTCCCTAAATCAGTTTGCAGAGGGGCTGCCAGTGGTGACCAGAGGTCCTTGCTTCAGTCTAGGTGTATCTTCACAGCAGGTGTGCCCACATAGCCCCCTTCCTCTGCTATTAACCTCATTATAATCCTTACCACCAGGACTTTCTCATGCTCTATCAGGGTGTCTTCCTCCTGTTGCCCTATGCATTCCGCATTGCCAACCCCAGGCTCTCTGCTTTACTCACCCCTGGGTCTGTGTCATGTTCTGGGCCAGGGGTGAAGGAGCTCCCACTGCACAGTCGCAGGTCGCTGCAACCCAGTCAGTCCCTGATGGTACCAACACTTGAAGGCAGCTCCCCACTGCTCCAGGACAAGCAGTCAGGGCTGGGAAAGATGCTGCCTTTTACTGGTTTGCATACATACATACATATATGTATACACACACACACATACACACACCCTACTGGTTGGAAAATTCCACATGGAAATGCTATGACCTTCCTCAAGTCTTGCAGAGGCACGTATTTTTTTATTAATGGATAAATCAAACTCTAATTTTGGTCAGCTTTTTTTTGATCAGGAAATTCACAAACAGGCAAACATTTCACCAGCAGTGCACCGGCACTTAACATTCAGAATCCACTGATTTGTTTTCTATTGTAACATTACCAATTACAGTATTTAAAACAAAGAAGAAGCTCAAGTTCTTCACAAAGACTTGTATTTCAAGAATAAAACCATTCACTGCCTGAAGTACCAGTTTGATGAAAATGTACACAATTGCAGCAGAAATAACTTGACATGGAGAGTTGCGGGCCACTGACAATTTTTCAAACAGTTTTTGAACCTAGTTCAAACAATCTAAGACTACTAAAATCTGCAGCCATGCCTTGTAATAACAATTATGTTCAACTGCACCTATTGGAATAGTAAGACTGAGGACTTAATGTTTTGAACTTGGAATCTAAAAGAATGAAAAAATGCAGAACACCTCTAAAAATGGCTGTGACAAAGACTTGCTGATAAAATCTTAGTTATTTCTGAGAACAAGAAAAATGTACAGCTACTCTAACTTGGCATATAATACCCTCAGCTGTGTCTATGCATTTAAAATACTCCCATCTAGCAAAACCAAATCTATACGAAATCTGAAACACCAAGGTGTGAATCCCTCTGCTTACTCACTGCTGTCTTGCTACATTTTCCCATTTCTTTCTTCCTACTGACCTTGCCTCTCCTTGGCACTCTCACATACGGACAAGAGTGCACTGCTCTAGTCGTGACCAAGTCCTAGTTACAACAGTTATAGGCATTAACTTGCAGTTAAATTAATTCTTAAAAACCTTTGTTTTATTAATGATTTTGCAGCTACGAACAACTAAAAGGTACATCTGACATTCCTTCTTAGTGATGCACTCTGGACTGAATGTTACTAATTTTACTTAAAAAAGTAACCTGGCTCAGAAGCATATTCTGCCAAATTACATTTGCAGGATGAAATCTCAGTACGTGCTGTAACTTTAAATAGGAAAATTTCTACCATGTATCCATCCCTCCTTGGATCCAAGGCGTATATACACCAGCATGAGCTTGTAGAACAGTAATTCTGTAAAGAGCTGAATGCCAGCCTAAGAGAATGCCAGCTTCAAGTTTAGAATGTTACAAACAATCTTCATATCAAAGGATGCAGAATTCCCTGACTACAGAAGGTACTTAAATTTTTTTTTAATGTCAGACAAAATAACTTCAGAAGTGATCCTGTAAAATAAATGACTACTACATAAATAATATTTCTTACACCATTGCATCATTAAGACTACTGAAGTTTATTATTTTTCAAACTCACTAGAGTATGGATGTTTTCCATATTAAAACAAGCAAAAATTAAGACTCATAAGAGCTTCTAATTAAAAAGCATCAAATCTGACAACTAAAATAACTGCTTCTCAGAACAATAAAATTCATTAAAACCTGATTTGCTTGTTACAATAAAATTTTAAGAAAAAAAATACCTCAAATGTAAATTGTTCAAGTACAGCCAGTGTGCAATTAAACTAGTTAGAAAATATAACTTAGTAGTGCTTTGTTTCAAAATATACATAATACTGAAAAAAACACTTAAAACCAAGAAAACGAATATTTACCAAGTTTCAAACAGGGTTTCATCAAAATGAGGTAAATCTATGTCACCTGCCATTGAGCTTGGTGCTGAAATGGAGAACAGGTCTTCAAGTATATCTTCACTTGTAGGACTTTCAAAAGCAAGTTTTTTCCCACTGGGTTTGTTTATTGCATCAAGTTCCAAATTAGTGTCCTTTACAGGACTGTAGTAATTGTGGTCCTCACTTGTCACTGCTGCATGTGGCACACCGGTCTTCTCATCAGACCCTGTTGTTGCAACACTACTATCCACCATCTCCATATACATACATTCATCTTCACTTTTTGGAGCCTCTAAGGAAGCAACAGTTGAAGTAGGGGACAGTAACTCTGCCAGTATTTCATCAGTGTTACTATGGGTAGTGCACCCTGACACAGAGTTTGCATTAAATTCAGACTCATTATTTGTGACATCAATCTGATACTGCAGTTCCCTTAAAAAGTTCTGCAATACTTCACTGTCATTTTGAGATTCAATCTGTGATGGGGTGCTTATGTATCCACTCACAGGATTTTCCTGTTTCATTTGTTCCACTGCTAGTCTATCCAGTGAAGCCAACTTCTTCTTTTTAGCATTCAGTTTTTTTAACAGTTTCAGGCGAAGTTTTTTTGTTTTGTCACTATCTGACTCTTCTGCCTTCCCAGGGTTACAGCCAAGTGAATGGCACTGAGTCACTTTACCTGAGGTACCCAGTGTACTTCCTGACTTATTCCAAGTTGGACCTGCAATAGTGGTATGCCTTGCTGTTGGAAGACGACTGCTTTGAGAAAATCCTTTGTAATTTGATAAAGGATGACTATTATTACTCTGAGGAGCCAGTGACTTTGGGGTCTCAGTTTTGTTTGTACCTCTGCTTTGAAATCCACCAAAGTTACTTGCGCCCTTAACTGGCAGCCTCACTTCACTCACTTTTTGCATTGAGGGAGTTTTGCAACTTCTCTCATTCTTGAGAACTGAGGCACTTGAAGGCATAAAGGAAGTATTCTTGCTTAATAATTTCTTTACCCAGCTTCCGACAAATCCTCTTTTTTGGTCTTTGTGTGAAGGCTGAACAGAATTACTCGCAGCAGAACTGTCAACTTGAGAATTAATGACAGTTTTGCTTGCATATCTCAAGTCAGGTGATTTTCGTATAGTATTCTCTACTGCTGACAATTTCTTGTTCAGCTGTAGTTCTGAATTTAATCCATGTTCTCTGTTAGCTAAATTAGTTCTGTCATCTGTTCTTTGAGCAAGTGATGAGTCAGATGAGTCAGGGTCATGTTTTTTGAGAACCGGAGGAGTAATATTTGCTGGGTTCAACTCTTCTAGAGGTAAGCAAATGTTGGAATTTTCATATAATATGCATTTGTTATTCATAGCTAGACCAGTTCCAGCAAGCTCTCCTGTATATGGAGTGTTAAGTGAAAAAGCTGGTTCCTGCTGTTGCAGTGTGCCCATTTCAACAATAAGGTTATTTCCCACCATCTGTCCATTTGGCAGCGATTTACCTTCCGAGTCAATTTGAACTTCTTCAAGCATCAGTGTTACGAGATCATCGTGTGCCAGATTTTCTAAACCATGATGAACAATACTTTCACCCTCAGCTACTCGCTGCTGTTTCTTCTCTGGAGTTCTCACAGAATCCTCTTTGTGCTGTTCTGCAGGTGTTTTGCCTACAGTGTTATCAAAACCACAGTGCAGCACCATGGAATTTGACTGTATGTTATTAAGAGGAAAATCTTCAATATTTTTACTCTGGAACTGTGAATTCAGTTCTTCTGGCACATGGGATGGTTTCTTTTCCCAGATAACAATATGAATCTCTGAAGAAGGAACTTCAAATCTTTTATGTCTCTTGCAATATGGCCCCTTTAAATCATCACATTCAAGCCAAGTTCCTGAAAAATAAACAGCAACGAGTGCAGAGACTCAGAGACTTTTAAAGTTGAAGTCACTATCCTCACACTTGTCAAGTACTTTTATTAACCTATTCCCCTGACAAGCAAAAAACAGAGGGTTTTTCTACAGAGAAAACTGGGAGACTTCCACTGTAAAAAGATCAAACACAAGGAGAACTTGCAGCAGTATTATTACAAGTCAGAGTAGGTCAAACATAAAACAAAGCTAAGGGATTTTTGGCTGAGACACCTTGTCTCACAGGTCTGAGGTAAGAACCACCTCTCAAATTAAGTTCCTCTGTAGACCCTTACATTGCCTGGGTGGGAAGCATGGGGATTTAAGAGAAACTGCTCATTTTAATACTCTTATCTCATCATCTGCAAATTGTTCATGGATCATGAACTAATCTTTTACAGCTTTAAGAACTTAAAAACAGATATATATGATGTATAGGAGGCTCTTAACTATGCATTTCCCAGCTGCTTCCTCTTCTATTTCTTAAACTCTGGCAGTATGATTAAGACGATTTTCATGTTGTCACAACACTTCGTAAGACTGTACTCCATTCTTTCTACAGAAGCATGAGTACCAAAATATCAACTTTTCACCTTCTCTGATTATGGAGCTTCCATCCATCTTACCATTAGTAATGTTTCTAACATGGATTTGTGCCTCCCACTCCTCAGGTGCCGTAAAGTTCAGAAATAAAAAGAAACTGCTTACAGTTCCATAGGTTCCCTTGCTTCCAGCCAAGAATGGATGAATCTCTGGTTTCAAAATAACCAATACTATTTGTCCCACAGTCATGGTCAGACTGAATTTTTTAACTTTTACGAAGTTATAAACAGAAAAAGCCCTAGCCAAATTACTTTTGCCAGTGAGTGCACTGTAGGGCAGAACACTGCTGAACAAATCAGTTAAACCAAACCTAAACCTTCACTTTGAGTAACAAGTTCCCCCAATTATTCACATCATTTTAATATGAAGTTTAGAATGCAGACAAAAGAAATCTTTATTATATATCAACTGTTGAGATTACTGCAGTAACTCATAAAACAGTATTTCATGTAGATTTAGGAAGTATTATAAAGATAAGAACTATAAACTCTACCTTACCTATCTCTTATGAGGAAAGGCGGAGGGAGTTGGGTCTGTTCAGCCTCGAGAAGAGATGACTGACAGGGGACCTCATTAATGTCTATAGGTATCTGAAGGGAGAGTATCAAGGAGGATGGAGCCAGGCTCTCCTCAGTGGTGCCAAGCAACAGGACAGCAGGCAAAGGGCATAAACTGATGCAGAGGAAGTTCCACCTGAGTATGAGGCAGAACTTCTTTACTGTGCAGGTGACCGAGCACTGGAACAGGTTGCCCAGAGAGGTTGTGGAGCCTCCCTCACTGGAGATATTCAAGAACCATCTGGGCACAATTCTGTGCAATGTGCTCTATGATGGCCCTGCTTGAGCAGGGAGGTTGGACCAGATGACCCACTGTGGTCCCTTTCAACCTTACCCATTCTCTGATTCTTACCATCAGGATTCAAAGACCAGGCTATGAAGTGCTTCTTATCTGTCTGATACTGAACAATTGATGTTATTTGGTAAGTGTCTTCCTCAAATTGAAATGAATACTTCTTCAAGTTGTTGTGTGGCAAGCCTTCCACGAAATGTAACATTAATATTGAAGGTACTCTGACAAAGAAACAATAAAGAACCAGTTTATTACAATAAAACAGTGGCAAAAGTTCCTAATGAAAAAATAAGGCTTCTCTAAGAGTATGTGGTTCTGCCCTTATATTCTACTTCCTCACAGGACTCTTCAGATTGCACAGTAGTCAAGGGAAAAGAACATCCCAACTGGATATTACACTTTGTTATAGATTAGGGGGAAAAAACACCATCAAATAAGGGATTTGGAGAGTGAGGAAAAACTTGGGGGGAACAAAAAAAAAAGGAGAAAACTGTGCCATAATCACAGTAGGAAAGGATATTGTTCCCAAGTCAAACTAGTAAACAAATGATCAAGCAAGTTTTATTCACCAATGGCAGGGGCTATGGAAAGGCTGACACTGGATATAATTTTTCTGTATATACTGCTTGATATAAGTATTTATGACCCGGATCAAACACATGCGCTGGTCAGCATGTTAAACAATGTTCTATGTTTCACGTTTATTAAACACTAATTGCCATTTCAGCATTTAAGAATGATCTAAAATATTAAAAAGTGAGTATTTATCAGATTTTAAAGTTTAGAATCTCTGCAAACCCAAATCACAGTTTGGTTTTGAAAGTCATACGTTCAATAAATGAAGTCTCAGAATTGTATGTATTTTATTTTCAAGTTCATATATTCAAACTTACTTTTCCAAAACCATCTGTCGTCTTTGAGATCTATCACCACAGTTATTACATGGTCCAATATGAACAGCGTTAAGTGGATGCCAATCAGGGATTATATTTGCAAATGTTGTTAGTGTTTTCTTAAATCTGGACACACACAAAAAAAAATAGAGTAAGTTGAGTTGCAGATCAGAAAACAATAAATATACATACTTTACTGGGAAAAAAAAGTTAGAAAAACATTATGGCAAAGCCAAATTCTATTCATGTTCAGGCTGTTTGTGTGAAATTCACCGTGACTGCATCACATCCAAGTCAGCACTGAATTCAGTTCTCCCAAACAGTATCAGTCACAATTTATTTTCAGCAGCTCTGTGGCCTTCAGTTTCACATTATTTGATTATTTGTTCTTTTTCCCTTTTCATGTTTTATCTCCATTTCCTTTCCAACACAGGACAGAGCTTGTACTAGAACCCACATAATTTACTAGCTAATATGAAATCTCAAGAAGAGAAGAAAGCGTAACAAATTACCTCAGAATCCATGTTATACAAGGTCTTGTTTTTAAAAAACAGCACATTCATAGCAGAGATTACACAGAGGTTATATTGTATGAAAATACAATGTACAGGATATTAAAGTGAAGTAACATAGTTTATTCATTCATTAGCCACAGAAAGGACTTCCATTATATTCAACCTAACCTAAATTTTTCAACTTTTAAAAAAGCACAGTATGTAACCAAGGCTATTGAACACATCCTATTAACCAGAGCTACCTGTTGACTGTCAGAGTAACAGACAGCATTAATTTCATTTCACTTGGGAATCTGGAATTTTATTGTATAAACCTAAGACAGTGGAGAGAAACAGATGTTTTCCAAATAAAGTGAGCTGTCTTCTGAAGGTGTCTCTTCTTCTGCTGACTCTAAAAGGGGCCCAAATTACTAGCTTGTACCTGCAGCTACACAGAAGTAAATCATTTGTAAAAAAATTACTTCCCTGTAATACTATTTTAAAATAGATAAATTAAGTTAGAGAATCTCTGATTCTTTGTAATCCAAATGAATATTATAGGTATTCTTCAAAAGGAAAAGTGTATTAAGCATATATTCTTTAGAACCACAACAACTTGAATACTCTCAGCAAAATACCAGAGCCAGTGTAGTCATAGACTCGCAGTGTTACCTATTATTTCTTTCTTAATTGATAACATGGTTTCTTAAGACACATAATAGCAGTAAACTATTTGCAAATGCTAACCTAAAAAAGTGGATCACATACAACTCCACCAACAAGCTTAAGCTTTATAAAATCTGGAAATCCGAAGAAAGCCAACTATCATATATGGATTTTAAAAGGTAGGGTAGAACAGCTGTATAGAAGCTACTTAAAAATCTCACCGGTTCTGGTATTTGTAGCCACAATATACACATTCAAACTTCCATGAAAATGAATGCAAGAATAGTTTCTCGGCTTGTTGGTCCAACTGTAAGAGTAGATGGAGTGCAAACACTGGATTCTCCATATTACCTTTAAAGATGGGGCAGAAAAAAACAGTCACTGAATATCTGAAATCCCCTTTCAGTACTTCAAAAAGGAAGGAGATAAGTTTATTGCTAGGATTTAAACTTCAGTTATCATTTCAAGGCTCTGTTTCTAATCCTCACAGCAAAGGGATTGATCCATGTTATTAGGTTGTTATCAATGACAATTTTGTGACGACAGCATAATTACAAATATGGGAATATGCTCTCTAAAAAGTCAAAACAGGCAAGGGACAAACCAGCTGATCATTCTATAAAGTATGTGTACGTTACCATCTCAAGCAAATGTATTTCCAGACTGTCTTGCATGCATGTGTATACACACACTTTTAGGTACTGACAGAAAAGGCTTTACATACAGTTTCCTGAAAGTAAATACTGAGAGGCTGCACTAAGTACTTACCCAATTCACACCTAAGCCGAGGCTGAAGTTGTGTAAACATTAAGTTTCTGACTTCATTGAGATGAGATTCTGCTTTTGGAAGAACATCTACAGAAAAAAATACGTCTTCATGTATTTATGTGTGACACTCCCACCTTTTCATACACATATGTAACCCCTAACATGCACTCTTTCTCTGCAAACTGATGCCTTTCATATTGACCCATACTTGCCTGAAACTTGGTAAAACAGTCAATTCTTGGTATTAATTGATTTGAAAATTAGAGAGGAATTTACACAAGTTACTCACATTTTACTACAGTGTGCTAACTAAAAACTTAGCCATTAAATTATGGCTAAGAGTGCATACCAACAGCTAGATAGTAACAATTTTTAAGGATACTGTGACCACATATTACAAATCCTGCAGATTCAGAGATTAAGAGCAAACTTTAAAACCTAAACATTAAGAGCAAAAGCAGGAAAATTTGCTTACATACTTTCTAATGTTACATTTAAATGTACTGTTTCAGATTAAATACTAACTTCCTAAGTGAGCCTTTAAAACAGTGAAAATAATTTTACACTTAAAAATAATTTTTCTCATGTATCTTATTATGTATTTTAATTTTGCAAGTTATGTTGTTTCCACACAAACACACTCTTTTAAGCACAAGCAAGAACATAACTTCTACTACACAATCATGATCATAACCTGCAGAAATTAAAGGATGTATTTAGAATAGCTGTTGAAACTGTTTATTACATATCAACTCTATGCACAGAAAAAAGGAAAACAGAAGTTTCTTGCAGCTATACTGCTTTCTATTGTTTTTAAAAGCAGCTGTATAAAAGAGATGCTGAAAAACTACACAGAAAGGCAGAATAAATTCTACACCTCTTCTCCACAATAGTCTTCATCCAATCCCCTCCCCACTGTTACCCAAACAAAGTTTTGCAGCAACTCCTGAAAATGAAAAGGTTTAAGTTCTCTCAAACAACACTATATTCCAATACTTAACATCCCCATTTAAAGGTTATTGCACACCAGAGCTCCTTTGCAAACACAGCCCATCAAAAGGGAAAGAAAAACATCTCAGACAGGTTCTATGAAGGTAGAGGGCTTCCCAGTAACAGCTGAAATCCTAAATTCAAGCACCCTGACTTTCTGGCAAGCAGAGTATATGAACTACTTCAGAATATTTGGGGTTTTTTTCCCCCCCCATAACATGGATTAAACCACTTTTGATACACCTGCAATTTTTCCCAGAAAAGACATGACATTCTTCAAGTTACCTTAGGCTGTTCTGGGACTATAGTCTCTATATTCAAACACAGATATTCTAATGGGATGTCTATGGACATTCATGAAAGGTACTGCCAAACCAGCGAGGTCTTTAATTATCTAACAGATGATGTCTTAGAAGTTTAGACTTATGACACCAATGGTCCAGTTCAAAAGGACTGAAAAAACCATGATCTTAGTTTAAGAGTCTTAAACTGAATCCACAGAATAGAAAATGGTCAAAGACCACACCAGCAGATTACAGTGACACATGCTCCTCTGAGTCCAGCTGTGCTGCTGGAAGGTTGCCCTGAGCTGCCCATCACAGCCCCTGTGCTCAGAGGTTACAGTCCTCAAACCTGTTAAGCCGACCTGATCTGTTAACCTTCCCAGACCACATGAACAAGGTTAATGTGTTTGACTACTTTTGACTGAGACAAGTTAGGAAGCACTGCCATCTACACTGCAGCCTGCAGACCCCAGGGGAAGCATTTCTTCAGTGAGCACAGCTGGAGCCAGGAAAGAACATATGTTCCCAGCTTTACTATTCCTGGTGTGACAAAGCAACTACTGCCTATTTAAATAAGGATATAAACCACAACAGAAATTATTTTGAAGATTAATATTAGAACAGCACCCTAACAGGCTAACCAACAAGGGGGAGGGAAACAAAGTAAGGCTAGATTACATATTAATTCACAAAACCTTCATGTGGCACGTGAAAAAACAATTTAAGGGATGCTCAGTGTTTGATGCTTTCAAAGGGTGCACGTTTGCCCCAAGAAAAACAATTTCAGAGGTTACTAGGGTTCTGCTATATAAAGCACAGTACTCTGCAAATTCATGGTAATGAATTGTAACTCATTCTTTTGTGATCTTGAAATAGAACGGAGGCATATTTAAGTGCACTGTACTAAATTCCACATATTTGTGGTCAAAAGAAACAGCAGCTAAATTTACTCACCTTTTACTTTACTCCTTTTACAGGTATTCAGCAGCATAGTTGCTTGACTATATTTTGTTAGAAGTTTCTGGAGTAAACATTTTCCATTGTTACATTCTTCTGCCAGGGCAAGTTTTAATGTTTCTAGGTGTACCAGTGCTGACAAAATGCAATCTAACCAACAAAGATTATGTATGTTTCTCCACTGAAGACACAAATCTGTGTTATTAGTGGAACCTTTATCCTCTTTCAGCGAAATTTCAGTTGTTGTTGATAAAAGTTCAGAATTTGGCAAGGATTGTATTCTGGGACTAGAAGACTTAGGTGGACTTTCTTGGTAGTTGTCGGTCTTGGTGGTTGTTTCAAAATCCACCTTTTGCATGCAAGACTCCACATTGTTACCAGGTTTCTGCTGGTCATTTTGTAATACATCATGTAGGTTTGACTTAGGAATACAGAAGCTATTCTGATAGCATTTCACAATAGGGTCTGTATTAATAGCGTGCTCAGCATTTACCAGATGATTAGTTCTCGCTTTTTTTGGATCTGATTCAACAGGAGAAAAGTCACTGGTATCACACAATTTTCTTTTCTTATGAGTAGATGGAGCTTGATGATTTTCTGAACCAGCAGAAGTAATTATGCTGTCTAATGGTTTATAACCAAGTGGGTAGATACACTAAAGGAAAGAAAGTAAGTTACAGTGAAACGTACAAAGCAATTTCAGGTGAACAAGAGCTAAAAATAGGTATAAAACATAATGTTAAAATGGAATGTAGAATCACAGAATGGCTTGGTTTCAAAGGGACCCTACAGACTATCTAGTTCTAACCCTCCTGCCATGGGCAGGGACATCTTTCTTTCACTAGACCAGGTTTCTCAGAGCTCCATCCAACCTGGCCTTAAGGACTTCTGTAAAGTGATATTGTAATTAAGTCAATACATATATTCAACATATATATGACAGGAAGTGTCTTTTACTCAACCATTGTCTTTAGCAATTGTGAAGTAAATGTATCAGTAGTGATAATTCAACACTACTTTTCCAGTAAATTCTTCCAACTGCTGAAAACGACCTCATTTTGCTAAGGAGCATCTTCTTGTCTTATTCTGCACTAAATGCATTCCTTCAGGGTACAGATTTGTCATGATCATCTCATGCCTGAGAGACTACTGGTGCCCAAACTGGCAGGGTATCCTCTCAGGCTATCCCAATGCCTTAGACCAGTATTGGTGAGGTCGTATATACATACAGCTATTCTGCGACCAGAATACAAACAAGTAGCTATTACCAATCTCCAGAACTACACAATAATTAGTTAAAAGTAGGAAGGGATGGGAAAAGCATCTCAGAGACACATATCTAGTCTAGTCTCTACTAATTTAAGGGCACTGGTCCATTTGGAATTGCTATACCCTCCCCACATACATGAAGCAGCGAAGGGAGACGCAGCAAAATCACACAACTCAAATATTAAGTAGCACAGAAATCCAGCTAAGGTTAAACATAAAAAGGAAAGGAAAAAATAAAAGAAAAACATTGTAATTATAATTATAAACCTATTTGCATTTCCCAGACATAAAGAAGGAAAAATGGGAAACTCACATCTGCAAGAATCATGAATTAGTTACATGGACCATCAAATTTTCACCTTCTATTCTGACTCGTACAAAGATTCATTTAGTACCACTTGTGTTCCCTTGTTACATAAGCAAACTCCTCCTTTATTCATTTTAATTTACTCTTTTAATTCTTTAGGGTAAGTACCGATGCCTAAACAGTGTACAAAGATTAATTATGGAGTTTTTTCTATATACAGGCAAATATACTCAAACATACAGACTGAAAGGGGTCCTATTTCAGTAGTTTGCTTACTACCACCAAAGTCATGAATTTAGAGAGGTGTAACCACTGAAGGTAAAGGCCTCTGCACTGTCAAATAAAACTGTTTATTAGTGTGATACCTGAGGATTTTCACAAAGAAAAATGGACTCTTGAAAATTAATGCGGTAAGTCCTTAAAGCTTGGATCTGACCCTTCTCTTTGCAGACTGGACAATACTCATGTGCAGTTGTTTCCACAGGATTACAGTTCTAAAATAAAGATAAACCAAGAAAGATAAAGCAGCATAAATTTATGCATAAAAAAAACAATGTGCAACTTCTAAATATAATACCATACAATGTGAAAAAGTAAACTACATTGGTTTCTTTTTTAGTATTTATATATTTGTATGGTAGCATGTTCTAAATAAATTTATATTTTTATTTAAATACTAAAGTAAGGCATCTTTAACAACATAGTTATGCACATTTTATTCTACTTGAACTAAACCACAGGGCACTTATTGCCAGAAAACACAAGTTCAGATCTTTTTAAGACAAATCAATTTTCATAAGAATGCAAACAATTATAAAAATAGTGCCAGTAAAAAAAATCAGAGGCACTGATCTACTGAGAATAATCTTTCGCCATTGTTATAGATTTCCGTGGAAAATAATTTTGGGAATTTTTTTTGTAAAATTAGGACCAATTAAAAATCTCTCAAAACAGAGAAAAATATGAACTTTGCACATATGTAAAACAAATTTCAACTGACTTTTCCCAAATACCCCACCATGTGGAGTGTCGATTTCCCTATACCAGTCCCTTCTCCAATCACTTGCAAACCATTTGTAGTCTTCTGGGTATCCATCATTCTGAGCCACTGGCTAACTTATGTCACTTGTAACAATGTCATGACCACTAAGGATTTTTCAAAGACTCCTGAAAAATAAGAAGTAAATAAAACAATTAAAGAAAAATTAGGCTGAAGTTTGGGAAACAAAAAATACCAACAATAGTGCAGCTTGTATAATTTGTGGAAATGAATTCAGAAGAGTATTTCCTTAATGGAAAATACTTTTTTTCCAGTGCAGATTATGAACTCAAAACTTTAAATTAAGTCACATAATAGATTTAACAGCTTTAAGTCCTGAATTTGCAACCTTATCTATTCTTTGCACTACAAGGTCTCACATATTTTCCAAGTGCAGAAATGTAGATGTCTTGTACTTTGCAGAAATGTAGAAGTCTTGCTGGGCATCTCACCTTACTGCATCTAACCCTCAGAAAGAATGAACTTTAAAAATGGCCACAGTAAGATCACGTGGGGCCATAGGTTGGTGCTGAGGACCATTAAAAAAACAACCAACAAAAAAATGTTGCATCTTTCAAAACAGTGAATTTATTGCATAATAAACTGTTAGAAGTTTGTCCTGCAAACATAACAATGTTTAACTACAGAAGGGCATTCTGCTGCTACTGCCATTTTTGGAAATTTCTCCTAATGTTAATTTAACAATGTTATAGTCTTCCTCGCAAACTAAAGCTCTTCCACAGTTATCATTACTATGTAACTCTACTGCATATTTTACAAGTGACACTGAATATTTTATTTCAAATGACTCTTAAATTTAGAGTCAAAATTTTCTTTTCTCACCTATCACACATACACACAGACTTAGTTGTGGAGCACCACTTCAATATGACCCAGGTGCACATCAGAAGGCAGCTCTTTAAGTCCATTCTTTCACTGGCACTGGGGTTAACTACACCTTGAATCAGCCAGCAAAACGGGGGGGTAGAACTACAGGGATCCAATTCTGCTCCTGCTGACTTCCAGTGGAACTAATTAGAATAAATACGTATCTCTTCAAGATGCATGAGGAATTAAGGTAAGCTGAATTGCAAAATCATCAACGTAATATCTTTCCTTCAGCCACAACTGTTCCCTTTTCAATACTTCCACTGAAAAGCATCTTCTCTCATACCATGATGTCCTTTCAACCCTTTCATACAGTACAGCAACAACTCAGATTCTAGTTCCTTCCAAAAAGGGAAATTTCTCAAGGCATTCTTTGAGACCAGCGCCAATACCAGTTCAACCTAAATGCATTTATAATATTTGGCAAGGCGAGACCCTACAGAACTGGACAGAATGCTAAAAACCAACAGAGCACGAATTAAAAACAGCACAGTAGAACAATGCAACCACTCATTTCAAATCAGACCCCAAGGGCAACTTAAGACTGGGTCAAAATGAGATGATGGTGTGCCACATTGACACTCTCAATGTGTTCAGCAGCACTTCTCAGAATTACGAGGCTGCAGCATGTAGAGACAGTATACCCTGACTTATAAAACTAGTGGTTGTAACAGAATAGAAGGCAAGAGCATAAAAATATCAATGCACATGCCTCAGAGCACATGTTTAGTTTTCAAAGTAATGCTAGAAGGTGCATAAGAAACAGTACGGTCCTGGGCTCATGCAAGGTGAAAAGTAATGAACTAGCTACAAGTACACATGCTTGCTGGACTACAAAGGCAAAGCAAGCACTCCCGGTTTTTCACCCAGTGGCAACAGCACTATCACACTCCAACTCAACTATATTATCATATATTTAGTCTAGCCAGGAAGCTGATTTTTTAAATACAATTACAAGTTGTACAGATATCAATCTATATCATGGGTTATATCAGATAACACCCTAAAACACATAAATTTACTCTTCAAGGGACTTTTAGTCAATTCCTTGACCTGAAGCAGTCTCAGCTCTCCATTGTAAAAAAAAAACATAGCTCACTTGACAGGAATTCTCCAAGAAATTTCTCACCACATAAATAAAACACACACTTAAAAAGTTAGTAACACCAATAAGCTGCAGGTTATTCCTTCTAATTCCTTTGCAAGTCTCTGTTTTCTCTGTCAGTCCTCTCAAAAGGAAAGCAAGTTGGTTTTTTTCAGTTATGTTCAGTCTCTGTTACTTCTGCTCTTCTTTTTAAAGCTTAAATTCTGTTCTGAGATGTGCAATACCTCCCCCCAGCTATAATCACCCAGCAATAGTACTACAGTACTGGAGTAAAGACTTTTATTCCTCTTGTGAATATAGTAACTTTAAAAAAAATTAATTATCCTTTCAGTTCAAAGACATAAACACAAAAAGCAAATAAAACAGGTCTGCCAGTACTAGATACGCAGAGTGGTACTAAGTGGCCTGCCTATACTTTTCAAAGAGCTTGTAACATTGCGGGAAGTTATCGGTGATCTTTGCACAATGTATGAAAATTGGGCATCAGATCAACAAAGCTGCCAAAAAACCAACAAAGTAAAAGACTGCTGCACCAAGTACTGAAACAATCCGTAGTAGCCATGTGTAATAAGTGCATTACAGATGCGAAAGTACACAGGAATTCACTTTCAAACTTACTGGATCACGTTCTAAAGCATTTATGCTATTTTCCTTCTTTTATAAAGAAAAATATAATGCAAAATATGCTATGGACATGGCATAATTATGTAATTATAATTATGCTATGGTTATGCTTCTTTGAGGACATGAGGTAATCTAACAGTTCACTGCAGAACAGGGGGTGTCCTCTCTTCTATTTCTCTCCCCCCACCTTCCCTATACCTCACATACTCATCAGACTTTCCATGAGCTAACCGAACTCACAGGAAAGCAGAAAACTCAGCAAAGCACAAGTTTTTCTGCTATTTGTGAGTTAAACTGGCCTATGAAAACTCCAATGACCTACAAAGCTGACAAGGCAGAAGACAGAAAACAAGGAAAAAAGGGAAGGATTGGAAAGATATAGTTTGATGGGTAAACTATTAGACGGCTAAGGAATTGGCTGGATGGCCACATCCAAAGAGTTGAAGCTCTATGCCAAAAGCAAAAATGAGTGGTGTCATTCAAGGGCCCATACTGGGGACAATACCATTTACTGTCTTCAGCAATGGGACACAGACAGTGGGACCGGGTGCTCCCTCAGGGATTTTGTGGATGACACCAAGCCGAGTGGTGCGACCGATGGGCTGCGGGGAAGAGGTGACATTCAGAGGGACCTGGAAGCAACTCTCTCTACATCACAGCCTGTAAGTGCTGGGCAGAATTGCAAATCTCCATGGTGGGGGAGCAAACACAAATTTCTTTCCTGAAAGAAGCCTAACGCAGACTAACCAAATTAAGATAAAACTCATGAAGTTTCGAAATAAATTAGGGTGCAAGTTTAGAAAGTTCTAAAAGTTTCTTCTTCAGTCAGACTTGTCTTAAACATTCTCATACCAAATGCTTTTATGGGTGTATGAGAAGCGATAGAGGCTACGTGTTTTGCTGACAAAACATTCAGTTTTTATGAAAAAAAAAGTCAGTGTTTTAATATGGTTTACACTAATGGTGTTTATTATAGCTGCAGCTAAGAGATGCAAGACTTCGGGAAGAGACTTGGCGCAGGCAGAGCCCTAATCTCTGCCCCACGGCAGTGGAAATGAGGGGCTAAGGGTGGATGGATGGATGGATGGCAGGCAGGCAGCTGGTCCAGCCCAGTGCGCGGGTCCTGCCCTTCCACACCGAAACGTGTCCAGCTCTTTCAGATAAACCTATGGTTAAACTGCCTCCTCAGTTCTTAATCCACATCCAGAGTAGTCCATACGCTATGGAAAGACTGCAGAGGAAAAAAGCGTTTGTAGAGTTAATCGCTGGAACACGGGAAGCCGTGCAAGGGGCGGGTGTGCACGGACACACACAGACGGCACCGCACCGAGCGCGTCCCTGGTTAACGGGGAGCGGAGGGGTCGCGCCCCTTCCCCGCACAGCTACTGACATGAAATACTCAGTCGGCATTTCGGAACCCGGGAGACCTCCCCGCTCTCCGCCACAGCCACACCGAAGGGCCCGGGACAGGCCGGGGCCGCCACTCTCCACCGGCCACAGCCCCCACCCGGCCCGTAGTGGACACGGTTCCAGCCTCGCTCTCACCTGCCGGCTCCCACCGCTCCCGCGGCTCCCGGTTCCTGGCACTCCCGGCTCCCCGCGCAGCCCTGGGCCCCGTCGCGCGTGGCCGCCTCAGCCCGCCCAGCCGCTGCCGCTGCAGTTGCTGCGCAGCTTCCGGCGCGCTCCCGCCGCCATGCGGACCCGCCCGCCCCGCTCCCGGCAGGCAGCGGGGGCGGAGCCGCCGGCAGGCGGGATTTGGGCTGGCCACAGCTCTGCGAGCGGCCTCGAGGTATTTTCCGCTCCTTCCCGCCGCGCTCCATCACTCAGGCGGAGCGGTGGGAGGGACGGCCTGAGGGGGTGGTCCTCCGCCGCCTCCCCGGGCGCCTGAGCGTGGAGGGCTCGGCACCTGCTCCCTCTGCCCGCCCCTCGGTCCAGGGGGTGACGCGCGGCAGCCGCAGCTCCCGAGCGGGAGGGGCGGCCCCGGTAAAGGGAGAGACGGCGCTGCTGCGGCTCCGCGCCTTGCTCGGGGCACGGAGTTGATGATTAACCTGCGGCTCAAGTCGCGCCCAGGGTGTGGTTTAACCTTGTCCGAGGTTGCGGTACCTCGGATTTTGCCTTTCTGCCCGAGCCCCTGGTACTGCCAGTTTTGCTGCTACGGGAGCGCTGCGGGGATGTGCAGCTCCCCGTTGAAAATCTCTACTGTTAATATCAGCCTAGACTTCGCTTTACAGTCGTTTTTGGAGATTTGAGGCTCCAGAGGTCGAGGTGATGTGGGACTCTCGGTCTCGGCGAGCATTTTTGCAGCAGCAGCAGCCTCGGGCTGCGGTAGCTGGCACTTGAATCCATGTTGGCTCCTTTTCCTCGGGCGTGAGCTGCAAGGAGCTCAGCAGCTTCGGCATTTAGGTCAGTGCTCTGCTTCTCTTACGTCAAGAAAGCTGTCAGTGTGGACCAAGCCAGCCTGCTCCCCGGGGCTGGAGGGAATGAGTCAGGGAATGGTTCTGGTGATAGCACAGAAAATACCTTCTCCCTTGCTGCCTGCCTCTGCTTTCCGGCCTCTGCTTTCTTGACACGTTAACCCTGGTTGCCTTTTTAAAAAGTGTTTAGCACTGTGTGATTTTCATCGCGAAATGATATGTTAGTATGATGGGTCCATTGTAACATCTATAATCTAGCTTTTTGCTGTAGTTATTCCTGTAATTTTTACAGCAGTGTTTTGAAGATTTAATTAATGTTTGAGGGTATTTTGCTCTATTGGAGGAAGCTGTTTGCCTGACTGGAGAAAGATTGTAATGAAACTTGCTAATAATTTTGTGAGAAATCTTTTTTAATATTGATCTTGTGATTTGGTTCATTAGTGCTTTCATTGTGGAGAATGTGGTTTTTTTCTGTGTACTTTCATCAGAAGTGCAAAGCACTTTTAGCTATGTTGAGTAGGAGAAGGAACTAATTTGCTCTACATCCATTGAGATGGGTGTTTCTATGGACACACTGCATTTGATATGTATTTAATCTCTTTTTCCAATGGCTCTCTTTAACTGTTAAAACCGATCAAATAATGCAATCCACTGAATAAATGTTGTTTAATAGTTTCATTAGGTAGTTGTACGTATGCAGTAATTTTTCTCATGGCATTTTAGGACTCTCGGAGTATTGTGTGTTCAGCCCTAGTAATACTTGCTTATGGTTTAGTTTCTTATCGTTGTAGTGTAATTTTTTAGTTTTCCTTGGGGTGTCTAGGGTCCATTGGTAAATTAATTTACATTTGGGGACAGACTTTTTAACAGGGTCTGTGGCAATAGCGCATGGAGCAATGGTTTTAATCTAAAAGGGGGTGTGTTCAAACTATATATAAGGAAGAAATACTTTTCAATGAGAGTGGTGAAACACTGGCACAGGTTGCCCAGAGAGGTGGTTGATGCCCTGTCCCTGGAAACATTCAAGGTCATTTTGGTCAGGGCTCTGAGCAACCTGATCTCTCATTGAACGTGTCCCTGCTTATTGAAGGATGGTTGGACTAGATGACCTTTAAAGGTCCCTTCCAACCCAAACTATTCTATGATGTCAATTATTTTTCTATATACTGTTAAGTACCACAGTAGGATTTACTGGTGTAACTTCTTTTTTCCTCCCTGATATTCAAATTGGTTAAAGGAAAGCTTGTGCCAAAGAAAGAATCCAGACCTGAATTTTTCCATATGCTTGAGGAAGAGAATTTTCGTGTTGGCAAAGAAAAGAAACTGACGTTTTTCATCTCACGATACAATAGAAACTCAGTTGTCCTGAACAAAACAGTCCTAAAGTAATAATTGCTATGTTATGCCAACCCTGCAGTCATCAGGAATTGATTTGAGTGTTCCAGATGTGGACTGGTAATGACTTTGGGATCTAGTTAGACTGCTGTTTGCTCAAATCTAGTTTTCTCTGACATGTTGTGTCAATTTGGTTAGATTTGGTTTAGATTTAACTAACAATATACGAGCACATGGCTTATTTCTTGTTTTACTGATTTCTGTCTTTACCTTTTGAAACTATTTTTTCTTAACATAGAGTAGAAGGGTTTTTAGATACAGTTTTTGAAACTGCTTTGATTCAGGCAAGTGAACGAACATACATACCCAATTTAACTTTCTGAATCTGGGTATCATCATCTTGTTGCACTCTTGTTCAAGCATAATTTGCCAACTTTGTCATTACATTGACAGTAAGAACTCATAGAGGCTCCTCCCAGGCCTCCCCAAGATGAACTCTGAAATGAGTTTAATGAGTTTAATTTTTTTGAGGCTTGATATGTATGTTGCTTTCAAAGAGCAACATATCTGTACAAGAAACCGTTGTCTAGAACACACTTAGGAATATCGGGGAAATAACATTCAGGGCATATATTTAGAAAATTGTACTCAGGCTGAGAACATATGGTATTAGTGTGTGTCTTCTAAAAATATTTTCACATGCAAATTACACACCCGTTGGCTGCTTATTTCTAACCAGATTGTTGCTGCGTGATGGTCCCCGAGAAACTGAATATGGAGTGGGAGGCACCAGCTGAAAACTTTTGCTCTGAAGATTTTGTTTCTTGGGTTTTACGCTTGCTTGATTTTTCTTCCTCTTTTTCCAAAAACTAACAAAAGAACATTAAAATTTAAACTTGCAAAGTGCCATTTTGGAAAGATAAGAGTAATAAAGTAACTGATTATACGTATAGCTCTTTTTCTCTGTTTAATGCTTAAATATGTTAGTGATGTTCTGTTGTCAGATATGGACTACAAGAAAGCTTAGTCACCATCATCTCACTTTCATAATTTCTGTGTATATAAAGTCAAGGTGACTGTGATTATAAACTTTCTTGCATTTCATAACTATTTTTAAGCCAACAACCTACTAACATTACTGATTTTAATGTGTACATGTAGTATCCTTTGGCTATTGCATTGCAGTATTTTAACCAAAGGGAGGGACATCTTTTTTGAGACAGAGGTTATAAAATCAGTAGCTAAAATAAGAGGCCAGGTTCTTTTTTGTAAACTGTTGTCTGTTTAAACCTTTCTCTTTTTTCTGAATTAAAAACCTCTTATATTTTTACACCTTTTTTCCCTTGTACTTTTGAAAAGAACTGCTATATTTTTTCCTTACTATGGTACCTGTAGCCTTGCCAGAGGATAAGAAATCTATATATTGCTCTGAGTAAAAGGTAGACTTATTTTTTTCTTCTTGGATCTCATAAGAGTGCCTTTTATTTTGGCATCCTTAACAGGAGCATATTCTTTGCCCTGTAGCAAAAAGAGAAACTGAACACTTTAGACCTGATGTAGTGTTCTCAGAAATCACTGTAAAGATTTCCATTTGGGAGTTTCATCTGGCCTTCAAAATACTTTTTCTTAACTTTCATTCTATTATTTCAATTATTTTACCTCGCTTTCCTACAGCCTGTAGGCTTCTGACCCTACTCCAGTAGGGAACAATAGCCAAGACTTAACTTAGTAGCTCTTGTGTTTTCAGAAATGAATTATTTTCAGGAATATTTCTAGTGGGAAAATATCAATGATGAAATGTTGATGGAAGAAATTGAATGGGACTCAGCATGAGGTAATATAACAACAGTCAAACAAAATTCATGTCTCTGTAATGGCAACGATATTGGCTAGCTTGATGTTAAGGACTTGAAAAGCTGATGTGGAAATTTGGAATTGCATTGGTTAAAAGACATACAGAGTAAAAAGGATTAGAGCAAGACAAGTGTTTTGAAATTAAGTGAACAAATAGATAGTATTTGCCCGGATATGATATGTTGGTTTCTGGTTTCATATGTTAATTGGTGTTGCTCTTTTAAGGCGGGTTGTATTTCGCTCTCCTTTTTGTTTGGCCTTTATACTTGTTTTCCCTTTCCCTGCATGAAAGTCTGAGATTTCTAAGGTGATTTTTAGTTTTAACTGGCTTACATCAGAATTCAAAGACATGTTATCAGTAAGGTGATTTATTTGTTTTGAGAATCTTGGTTTTCAGCAATAGCAGCTGAAGGCAGTGTTTTACAGGACTTAGCACATTTTACACCATCCCAATTTTCCTATCTCTATTTTCTGTGTATTCATAAAAGGGAAATTAATGCCAAATTATAGCTATGCAAATAAACAATATATGGTATAACACATGACACTTTAAAAAAGAATCTCAATTGTTTAATTCTGTTTTCAAAGTAACTTTGAAGGCTGTTTTGTTTTCTTGAAAATAAGTAATCAAACATAGTAATTAGAGTTGAACCCTTGTGACTCTTGGGAAAAAAAATTCTAAATATCTTGCCTGCAGAATCTGGTTCCTCTGTTTGCAGAACAAAGAATATTAAGTAACACACTCGCTGTCCAAGAAATTAGACAATTCTTGTTACACTCCATAACGTGCTTCAAGACATTTTTCATGTATTACAGTACAAAAGGAAGGGGTCTCTTCAAGCAAACTGATTCTAAGTTGGCATGATGTCGATACTGAGAAAGAAGAAGGAGCAATGATACATTTTATGAAGTTTTAAAATGACAGATTATCCATTCTTACCTAGTTAAGCTTATAGTGTTACCTACCAATTAGAGACTTCTCCCTCTGGTACTTACAGCACTTGAGCTAAATTTTATCTCTATTGTCTTGTGGTTCTTTTCTTATTTAGTCTTGCATGTTTTTGCTTTCTACAGTCCCATTTGGGGAGACATCTGTCCTGTGTGAGGATGCCAGTACAGTTATAGCCACTGACACTATACATGACCAGAGGCTCCAGTTTCTAGCATCTCTTTCTAGTAAGTGCTGTGTAAAGGCAAAGAAATGCTAATGCTTATTCTGAAGAGTTTAAAAATACCTATCCTATCTCCTCTTTCTTGAATTGCCAGTATATTGCATACTTACCTGATTTTTCACAGAATTGCATGAGTCTAAATAGTTTGTTAAACTTGGTGGGGGTAATTCTGTGTGAACTTAAAGCCTTTGCAAAATCTTTCCTGTTTCTGAATTATCCTTTGATGGGGTTTTTTAATGTCTGAAAAACGTAGTATCAGGCTTGGTGTTAATATGATTGTGAATGTATTTGTTAATGTATTTGTGAAACAGGAAGTAAATCTGATGATATGAATAAATTTCTTAGGTAGGGATAATGAAAGAAAATAATTTATATTTATGAAGTAGAACATAGATATGTTTATATTTTTATATTATATATTATTTTTATATGACAGATTTTATTTTGTGGTGCTGAAACACCACATCATGATTGAGTTTTGTTACGCTAATTGCTGTAAGAATACATGTGGTTCTACACACTCAAAAAGCAAGCATTTTGGGCCTGGAGACCACTATCCTTCCTAAATAAAAAATTTTTAAAAATCCTCAAAGTATTTTTAGAGCCTTTTGCTGTAATTCTTGGATCCTGTGTTGGTGAGGGATGTGGGAAGTAAATGGAGCGATGATGGTGGTAACCAAAAACTATTACATTTTTTCCCTAGAGCCTGACATATCAATAGTTCAACCTCTGGCTGAAACCAGATATTACTAACTTCTTGTTTGCTGATGCAAATTTATCACCCCTCTTATTCTCAGGTGTTGCAGGTTATTGGCCTTTTAAATGCATCTTATTGTCCTCTTCCCTGTTAATCTCTCAACCTTCCTTTATACTTTAAAATTAGAGATAATATATTTCAAAGCTATCGTAATGTTCAGTAATTATTCTACATAAAGCATCATTTCTACCTCTGCCTTTAAAAGAGAAGGGAATGGCTGTAATTTTCGTTTTTGGTCTCATAGTGCTTTTTCCTTATATCAGAAATGTTATTAACTAGCCACACTGGCAATTTTCATATAACCAGTGGTGTGCTATGCAGAACTTTTGTGCTGATATCATTTTCTGTAAACAATACAACATAATTGACACTAACAATTGTTTCTTTCTCTTTTTTTTTCTTTTCTTTTTTGCTTGTTTTCTATTGAAAGCTGTCATGAAAGTAGTTTCACACCTCAGCCAAAACTCAAAACCAATCATCTGCTTTTTATATGGCAACAGCACCTAGCAAGGTGTGGACACATCTGTCTTGGTAGGATGTCATGAGAGCATCTCCTTGCAATTTGTTTCTCTTCCCTCAGACAAGGTGCCAGCACAGTGACTTGTTCCTTGGTAGTCAGGTATTGAACTTCCTGCCTCAACTAGAATGCCAAATACAATACTCCTATAAAAAGTTGAAAACATGGAAATGCAGTTAGTTTTGCCACAAACAACTACTCTCTAGGAAAATTTTACTGTCTAAAATACAAAAGCAATATAGTTTGGTGTTAAAGGGAACTTAAATATTTAGTAGAATTGATTATTCAGCTTTGTTAATCAGACAAAATATTAAAGGTTCTTTACGCAAGTACAAAATAAATTTCTACTTTAGGTAGAAATTTGCTGGTGAAGATGCCCTGTCAGTTTGGGGATCCATCTGATCTCTCATTTATGGGTTTAGAATTGCTTGCTTGATTCTTATCTCTTGCTGCTTCATACGTACATCTTTCAACCATGTCCCTTTCTTTCATGGTCCTGTGGTTGATGCATGTGCACCATCACATGAGAGACCCCTGGTGGCCTAGTGGTTAGCGTGCAGGACTTTCACTGCTGCGACCACGGGTTCTAGTCCCCGGTCTCCTGGCCTGATGGAGGTCGTTAGCCCTGTGTGGCCATCCATCTATGAGAAGGACACTCTAAACAAACCTACGTCCTGAGGACCTCACTGCCATTGTCCAAGCTTGCTTGGCCCCGGCAGATGAACCTTAGGATTAAAGGGTGGGCTCAGTTCAGCGCAGGCTGTGTCTCACCTAAAAAATCCATTGCGCAGGCTGGAAAGGTAAAAAGACCTTTCCCCAAATCTTCGTTCGCGAAGATGGGCCATTATTACCATCACATGAACTTATTTCTGCCACTTATATGCAAGCTTGTTGAGAGGTCTAAATTTAACTCTTTTTGTATATAGTTAAGAGAAAATTGTTGAAGTACCCTGTACTTTAAGAGCTGGTATATCAGGTCAAATAGGGAGAGGCCCTATGCAACCTAGCATACAGCAGTGACTGTTAATGAATGCTTGGAGAAGGCATGTAAATAATGTCTGGAACTGTAGAATTGAAAAGGTTTTCAGTGTATTTAAAAAATTCCAGAGCCTGATGTTTTAAAATGCCTTTCTGGTAGGCCTAAGACCAGGCTTATCAAAGCTACTAAAGTAAATTCCTTTTTTTCTATATAACCTTGTGCTGTTTATTTCTTGTTGTTGTTGTTGTTACCACTTAAATAGTATTTATATGGTTTACAATAAAGTGTCCAAAGTATTAATATTTGCAGTTACTTACAATAGCAGGTAATAAATATTTAAATAAAATAACTTTTTAGAAAATAAGGTTTTTTCTCTGTTTAATTTATGTGGCAGAGTCCATATATTGCCATACAGCATAGATAAAATGTTACTGTATTTCTTGCTTCAGCACACAGGACAATACTGAGCTAATATAAGGCAAATTTATTTTGTAATTCAACTTGTGTGATTGGCTAATCATGGTTTTATAAAACTTTTCAAAATTTTTTTTAACCTGTGGATTTTTTGTGGTTTTTTCTTTTTTTTTTTTAAATGGGTAGTGCTGTACCATATAAAATCACTTCTTCATGCATGAAACAAAGGTGTAAACTGAAACAGAGATGAAAAATGAAGGTCCTTATAAGAACAAAACTGGAGGAACAAAACAAAATGGCAGGACTAAAATAGAGGTTCCCAAACTTAGTCTGCTGAAGTTTGGTCACTGGCGTTGATAACTACAGGACTGTTGCTGCCAGTGATGTTAATTTCTCTGGTTTTATAGGTATCTCTCAGAGCAGGACCTCTATTCTGCATTCATCAACCTGTGAAACACACCTGAAACCAGGACCTGGCTCTGTGCTTCTGCCTCACTTAGTGGCATTTTACCACCTACTTCACTCCATCCTTTTCTCATCTATCAAAATCTACCCCTGTACTGCAGGGCCCCCTTTGAAAATTGCTCTCACACAGTACCTGCTTAAAAGACATTTAAAATGAAATGGAAGCATGGTGCTGGTGTTACGAGTGTAGCTAGGAAGTACTATAATGTTCCATGCTTAGGAATAATGTATGACAAGTAACTGGTCCCACAAACCTTTCTGCAGATAAGTAATGCTATCAAAGGCAGTTGAGTGCATTTGATTAAGGATTACATGCAATTAGTGGTCTGCAGGGTTAGGAGTACAACTTGTATCATTAATGAGTATTCACATATTAATGCTGCTTTGAGCAGGAGGTTGAACTAGATGACCTCTGGGTTCTGTTCCAACTGGAATGATTTTTGGTTATCACACTTGTATTATGCAAATAGGTATTTTATTTGTAAAAAAAAAAATTAACTGAGTAAGCTAACCTCTAGCAAATCATTGCCATTATTTTACCTGTTGCATAACGTTCTAGCATGGAGTTGCAAATTTCACCTAAGTTTAAGATTTAAAACAGTAAGAGAAATACACCCATGCCTTCTTATGTATTGCTTCAAATTTCTTGTATACAGTTTTATGTCAGTTTGAATTCCTTGTACAGCTATTCCTTCCTAGCATACAGTTGACTTGGTTCCAGTACTGGAACTAGTCCAGAGTAGAGTGCCTGAAAATGATGCTTTATGTGCAGTTGAACTGTATGAATGGGCTTAAGCTTATTTTGCCTAATTCAAGTACCACCAGTGTCAACACTTCAGTAACAAAGCCATCAGTGCAGGTTAGCAGCCTAAGAAAGGCTTGAGGCCTTTCCAAACTTTCCAAAGCAAGGACTCTGAATATGCAAGGGCATTCTTACATTAAAAAAAAAAAAATCCTAGCCCACCACCACTCCAAAAAATACCCAACAAACCCCACCACTGTTAGAGTATACTATGTAGATTCTGAATATACATAGATGTTGAGATACAACTGGTTGAGTTTAATAAACAACAAATGTTAATTGAATATTAAGATGGACAGTATTTTTATTTAAGAAGTTGTATTTTGATTAACAATAGTATGATCCTTCTCATGTGCAGGGAATTCCTATGAATTTCCTTCCTGTTTTTGGATAAAATTTGTTTCCATTGATACCTCTTTAACTGTTCTCATTTAGTGTTGTTAATTATTTACTTTTAAGTGAGAAATTGGTGATAAAAGAGGAAATCTCAAAATTACTGCTTGGATATAGGCAAGTAAAGGGCCAATCACATTCACCTGCATGTGATCAGAAATGTTTTTATGTAACATTTTAACCCTTCCAAATATGGAAATTAATCTCAGTAACAGGATATAGTTGTCATGTCTTATTGGTATCAGTGTATTTCAGGGAAACATTTGGTTGTATGCTTTTATTTAAAAATACGAGGATGGTAACATTGCAAGTATTGTTTGAAGGACTTGACACATCTCTTGGACTTTCAGGGACTATAGAAAACAATTAAAAGGAATAAGAGGTGCTAGGAAGAAGTGGAGTTATTTCTTTATGCTACTCTTCACCACAGAGATGTCATATACATTTTATTCTTTTCAAATAATATTGATGGGAAGTTATGTGATTATGGGATTAGAGAATCAAAAGACTAAATGCTAGAATAAAGTGCTGAAGACTCCTAAGTCATAAGGACTTGATGCTGTTCATTCATTTAGTCATTCTAAAGGATGAAGTGGCTGATCTGCTAAGAAGAATGCATCTCGTTAGGATGAGATGCTGTGCCAGAGGACCAGAAGCTATCAAGTGTTGTACATAATGTACTTTTAAACTGAGCACAAGGAGCAGAACTGGAATTTGCAGACCAAGGACTCTTATTTTAATGCCACTTAAGTAGGTTTGAATTCTGCATGGATAATCAAGTAGTTCTGTGAGCACAAGATCCAATAGCCACTAGCTTCCCATGTAGTTGTATCTTAGAGGGAATGAAAAATACCAACTGCAGCTGGGGTAGTTGTAAGGTGTGTCTCTCATCTAGGTACTTGTTCCCTAAGAGCATGGGCATATGCTCCAGTCTGTACTTCAGTTTGGTCAGTTTCTGTGTTGGTCTTCTCTGTCCACCTGCCCAGTACTTGGAATTCTGAATTCTTATTAAAATGTAAATGACTTTTCAACTTTTGTCTTTGACAATCTTTGAAATCAGATGGTGGATTCAAAAGTTAGAAAAGGTCTGGCCTAACTTAAGCAGACATGTTAAACAGCAGAAATCTCTTCTGTGATTAGCAATCTAAACAATGATCTAAGTTGCTTCTGTTGTTAGTGGAAAAGACAGATGTACCCATGTATCCATACACTCACACACCGCATGTAGTTCATCCCACCTTAAACTGGCAGTGTATGGCCTCTGGCAGGAAACTGTAACCCAAGCAGTTTTGGTGTGGCCCTACGAGCACTGGCATTTGTACTGCAATTAGCTATGTGGTCTTGTTTGCTTACTTTCCCTCCAATTGTCTTAGCACAGTCATTTGTGCTGTCATGCAGTGACTTGAGTCAGAATATTGATCCTGAGGAGTCTATGGCAAGCAGCAATTTTTAACCCAAGTCGGTTCTTCAATATGGTGTAGCGGGTGGCTCCACCAGCAGATACATCTGCACAAATGTGGTCATGGCACAAGGACGAGAATAAGCACCATGAGGGTCATCTCTGTTTGAACTGGCATTTTACCAGAATAGATGCTCATCCAGTTATGCCTCTAAAATCTGTCTTAGATGTGATTCATCTTGTCCTCAAATAAGCATCCAAAGTAAAATGCTGCATACATTCTGTAAAACGGGAGAAAGTTGTGAGGAACTTGAGGGCAGCCTTCTAAAGCTGGCTATATAAGCGTAACACTGGTAGACGTCATTCAGTATTTGTAGTTATAAAATAATTAAAACTGGAAGGAATAACTTGAACTACTTGGAATATAATTCTATATTACAAGTAAACATTCTGCAAAAATACGTGTATCGTTATAGATACCCTTATGAAAACTTCTTTGCAGAGAAGAAATATATAATGTATGAGAGACAGCCCTAAAATTTATTGAAATGGTGCTCTGCAGTAGCATTAAATGGAAGTTCTTTATCTGGGTATTTCTACTCAAATGAATGGTCCATCTGGTTTCCTTAATTCCTTTATATTTCATCAATCACTGAATATACATACCTTTCATGTGGTTTTAAATGCTATTGATAAGCAACAAGTTCTTGAAAACTAACTGAATTATTTTCAGTAAGTTTACAGAAAATAAAGCTGCTGTATTTCTTGCTTTCAGTTCAATTTCTTCAGATTATCTGTAAATTTTCAATAATGGCAATACATTCATTCTGCCATTTGGAGGAGCCTGTGCCACAGAATAATGATCTGAAGAAAGCTCACTTATTTGCAAGGAAGAGTCTTCATTTGGGAATTAGCACCGATGCAGCTAAGAGGTGCTTCCTCAAGTTCAGGTAAGTTTTCTTAAATTATCCTTATTTGGGTTTGGTATGCTGGCATTTCATTCAAACGAGCACATATGCAGTGTCCTGTCAGACCCTTTGTGTTGGTCATTTGACACGTGAAGTGTCTTGAAATGAAAAGGCATATGCAGTAGCACACATACTTACAAGATGCATGGAGGGAAATTTTTGTCTGGAAAATAATTTTAGTACCACTTATTATCTCTGGAGTAGCTGTTGATGGAGAATATGATGATCTTAATGACACAATTCCCTTTTGCTGGAAGCTTTTTCATAATTTTCTTATGTGTTTATTATATGAATTCAGTATTTTGCTAAGCCAGGAGTTGTTGGATCTAAATGTTAGTTATTAGGTCTCAAATCATTCAGAGGAAGTAAAAAGGAAGTCACAGACAGGTTTTCACAACTTGGAAATTTTTCTATTTAAAAAAATCAGCTTTTGAATTTTGTGCCAGTAAATTTTTATTTTTTTTTCATAAAATAGATCCTTAAATCCTGGCATTGTAACATTGGATCAGAATTTAATTTTAGACAAATGGTTATAGTACATCGTATTTATTTTTTTTCAAGACAGCCAGTTATTTTTATAACATTAATGACTTCACAGCAGAAATTGGTTTATGGTCATGTTCTGCATGGGAATTCTATGCAATGTACATTCAATAAGAAGTATTAGAAGTAGATTAATAGAATACTTGTGAATATTTAAACAGTAACTTGAATTTTTTTTGTGTGTTCTCTCACACAAAAAAGATGAGGATTCTCTCACCGAGAGAACTCACTATGAATTTGGTGTTTTAACCAACAGCCAAACAAGTGATAATCTGGAAAAAAGCCAAACAACCAAATGCTTCATATCAGAGTAGCAGGTTACAGTTTGTCACCCTTTTCAGTGGTGCACAAATCTAGAATCTTTTCATGATACCTGTCTACCTTGTTGCAAAATTACTGGATCACTTGCATCTTTGTAGACACATATATAATCTCAGAAGCCTTAACAATACCATTTGTCTTGCTAAAAATCCTACAGAATTAGAAGTACTTGATTTTTCAAATTTAATACTATGATATCTTTGGAGTCTAGAAACTAAGGCTCCTGTTCTGTATGTTTTTGTGCACATACTTAACTTCTTATCAGTGCCTTCCTGATGCTAAGAACTTCAGTGACATGGAAAGAACATCACTTCTTTAGTGTAAGCCTTTGGTTTAGTCCCCTTATACTTAAAGAAAACACGAAGATATGCTTTATAAATGTAGTGGATAATTAAAAATCAGAAACTAGTTACGAAAAGCTTAAAAACTGTTAACATACTCCAAACAGGAACAGCAGTAATGAAAAGGAGGCTTTTGCTTCAGTGAACTTCTGAAAGTTGAAATGCATTTCAATAAAATCACAAACCACAGAATTCACAAAACTGAATTCATTCTGGAGATAATGCTTAAATTTTCTTGTCTTATTTTACAGTATGAATGCTATGAATAGTGCCCACAAGGTACGATTTTAAAATACTTTTTTATAAATGCTACAGAGTTATAAAAACTGAGGGCTTTGACTTTATTTTTAATGTAATTGAACAACAATATATATTCTGAAGCTTATTAGGCTTTCCTGTTGGTGAGAAGAGGTTCTGACTGTACATGAAGTCAAACTTTTATTGAACACCATTCCACAGAACCCAAAGTAGGACAAGAGCAAAACAGAAACCAAGTTCAGTGTTATTCATAATAATGCTTACAATGTCTATAATACGGATATTGAGAGCAGCAAGGGTATTTTTTTTTAACTCTTTCAGCAGAACTGTTATTGTTTCACCTCTGGTACATGGACAAAACTGGGTTTTCTTCATAGGTCAGGATTCCTGTACCTGAAGAGTAAGAAGGTAAAGTATTTGAGATTATATTATTTCAGCAAGCTGTTAACAGTAGTTTCAGTTACTTGTAATGCACACAAGTACACAAAAATACTTGATTTATCATGCATCAAAAAGTCTTAAATGTTTTATATCAATTTGTTTGTTGTTTGTTGGTTGTTTTTTTCCTGTTTTTATCTGATGGGTGGAATTTCTGAAAATATTCAGCTCTGCTTTCTAGATGTGTTTTCTGTGAAATCAATGAGCTGACCTGAGTGGGAATAAAGGTTGGTTTATCTTTAGTGAGACAAAGTTAAGTTGTCAATAACTGATGTTGAAATCCCATCCTTGAAATGTTAAGTCTTTGACATTCAGTGGGATGAGAATTTAAGAAGAGACTACTGGGGACTCCCGAGCTACAGTTTGGGTAAATAACTTCTTTGGAGGAGGAAATTAAAGGTTTCTTCTTTTCAAAATTATGATAATTAAGTAGTAAAGGGTGCAACTTAAATTATAAATACTTTCCATTTAACATTTAATTTAAAATAGATATGCCTCTATTTGTGAGAGGATTTGTTAGTTGCAGTTTGAGCATTATATAGTTATCTAACATTTCAGCAGTACTGTTCCCAAAGAGTACTTCTATACTGACACAGAACATGAATGTCTAGTGCTAATTCCAACCACATTTTTATTTTGTTTCCAACAGGTAGCTATGAGTGTGTAGCTAGTTTAACTACTACAGTTTCCATTTTGTAAAGACAGAGTTCCCAGTCTTTTGGTAATGCGTGCGTAATTTAGAAGTAACAGCTTTTATATTGGAGAGTAAGTGTTAGGGGTTCTGTTCAGATCATGGGATTAACTTGGTTTGTTTCCTGCTCCAGCTGGTCCCTCCTTTCTCCAGGGACAGGGACGGGGTAGCTCAGTGTTTTGTGTTGTGACAGCTCAGTATAGTTTGTAACCTAGAGCTTTAAAGTCACCTGGAACTTGCAAAGTACAGTGGTGTAGCAGGTACTGCTACCTCAGTAACAGAGACAGGAAACATGGAGAGGAACAATGGCAACAGGAACTGTTATGGCCGTCTCCAGTAACTTGTCCTAGTTAATCATCCAGGGTCCTCCTTCACTCTCTGTTTTTGGGAGAGGAGGAAAAAGTGGAAAATTGTTCCATAATTTTTAGAGAAAGAGCAATAAATTTTCGTAGTTAAAACCAAAAAGTTCTTCTTCTATGTGATCGTATTTCAAAGAGAAAACATTAAAGATTTGGGGATTTGTTTTTAAGACTTATCCAGTTTCAACTATAGAATTATTTCCTTGCCTTCTTCAAAATCAGAAAGATACTATAAAAGATCAGAATTTTGAGATCAAGGTCAAGAATAAAAATGGAGAGTATTTTAAGATAAAAGATTACAACAAATCAAAGAAATACATGTATTATCTTTTTAGACATTTAACTTCAATGAGCCATTAACATCAATGAGATAGATTTTGGATTTCCTATATTCAGTTCTATAGGCAATATAGAATGTGAGAGAAACAGGTGCATCTGGAGTAGATCATCTGGTTTAAGAAAGTAAGCAACTGTTCCTGCCAAGCAATTGGTTAAACAAAACTATTAAAATACAAGTGGTTTTATAGTAGCTTTCTATTTAAGTGGAGGAAGTATCACATGCTTGTAATAAGTTGCGTGTTCATGGTGATGAAAAATACAGGTGTTTTTTTTTTCCACTCTATAGAAATCAGTGATCCTTGTCATTCTTGCTGTGGGAGATACTAAAGGATTGGGGGCAAATTTCTGCACCTCTTGAATTTGTAAAGTTATAGAAAATCTGAGCAACAGTTACTTAAATGTTTTTTATAATTAAAAAAAAGTCACATAGCAGACAGCACATTCAATCTTAGAGAAGTGACATATTTTAAGAGACAGTTCCTATCACTGTAGGTAACTATACGCAATTAGCACTTTAAAATAGAAGTATCTGTGCAATATATAAGCTCAGACCTCTCTCTGTGGCTAACACGTTGATGGATTAGTTTTATGGAATATCTTAGTTCCATTCCATTCCTCCTTGGAACACAATTAGCTTCCTGCCCCCTGAGAAAGACGCATCTTAACTTGTTCTTGGGACTTGTGTTCCAAGAATGTCTGAGAGAGGACTCATTGGCTGTGCAAGCTGATATGTAGGTTACCTTAGGGCTTAACAACAATGACAGGACTTTTGGCAGCACCCAACATACTATGCTGGTTTTGGTTCCCAGCATCATGACATTCTTTTGAGAGCAGGCCCAGAAATTTGTTATCCTGGTCATCAATATCCAGCTTAAATATTGTACTCTTCAATCCCACTATTGTAGTGTTGTCATATTGAGCTGGTTGGTTACATTTGTGAAGGAGGAGACTCTTTTTCCCTGTCTGCAATACAGCTATGGGAGTTCCAGGGTCTTCCAAGAGAAGATATCTCATTCCTGGCATGCTCACCAAGAAGAGGTGATGAAGCCTGTGTAGTGCCTGGAAGATTAGCTTCATTATCATACTGTGGAATGAGTTATTATGTGTGTTATGGAATACCATCTTACAGGATACAAATACTGTCCTTGTTATCAAATGTAGAGTCCAAATCTGTACATCAGAGAGGGATAGTCAGTGACTTGAATTTCAGTTTCTGCAGCACTGTGAATACAGCAGTCATTTAGAGACCTGGCTTTGAGACTCAAGATACTTCGAAAGGACAGTGGTTCATTTTAAGCCAGTCTTAAATTAAGGGACCAAGTATTTCACCTTGCAGATGGGTGAAGTGCCCTCTGCTTTGGTTAAGTTAAAGACTCTGGTTGGGGACTTACCTTTTTGCTCATATCTACCCGTTGTTTTCATGACTACTTCCGGAATTGATTTACTCTCTAGCTCATTGGTGAAGTTGATGATGATGATGATGATTCTTTAAGCAATGTCTGTTTTGTCAGAGCCTTCTGCTTCCAAACACCATGTGAGAGTGTTTACTTTAAAATCTTATCTGTTTCTGTGACTGTTTTTTTCTCTACTCCATTTTTAGAGGCATTGTCTTTCATTGCAACTTGCTGTGGACTAACTTCCTACTGTATCATTTAGTCCTGGAGACATCAGTCATATATGTTCCCACCCTCCAACCTTGTTTATCTGACTATGCTTCACACATAAAGGGTAATGAATAAATACTTATACTTCCTGGGGCAAAATACAGGGCCAGAGGCAAGTGCTATGTGGAGTGAATTTCCTAAGCATGTTTTATTCAGCAGAATACATATCCAAGATTAATCTCACCTTAGTAACAACAAAAAGAGGACCTCTGAGGATTTGGAAAAAGGATCTTGGCTGAGGGATCTGGGGGGAAAAAATGTTTCGAATCTCCAGGAAAAAGAATGATTTTCCTCAGTTTTCCCTTGGTGGGAATTTTTAAATTTCTATTCTATTCTATCCCATCCCAACATTAGAAAATTCTTCATGGGTCAAAAAGAGCAGTGAAGTTGATTTATAAGTAATAACTTACAGTATTGAATTCTTCACAATGCTTTCTGTATGTAACAAGTATTTTAGATTAATTTGTTACAGAATTTCATACCATTGAGAAATTCCAATTTCTGTATATAATGGACTACATTTATTGGCAGGTCTTTAAAGTGCTCTGTTAATTATTTGCAATGAGATAATTTTTCTAAAGAGAGATATCATGTTTATTTAACATTTTCTATATAAGTACGTCCTTCCTATTAATTTATGACAGGATGCTACTATTATAAGTATCGTATTGTTGATTTTTATTTTCCTTTTTTTTTTTTTGTTCTTACTGAGATTGAGCAACTAGCAAACAAAAAACCACAAACTTTAAAGTAACCTCAGTTTGCAACACAGATCCATCTGTAAGATGAGGCCAAGTTTAAGCTATAAAAAAAAAGTTACTTTTTTTTAATAACTAATTACCTACCAGTACATTCTATGTGCTAGCTAGTTTATGGTCAATACAGTTCACTTTTGATAAGGAAGTTACAGTTTCAGTTAAAGATTCCTAAGAGCAGGGATCTTATTTTTGGGGGAGATGGAGATAGGGAGACAAAAACAATGCATGTATGCATTTATCTTGAGTCTGGTTTGGAAGCTATTGTAAAACAAGTCATAAGTAAGGAGGAAAATGCATTCTTGTTCTATCAGGTGATTCTGGTGCCTCAACTCAGTTGTCTGGGAGTTACCATTCATAGTGTCCCAAGGAGAACACAATTTTTTTTTTCTTTTTTTTTCTTTTTTTTTTTTCTCATTTAAGGAATACTTGGAGAAGTTTGTTCCTTTAGAAGCAAAAAAGGTGACTTGTTTTTAACAGCACAGCCTGAATTCGCAGATACTGTTTCAAACAACCAAATAAAGTATAGATGTTGGTGGAAGTAATATTGTGCAGCTGAACTAAAGGGATTTTGCTGGATAACTACTTGCCTGTTATTGTCATTGGCAAGTCAGAGGTAATTTCCAAAGCTGTAGTCTGGCAGAGGACGAGTAATTGCTTTATGTGTATTTTTCAAGCCAAAACACACACTTTGCTTTTACCAGTGTTTTTACAAAGATTCAAAATTACCACAGCATTGTTGCTGAAAAAAAACAGTTCATTTAAAAAAAAAACGTATTATGAAAAGGATGGTGACACCTGAGTGGCACACAGAAAACTTGTCAGCTGAACTCCTGAATCTGGCAGAAGTTCAAAGTCTGATTTGTCTCTAGTAATTCCATTAACATTTCAAAGGTTGGTGATGTTCTGGGAATTACACAGGAGGGATTATTTTTTAAGTTAAGAATTAGTACTCCAAAGCTTCACCTGCGCTAGGAATATTGTTGCTATCTTGCAAGAGGTAAATGGACTATATGTGAGACACTAAGTTCTCTATCAGACATTTTTCTACTTTATCTGTACTGACATAATTAAAGTATCAGCCACCTTTCCCTGTAGTATGAATAGAGCTGTATCAGTATAAAACTGTATATACTGGTAGCATATTTCCACATAGAAGGAAACAACCTAGGAGAGCTGGCCCAATTCCAGAAATTGTTTTTAATTATGTTGCAGTTGCTATGCCTGTATAAACTATTTGTATTGGAGACCTTATACCAGATGAAAGTGACTTCGTTCTAGTTTATTTGCCCTTATCCGTACAGCCCCATAAAAATTTACAACACCTCAGTTTTCTAGATTTGATTTGCCTTTGTGGGCAAACTTGCTCTTTACACTGACTTATCTCCATTTATGCTAGAGGATATAAACGGTGAGTGTTTTGACAATGAAAATACTGCATGTTCCTTTCTGATATAAGCCTAATCTGTTCAATTAATACTAGAACAAGCACAGTTTACTGTGAAGGTTGGAATATTTTCGTCTGGCTGCGTGCACCAGAGTCTGTGGAGCAGCTGTCCCCAACCCAAATCCTAAAAACTCTCTGTTATTCAGAGTGGAACACAATGTTTTACGTACTCCTATCAACTTTCAACTACTGTTTTACAGATCAGTGTCTTGCCTCACTTTTCTACTGTGTAAATGAATCTTGTCCAGTATGTGTTACCTAAGAAAGAATTAGGAAGGTTGAAGTCAGAATATCAGAACTCGGATCCCATGTGAATAAGGCTGATCTGCATGTACTTGTTCTATAAAGATATTGTTGAGCAGATTCAGATGATCTCTTTTTTAAAGCTACAGGAAAGATCTTTGATCCCATGTTGAAAGGTGGGGAGGGGATTGTGATAGGGAAAAGTCTGAAAATCAGTATAACCCTCTGCTCTAAGCCTGGGAGCAGTAAAGAAAGGACCTTGTCAGAGTCTAATTCATAGGAACAGAAAGAGCCAAAAGCCCAGGGACCTTTGATCATTCAGAGAACGTTCACTAGCTTTAATTAGGTGCTGTCTGTCCTATGCTTATTGACTGTTTCTTTCACCCTCTTGCTGTCCATTCTACCTCTTTACTTCTGCTTCATTCCTGCTTACTATGTACGCTTCCCCTCACCCGATCTGCCCACCTTACCCTGTATCTCCTATTTTGTTTGCAAGCAAAAGCCACCGACAAAGTAGAACTACTGTTACATTTACTATGGTGCTGCTGTTTGTGCTCTGTGTGAACTTTTCCCCCTGTTTGGACTGTTGTTTTTAATATGCTCAGGGACCTTTTGCTGTTCTGTGTATATACACTATCCAGCATAATGAAACTTCAATTTTCATTAGTCCTTAGAGGACCTTAACAATGATTAAGAATAATGTTCCTTTATTCTGCTCTTTTATTAAAATCATTTATAGGCAAATGACCACCCTTAATGAGATGAGGTATATGAGATTTCATGGGGTAAAAGGAATTTTACTCTTGCAGTTTTTCTATAGGTGAACTGGTGATATAAAAGTATAATGTTACAACTGTGGTTATGTTAGTGTCCAGCATAATATGATGAACATTTCAGAATTAATTTTATATTGACTATGTTTGCATTGCACTTGCAGTGGTTTGCAAATTGCTGTTTGGTTTTGCATGTCTTACAGCTATATCATTTGCTTTCTAGAAACCATGTTGGTAGGTGTGGGTTGCTTGTCAGAAATCTGTTCCAAAGCTAGAGTGCGAAGCAAGCAGGGTACTAATGATGAATATGAATGGATATCTTAAGGATAACAATGGACAAGGCATCTTCAAAAGCAGTGGCGTTCTGGTAAGAATTTACATGTAATTTATTAAACACTACTTGATAATTCTCAGTAAAATGTGTTTGTGTATCTCTCTGAAGATTTGTGTGATGAATTTTTGTTCTAAAATGTGAAAAGTAGAAGGATTGCTCTATATCATGCAGTATTTTAAATTCTGAAGCAGTGTACAACAACTTTACTTAGCAGTGACTTCTTGCATATAAAAACAGTGAAAGCATCTTTTTAGAAAAGTAAGTTATTTTAGAGAGGCAGTTAGTGGCCATTTATGGCTCACTGTTTGTAAGCCTGTTTCTCTGAATATTTAGAACTGAATATTTTTGAACTGTTATTTTAGAAAACCCAGCTTTTTCTTTTTTCACTCAGAGTATGTTATAACTAACCCCTGGTGGCATATTTCACCACTACACATGTAACTGTTCTAACAGGCATTGCATCCAATTTTGCAGGAGATATGAAACACGTAATTATTGACAAACTAATCATAGCTGGAAACTTTTAATCCTCATATAGGTTAAAAAACATATAATGGCAGCATGCTAAATTACTATACTGATACTACTTAATTGGAAGTTTCACAGTGTTTAAATAATGTACACAATTAGAAAATGCAAATAGAAACACCAGTGAAAGTGCTACTGTAACTGTACTATAGTAGAAGTGATTCCTTTTAATTTAGTATTTGAAATAACTTAGGCCAACAATTCTTTACAGAAAAATTCTTGTTTTCACCAGAGCCAAGTATATTCATACCTGTGTATATATTGACTTATTGAAATCCACAAAGAATTTGTGCCTCTTTTTCTTCCTACTCTTTGAATCCCACTGGTGGTTGATATTGCAGTGGAACTGATCTGGTAGCAGCTGGCAGTTCTTAAAGCTTCTTTGTAAGGGTATTTCGAGGTGCTGGATATGTATATGCTATGTAGTAATGAGCAGCACAGACACTGAGTGCTCTTCTGATGAACTAGTTTCATAGCTGATATAGCTGTTCCAGCAGTGCTACTACCAGTGACACTGGAGTTTTGACAAACTCTAAGAACTCTTAATTTTCTCATGCCATGCAGAAAGCTATGGTGGCTCAGGAGTTGATTCACAAGCAGATTAGGCATTAATCGGATAGAGTGTGTTGGTCAGAGGGTGATGGTTAATGTCTGAGACTGGTAACAGCATTCGGTCCAGTGCGTGCCTGTCAGAGGCCTTAGCCCTGTTAGAGGCAAGGATAAGGAGCTCAGATGCATCCTTGTGCCAACACGGATACTTCCCATGTGCACACGATGAGAGCAGGAAAACAGTAGTGTATCCTTCGGGGGGGCAGAGTACCAGCTAAGCTGACAGAGTCCAGCTACACTGTGCTCAGTTGCACAGTATGGACATACATCGTAACAGGTACCTAAGGCAGCGTTAATTGAAACAAAGTATCCTCACTAAGATACTGGGAGAGGAAGTACGGGGAATGCCTGGTGGGTGAGCTTAAGAGGTCTGTGCCAGACTCCAAAGGTCTGATATAAGTGTGTAAGTTAGACCCGAAAAGATCAATGTAAGCAGTCTCCTTATTTGAAATTAGGTGGGTATGGAAGGTGACTAATAGTGACTTCTATTTAATATCCTTTTCTGTAACTCTCAGCTTTTCATTTTTACTTTCTAGGTGGGAGGGAGATAAAATCTGGCCCTCAAAGTGCTGTTTACTCATTCCAGTGCCAAAATGCAAAACACAAATCAGCAACTGTAATTTTAGGGCATACTAGGTTCCTTTAGCTGCACTGTACAAATATGCATGTTAGATATATGAATATAAGCTTAGATACCTGTTTCTATGTATTTATAAGTGGGTTTTTAAACTGTTGTAATTCTTTAGGCTAATATAGTAACTTGGGATGAGGAAGTTAGGCTGCTTACAACTTTTTTTTTCCTTTTTTTTTGCCAGGCTAATCTTTCACTCAGATTCATTGCACGGCAAGTATTTGGTTAGTTATTTTATCTTTCTACATTTTAAACCAACATATAAGGGGGGAAAAGGGAATTATATCTTCTTAATTTTAAATCCCTCAAATTCTGAAGGATGATATCAATGAAGAAAAATCTAGGTTGCAACTTCCATGTCATAGAGGTATCTTACCTTAGTTGCAGTATTTATGAAAGTCAAGCCTGGAGTGTCTTTTTCTGTTGATCTTTTCTAAGATGACTGTACTGACTGGTATTCTTTCAAGTAAAAACAGTTAAGTGATTGACTTGTAAAACAGTTGACTGCCGTTTACTGCTTAATTCCTCTTTTGCTGAATCATTTCTGTGATATTGACTTAATTTGTGACACTTTAGTAGGTGCAAGCCTGAGGGGGAAAATGTTATAGTTCTTTCACAATTCATTAGTTTGTGGATATTTATGTTGTTTCCATGCTGAATGACTCATATGTTAAATGAACACGCCAGCCTCAAGGCATGCCCTCACTATTGCAGCCCACAGTGAAACTTGATGCCATCACGCATAAAAATGTGGAAGATGCTCTTATGCCCATTAGAATCCTTGAGAAGTTTTGTGCACTTTGGACATGTGTGCTAGCAATTACTCAATATACATTCTTTCAAAAAGCTGTGCTTTACCATGTCTGATTGCTCTTTTTCACACAACTTGCTGAGTTTGTAAGCTACATCTGTCATGTGAGCGTAAAGTGGAACTGAAAAATAGTGATTTTTATTTTTTTTTAATAAAGTGGCACAATTTCAGTGTATTCATTTCTGGACTATTTGATGAGAGACTACAGAAGTAGCTGATTTGCATTGCCACCTGTGTATTTTTAAAGTATTTAGACAGATTCAGAAATTGTTCTATTTGGGAAGTCAATAGCACAGATCTAATGCTCTCCACATTGTAAAAACACTAATTAGTATTAGATTGAACCATTTGACCCATGGTTATCTTAGCTCTCCTTGAATTTTGGCTTTCTTACCAATTTAATTTTTCATTGTTCTATAATGATGTGAAAGACAAACCAGATTTACCTATTGATAACATCAGATAAATTATCACTTACATCACAGAAGCTTCACACCAGAATGTTGCAAGAAGGTTCTTTAGTATCTGTAATAGGGAAAGAGATGCACACTCACAACAGTGAGATGAGAAGAAAAGTTTTGAAAAGTACATGAAGTAAAATTTTTCTGATATTGTTTTGAATCATTAGGACAGTTGGGCGTTTTTCATGTGCCAAATAATATTAACTCTAAGCTTGAATTGATTCATATATTGAAAATATGTGCATGGCTGCAGAATTTTTGTTCTCTGGGTGACAGAGCCATGGTTTTGATAAGAGTAAGACATTGCTGTGACAGGATAGATACAACATATCACAAGTCAGGTATTCTGGCTTTTAAATAATGGTCTTGTTCTACTATACATGGTATGTAGTGGAGGAGTTTATGCTGGAGTGAACAGATACATTCATGGGAAGACCACTCTTTAATATAAATTTTTTACTTAACACTACTCATGGCTGTACATTGGGTGTGACTTTTTCTGTTTATATCCCTGTTCATTTTCAGGAGGAGGTTGTGATTGCTCACCTAACTCTATTGTCACTGATGTGGAGCTTGTCTGTCCCATCCCTTGTCAGGTTTAGGCTTTAAGACTGTAGGCACATTAATAAAAACTATACTCAACTATTAACAAAATTGATCACAATTTCCACAGGAAGCACTGGAAGGTAATAAAAGTAACCATTTCAATCCTGTTTCTGATTCTAGCAGTCGAGATCAAGTCATCTCAGGTCACTTAAGTGTCTCACTAAAATGGTATAAAACAAATAAAGATGTAACAATCCTACTGTTTAATCTTCAAGTGATGTCGAAGTATAGGCAAGGAGAGGAAGGAGGTAGCAAAGTGAAAATACATCAGAAGTTACTGCTCTGGCCATGCTGATGTGTTTGAGAGGATGAAGTGTGGGGTGCAGAGGGTGGTATCTCTGCCTCTTATATAGCTGTATTTGCTTGTAATAAACCTAAGTAGCAAGAGCAAGGCAGAAAGCAGACATGTTGGTACATTCCACATGCACAGGTGTAAAAGCTGCCTCACCAGACCGTACTTCTTGCAGTCTTCTCTGTTCTGAATCTTTGGCTTGTCAAGAGCCTTTCTTGGTTTGCTAGGGAGATCCTGGAATCTTGCTTGTGTCTGCTACAGCATGTGCAGTTTTAGTCCTGCTCTCTCACTTTCCCACCTGTTTCAGAGCATTTTTTTTCTGTTCCTGTACTGTGTGATGAAGATGAGCAGCTCCAAGGCAAAGTTTAGGCGCTGAGTTTTGAGGAAGAAAATCAGGATTTCTTACAAGCACAGAGGTGCATCGATGTCAGGGGCTGCCGGTACCTCTTCTTTTTTCTGTCGAATCCCTCAATACTTTTCTCCTGGGGTGCTGTTTTCACCCGTGGCTGTGCTCAGCTCTGCCAGTCTCCGAGCACACGGAGGTTTTGCACGTTCAGGGGGTTCTCCGTGAGATCACTGATCGAGCCAGCGCGGCCAGAGAACTCTCCCTGGGGATGGTCAGGGCGTCGCTTCGGTGCCTCCGGCCCGCCGGGGGCCGCGGCAGCAGCGGGCGGGAGGCTCCTGCCCGAGCTCGGCGGCATTAGGACCCGGCGGCTTCTTCCTCCCTCCCTCTTCCCTCCCTCCTTCCCTCCCGACGGCCCCGGGGAGCAGCAGCCGCCCGCAGCCGGCCGGGCCCGGGCCGGGGCCGCGGCCGAGGGACCTTTGCCCTCCGCCCCAGCTGGTGCCTGGGGCGGGCGCCGCGCCCGCTCCACACTGGCTTCATGTCAGTTTTCTTCCGCGCGTGTATGTAGCATAAACTTAAATCGTCCTTTAGTGGTTATACAGTGGATTGTGGCAAGTGTTCGTGTTCAAAAACGTGTTTTGGCTAATATTAAAATACATCCCATTTAATACCTACACGATATTAACTCTACAAGGCAGATATTCTACTTTCACTCCAACTACTACGTCTGCTGCTGAATTCTTTACAGTATAATATTTAAAATAAGACGTTAAAAATAAGAGTTCTGACCATTGAATTAAAGTGGAGCAGAAGCTGATATATTATCTGACACTTGGCTTCTATAGTGCCTGTCAAAAAGTAATGGCTCTCTTAAACTGTACTTAATCATCAACAACTTCAGAAATGTCTGTTTCGGTCCAGAAACTTTTATTACCAAATAAATAGCTTTGATACTGTTGGTATGAGCAAAGAAGTGCCCTTAACAAGAAATTCCTTCACAGCTAAATGAAGTTAGTTTACACCTTCTCCCCCATTAATTTAGTTTATTGCTATTACCCACTGTTCACTTAAAATGGGAAAAAAAAGCATGGGGCAACTTTGCAGGTAAACGTACAGTGAAGTATATTTCAAGTTATGTACATTCAAAATGTCCTATCAAGCATATAATATCTTTAGAAAAGCAAAATGTTCCTTTTATTTTAGAAAGTGTGTTATTAAAATGATCGCAGGCAAAAGCTATGCAACTGAAAGGCAAATCTGCCAAGTAGCAGTTCATTCACTCAAATATGCAGCCTGTGAAAACAGCAAAACAGAGTAAGTTACACAAGAAGAATAATTTTATGTTCCAATATCCTGGTGGTGAATGATCTGCTGCATTCAGAACATAGATGGAAAGGACGTATGTTGCCTTTTGGGTTCAGAAATTTTATGTTGCCTTTGTGCAACCTGTTAGCTTGCTTTTATTTCAGGCAGTTTTTCTGTCATTACAGGCAGCAAGGTCTTCTTAGACTCATAGCTGCCCATTGACTGAAATTCCCTTCTCTGCCAGAACCAGTACCCATGTCTACATTTGAGTATCACCACATGAAGTTCATGTAGCTGTTTAAATTTCTCAGTTTCTTGTGTCCTAGTATAAGCTGTATACTCTCTGTCCAAGAAAGAGTTCCCAGGCAGTCTTTCTGGTTCTGTGTCCTCTATATTATTGATGTTTTGAGTCTTCATTTATACCTTCTACTGTACTGCGTGACGCTTCAGCCATTTACTTCTGCCCTGTTTACCTGCCCTAGCCCCAGGAAGTGCCAACTTCCCATTGACATTGCTGACAGCCTCTCCTGTTCCACCACCTTCAGAAAATATAATATTCTCTTCACCTTCTCAGATACAATGGGAAAAAATCAATTAAAATATATGAAGCCACATCCTTACACACTCTTTCATTTTTACTATGCCTATCCTAGTAAAATTAGGACTCGCTGCTCTTTGAGAAAAAATTATAATTTTCTGTATGTTTTTGTAACGACTAATACAACAGGGCAGTGTGGTTTTTAGTATGTGCAGTGAGAATATGCATTTCAAACTAAACCAGGATGATCTAATCAAGATAACCAGGCAGTAGAGTGGTGGCATACTAAGGATTTAGTGCTTAAGCTGATTCTAGCTACCTTGTTAGTGGGTGATCAGTAAGTAGTCACGTTTTGGGTGCTTGTTAGCAAGCTCTGTGATGAGAATGCTTGTTAAAATAATTCTTTAAAAAAGTGGTAAAGGGAAAACTGTTCAATGTCATGTCTTTGAAGAATAGACAAACTTCTAAGAAGCTGGCTGTGATTGTAAATCAGGGAAAATTGCATTTTAGGTAGAACCTGCAGTGAAGGAGAAAATGAGTTTATAGTCGTGCTGTTTTTCATTTTTTCATGTATTTGCCTTTATTGCTTACATAAAAGCTTAATGTGTCCAAACTTTAGTTGTTTCAAAATCTTCTAGTTATGACTATACTGTTCTTAATGAGCTATTAATAGCATTTAATGCAAACTGTAGGAAATGTTACTGTAATGTGAATAAAATTTTAATAGTGAAATCATGTTGCGATTCTTTTTCTTGAATTGATATTTTTACACAGGAATTACCATATTTGCTTAAACCATAATACAGTTTCCTGTTTCACTAGTAAATACATCCTAATGCTTCAATTGATATTAACTCCAAATAAGTTGCTTCCTGATTTCTTCACGTAGTAACTGGTTTGATATATACTATCATCGATAGCGACGTTGTATTTAGATTAATAACTGAATTTCCTTGACAATCAAGATGAATGGATTACAGATGATGTGAAAAAACATTTCTTCTTACGGTTTTGTATTTTCCATACTTTGGATGTTTCTTTGTGTTGTTTTCTTGTGTTGTAAGATAGCAAGCATAGAAATGTCTGATCTGATCTCTTTACAGCAATTATTATTTTACATGTCCATGCATAAGACTCTAGATTTTAAACTTCCTAATTTCTATTCCTAGGAATTTTCCATTTTTATTATTGTCCATATTTGAACCCTATCCAATTTTTTAGTACCCTTTTGGAGAAGGGGTGACTTGTACCTCATATGGGATTTTCTTTTTCTGGTAAGGTCAGAGCATTGATTTTTATAATCCTATTACACTGGCTTTCTTCTAATTCTCTTCCATTGTTTAAGCTGCCTGTTTTATTATTCTTAATTTGATTGTAGTGTGGTGTTGAGCAGAGACTTTCACTAAACTGCTGAAGTGGGCCCTGGTTCCTTCCTGAGGCCAAAGCAACTGGTGTACTTTCCCGCTATGGCATAACTGACCTAATGAACAACTGCATTAAACAGAGGCAATCCTACCACTATACCATAACATAGGACCAAACACATTTTTTTAATACACGTTGTAGTTAACTATTTGCTATTAAAGAAATTTATTATAATGAAATCAATCATTTAACCCAATATTTTTCCCTGTTTAGATTTTGATCAGGTTTTGATCTATGATTGCCTGTGTCCTCATTTTTTTGTTTGCTTGCTTCAGGATGCATTCTCCTCCTGCTTTGGGCTTTGAAAGAACTTTTCTGTTATCTAGATCATTAGATCTGGAGCAAGAACTAGATTATCATCAGTAGTGGTTGTTCTATTCTGTTTCTTTTTTACATGATGCCTAGTATGGCTTTTGCTTATTGTTTGTGTTAGGATAAGATTTCTACATTTGTGTGGGACTCCTATTTGATCATTCAACTGATTTCTTGAAGTTCATTGTTTCTTCATAATGTTTTATTATCCTTTTCCCAGCAATAAGCATGTTTTTGGAGACCCTGAGAATTTCTTAGCATGTAAGGTATGTCACTGGGTTTTGCTTCATAATTTGGGGCTTTAGGGACCTTTTTATGTTACTGAAATCTCTTTTTTAATAGGGTAGATTTCAAGTTCAGTAAGTTTAACAGGGAGAAGCGTACATTGTGGGGCATGAACTCTTCACATATATGAAGGGATTCCTTCCATTTCTTACTTTTGCTTTTAGCAGTCCTACATTTTACCACTTTCTCATCAATTATTTCAGAAAATAGCTTGTGACATCTGTCACGCACATGACAAGGGTTTCCATAGTTTGTTTCCTGCACTCTGTTTTTTCTGCCAAAAATTCTTATGTGTCCTGGATCCCCCTATACCTTCCCATCACTCTTATTCTCCCCTCTCTTCATTTGCTGTGTCGAATTGTCTTGAAGATTTGCCCATGATTCACACTGGGGAGAAAATAGCTGGTGCCAGCCATGAATAGAATCCAGCTCTTGTTATAGGATTGAGGAATTTAGGAAATACCAAAGCTGAAGTTGATGCACATAGCTGTGCATCATCTACCAGGTGTGTGTGTGTAATTTTGTGATAACTCTATGATCAGGTACTGTTTAATAAAATACTGGTTTGTGTAATTGTAAATTATTAGTTCCTGTGATTTTAGGCACCACACAGACAAAGGCTGAAAAGATTATCTGCAATTTTAAGTGCTGGCAATGTAAATACAATACAGTTGAAAATAGAAAATATACACTAATAAATATAATAATAAAATATATAAAATATAGATGAGAAGGGAAATGCTAGTAGTTAGGGGGAATATTCATACTTTAGGGATCCAACTCAGATACCTAAATCAAAAGACTGATCTGCCTAGGCTATTTCCACAGCTTATACAGAGACTCCTTCAGGGAACATGTTTGGAATGTTTCAAGAGTTCTTCCAACCAAATCACTCTCAACAGGAGCCTCTCCACTTACTGTATAGTAGGACATGTCTCCTACATCTCACTCTTGCTTACTTTAGACACTTAAAAATACGTGATATGTGTATAAATGCTTATCACACGTTTTGCTCATAGGGGCTGTAGGGTCATGTTAGTAAGCTGAATTTCAGAGAAAGCTTTGAACAACAGCAATGCAATATGTTTTCAAATATTTAAGGGAGTTACCATAAAGTGTAAGGTATAAAACAGAAAAAGGCACAAGAAATTTGTGTGAAAATACAACGTGTGGGTGAGAGAGGAGCTGGAAAATGGACTCCTGATGTAAGAAGCATCTCTGAGTTTGATTTTTTTACCAGTAAGAAGTGGGGGGTTTTGAAAATGTTTTAGCCAAACACAAAATAATAATCAAATTAGACAGTATGATCTAATGGTCTTTTAAGCTTTATGTTTCATGAAAATTGTCCCAGCTTCAAATGGGAGTAAACCACAGCTGTCTTCCTGACAGTGATTAAGGAGCAGTAGGCGTGGTGGTGAGAAGCAAGGATGGGCCTTGAAACTGGAGACAAGAGATATTGCAGAAGTAGCCAGGGAGAGCTGTGGAGACTGATGTGTTCTCCAAGTGATCAACTAGGAAAAGGGTCTTTGCATCAGTTTTCTGTGTGAATGCATGCAATATTAGGCTGTGTCTCTCAAAGTCAGAGAGAAAAAATGTTGCTGAATCAAAATGGGATGAGGATGATTAACCTGATTGTTCGGAAGACTTGAGAAAAATACCATCTTGAAAATGTTGCACTGAAAGTATCTGCAAATTATGAATATGAATCTTGGGATTTGGAGTATATTTGGGATCTAAGGTGATGCTAGAGTTATATGTCTGCGCAATAGGCAGGATGATGGTGTGGCTATGCAGCTTTGTGTGTCACCACCAATTAAGTCATTCATATGGAAACTGTATAGATCTGTCCTCAAATACAATTGTATTATTTATTATTAAGTTCTTCACTCCTACAATTGCTTCCCACATAATATTGCTTAGAATATTTCCCTACCTGCCACAAAGGGCTGGACATTAATTGTTGAGTTCGATTTGTAATGTCATGGTGGGGTGCCTAGAATGAAAAGATGTGTTTTGCATTTGTTGGGAAGCCACTGATCTTTTCATTTGGTTTATAGTAATAGTGAACACTGGATACAGTAATTTCTTTACAATTAAATTATTAAGTTAAGTCTTCTAATAACTATACTCTGTAGTACTTCATTAATAGGTAACTGATTCTGTTCCTCATCCTGATACTACCTGATGATGTAAGAATTCTCCCCAAGAGGAGGAAGCTTTCAGTTTGCTTGAAGCTTTTATAGTCAGGTTCCATACCAGCGACAGTGATCTTTTGTTTCCCCCTTCAGCACGTCCCAGAACTCACAGGTTGAGAACGGAGACTGGAGAAAGGACAGAGGAAATAACATCTGCTCTTGGCTAATTTTCCACTGGCATATAGTCATATGGGCATGGTAGCAAACAGGTATGAATTAGAATTGCTTCTAGGTATTTCTCACTTAAACCAGAGATGAGGCAACTTTAGTATCAAGGAGGCATAATCTGAAGAAAAAAAAATCAAACAGCTTTTTATTTTCTTTCTTGTTATTTTTATAATAGGTACATTTCCACCAGATGTGGAGATCTAAACTGTTAATGCATTTTTGCAAGAGCAAGAAGAAAGGTTGTCTTAGGCATCTAGTAGTTAGGTGTCCAGATTATAAAGTTAACACTTGTAGTACGCTCAGGGAAGAGACATTAAAAAATTGCCTTTCCTCAGAAATGTAACTCTGGGAAGGAATTTGATATTAATAGCCCATCAACAGTTTCAAGTTATTCAGAGAAAGACTAGTGATAGCCAGGTAAGGCAGTAAATTACCCTTTGCCTGCTAAAAATTTGTGAAATCATAAATTTGTGAGCAAATGTGCCCTGCTTGCATGCTCAGCTCCCCAACCATGGTATGTTTACAGAGCAACAGCCAGGTTTGAATCTGTAACTCTTTTGAGATAAAATAACCAATATCTGCACCATTAGTGCGGTGTTATAGGTGCTTTTCCATGTACCAGTTTCGGACATGCATGTGGTATGTAAGTGGGAATTCAACATTAAAATGGAAATAAAGATTTTGATATGTATCCTGAGCTAGCACCACCAACTCTAAGAAGACAAAACCATTACCTTTCTTCACAAATTTTGGAAATCTCATCTGCCTTGCATATCTATGAGTTTCCTTATATATAAGTAGTCTAAAGTCAGTTTCTCATCTTGGCAAAAAGGGCTTTAAACGTCCATTAGAAATAATAGCAGTTTGAGTCCTTACCTCTCCATCAGTGCTATAGGCAAACCAACATCTCATTGAATTTCATATGTTCATGTCCTCATGTATCTTGAGATAATTTTTACACTTATTAATTTATTTTATACAAAGGATCTTGCTGCATCTGAAGCCATCCTGTAGGAGATACAAAAGTAATCAGAGGTAGTTGATAGTCTTGAACATTTTTATTGTGTAGAAAGTGTGTTCATATTGATTTATCTGGTTACATGCTGGTCTCTGAAGGCATAACTCTACTATAGTAACGGGAAGAATGGTATCATACTCCTGGACCTCATTCTGTCTTTGGTCTGGCTGTCTCTCAAAGAGGTTGTACCAGTGAAGGTACAAGGTGCAGCAACATTTACAGGCGTGGTGAATTGGCTTTTACACCCTCCTGAGCTGACAGATAGCCACGGGAAGGTCATAGCTAGAGAGAAAGCATGGACCCTTTCTTGAGGTGGATGAAAAGAGCTGGTGTTGAAGTTTGGATGACACGATGCTCCGCAGTGTAGCCTGTGAGTCTGTGTGCTTGTTGCACCATAAACCTGATATTCCTGTAGTGTCTTTGCTGCTGCTGTCACACACTCCTGTTGTACTAAAGTATATTTCAGTGGGCAAACCTCATTATAAAGGGTTGGAAACAGTATATTTTTTCATTGGCAATTGTATGATACTAGATGCATGCTACCATGGGGTTTTATTGGAATGTTAGGGAGAAACACTGCCAAGCTAGAACTTCTCACAACCTTCAGATAGGCATAACAATGACACTTTCTATAGAAATATTATTACTTTCTCTAAGTTCTACAGTGTTTTAAAATATGGGGAGATTATCTCATGTTAGTTTTTGCCACCGTGTTACTAAGGGGCTGAAAATCTACATGCCTGGAAATAAGCTGATGAAGATAAATATATTACCTCTATTGATTTTAGACTACTCTCTTTTATGAAAAATAATAAAACAAATTATATGTAACTCTGAAAAAGCAGCAGCACGCCGGAGGTGAGCAAACACACTGCAGGTACTCATGTTTGCTTGAAGGGAAATACACTGTGACCAATTAATGCTGTATAAGCCTCTTGTTGTAAGATATCACTGTAGTCTTTCCTGTAGCTGCAGCATTTTATGGTAAAAATGTAGATCTTGTCGTGGTCTAGGCACTCAGATTATTTTTCTGTGACTAGTTTGGTGTCTCTTTAATTAGACCTGTGCGCAGTGTTACCTGATTTCATTCTCTTTCTGTTTAGATATTTAGACCCTAATCCTGCCACTGGATTTGTTCAAATGGACCTTGATAGCTGTGGGGCCTGAGTTGATGGGACTCCTGGATGACTGCAAGTTCCTACTCTGAAGATCTGATTGTAGGCCTGAACCTAAATTTTTATTTCCTTCCCCTGTCTACCTGCTTCTAATTGATGAAAATTATCCAAAAAACTGTATTATCTCTGAGTCTTATGCACATCACTTTAGTAGCATTCAGAAACTGTGTGCTTGGGATGTTGTCAGACATTGTTAAAATATTTGTGTTCTGTCATGTGCCAATATCTCATGATTGCTCTGATTACTGTGTTATATTTTTACATTTACTGTCTTCCTATCTAAAATGGAGATCATCACCTGTGTTTTCAGTCATTGTGGTATTTCTCTTAACTCAGATTTTTAAGTCAGAGTAACTGTTGAAACTATTCAGAACTTTTTTCAAGATGTGGGTAGATTTGTTTTTTCCTTGGTGGACACAGAATATATCTATTTTATTTTGCAGACTTAGCCTACTATTACTGAAAACTTTCAATATGATGATACTCTAATGCAGATCAATAAAATAAGTAGGAAAAGGCATTAACTTTTACTAGATCTCCTGTTGCTTTTCTATTTCTGTGGCTGTGATTACATGACATACAGCTGAGAGTGAGGATATTTTTATTTTTTTGTGAGCCAGTGAATATCTTTTGATTACACTGAGTGCTGTTCCCTGTGTATTCCATATGACCATATTGCAGTTTCACCGAGTGCTAAAGTTATAGCCCTGATAGAAGCTGGAAAGGACTTTGCAAAATCACATTAAAAGAGTTTGAGAGGGAAAACAGATCTGTTTCATCTCTATGCATGTTAATATTTATTTTGTATATTTTTTAAAAAGCAAATACATAGCAATATATGATAATTAACATATTAAAAGATCAAAACTTTCTCTGTATATAGAGAATGAGAAAAACCTTTTTTATTTTGTTAGTTTATTACAGTGCTTCTGTAAGCACTGTAAACTAAGATCTTCACAGTATTTGATGAATTTTTGCATATTCCCAGAACAACAGAAAAGCACCACTGTCCTGTTTGACCAAGGAGAAAACTGAGCCACTCATTCAGTCAGTAGTAAAGTCAATGATATTAATTGGATTCTCCTGCCTTTTAACCTTTTGCCTCCGGCTCCACTTTTCCCTCAAGAGCCAAACCTTCCATTATCATCATCTGTTTGCGTTTTTGTGTGAAAGGCCCAAGGTGTTACGGTTTGGACTCCCAGAAAATGAGGAAGACAAGGTTGGTGGCCATCTGCCAAGGTGCTTGGTTTGACTTGCTTCTTGCTCACAGAAGCCGATGGCAAAGGCAGAACTGAGTGTTCCTGTGTGGCATTCAACTGCCTTAACCACATGCCCATCGCTCTCTTCCTGTAGTTGTCTGTCTTATTCTTTGCATAACTCCTAGAGCAAACACATATACCAACCTATAAATAATCTAATTCGATACACAACCCTGATTCATTTCCTGAGCTGCATGTCCTGCACACACAGGGTGGCCGCGGTCCTGTGGAAAAATTCAGCAGGGTGCATGAGGCCGAATACTAAGGCTGTTAAGTATTTAAACTTTGCAATGAAATGGCGTTCCTTTTGATGTAGCTTATTATAGATATAGCTTGAAGTATTTTTAACAAGGAACAAGAGAAAAATGAAGGCTTTTAGAACTGATTGTAACAGTTTCCCTGTCTGGCATGTGGACGTGAATATCCAGCTCAGTGAAATACAGAACATCAGCCGATGGGAGGAGGCTGGCCACCTCTGGGAAGGAAGGGAAGGAAGAAGGCTGGGTAGTAAAAGCCAGTTTGCTTTCGAGTCTCAGGGAATATTTGTGTGGCATTGACCCTAGCTTTTTAGCTTTTGTTTTCTCTTCAGCATTTCCGGCCAAAGAAACTGGCTCCTTCAGGATTGCTCAGTGCTGTAGACATTGGGGGTGTTCCTGCAGTCTGCAATATAATTTAAATGAAGAAACGGAAATCAAAGGTGGGCTTTTCTCCTGTGTTCTTCTGTTGGAAAATAAGAGGAGATGCTCCCAGAGTCTCCCAGTTCTCTCCTCAATGAATTTCAGGGGCGATCCATGTGATCCTTGATTTCACAAATAGATAGCAAAAACTTTAATAATAGAAAATACTACTCTTGACTTGCCCCTTTAGTCTTCTTCCTAGTCAAAACGTAGTGGCCTGCTGTGTTTCTAAGCTACCAAGGTGTGTAGGCTTCAGTGCCAGAGCAGTCTTGTTGGGAATCACAAGCTTATGTCTCTATCTTTAACATTAGACTTTATTAGGAGGATAAGTTTTTTTCAGAGAAATCTTGCCAGACTGTGGGTTCGATTTCATTTGTTAATGTCTACCTTATCTATTGATGGCACTTGAGATTTGGTCACCAAGCTAGTGATTTGCTATGAGGAAAACAGAACAATCTCATACTTTGCTTTTGCGTGCTTCTCCCTAGGATATGCAGTCTTTCCCCACAGCAAATTCAGATGTCCTGTAAACAGCTCAGGTGGGAAAATTTGTTCAACCCATTCACTGAAATTCATGAAAATCAAAATGCTTGCAAAAGGGTATCAGTTCCACTGTCATTTTGTTGAAAAGGAAAAACACTGTGGTTTTTTAATAAGTGTCAGTTTTCATCATTTCACAGTTGTATAGAAATTGTGGGACCAGGATGAAACAGTCTTGATACAAAAGAATCACCTTAAGCCAGTATCTCAAGTCAACACTTTGTATCGTGAAACCATGGCCTGAAACTGCTGCCTGTCATATCAGATAATATTATCATTGATTTATAATGTTACTTCATCTTACGTATTTTTGTAACCTTTTGGCAGCGATGGGGTTTTTTTCTGTTTTGTTTTTTTTTTCTCTTGGTTTTGGCATTAGGGGTCTTTTTTGGAGAGGAGTGGGTGGGTTGGGTTGGGTTTTTTTTACCAGCACCTACTGGAGCCCTGATCCATGACTTGGCTTCCAGGTACTAGGATAATACAAGTGGTAATCATGCCTGCTGCTAAAAATTTTCTACCTTATTTCATTTGCATTTGTTTGCCTTCAGCTTCCAGTCATGGATTCTTGTTATTCCTTCTCTGATGGATTAAAGAGCTCTTTAGGACTCACTATTTTCTCCCCAGGAAGGTGCTTTTACCCTATCAAGTTACTTCTCAATTTTTTTTATTTTTTTTAAGAAAAAGCTAAACAGATCGAGTTTTTTAGTGTTCTTAATATTTTTTTCTCATTCTCAGATGATTTTTGTGGCTCTTTTCTATCCATTCTCTATTTTTTCTTTTAAAAAAAGAGACATAAAACTGTATTTTACTAGTCACATACACAGAAGTAAAATATCTTCTCTGGTTACTCTTGTGTTACTATTGTTAGAAATTGATGTTTTTGCAAGGTCAGATAAAATAACTACCTGATATGACTTCTACATGTCTGAGTGTAATTATTAGAGGACAGAAAATGATGTATTGTTTTAAAAACATTTAAATGTTTTTCAATGTTTTAAAATGATCTAAAAATCAGCAAGAGTGGGTGTGTAGAAGGGGCTGCAAAATATTTGTGTGAGGTTTTTAAGGAGATAGAAGTGAAATAAAAATAATAATCTTAATTGTAAAGCAACAGTAATTCATCAAAATGTAATTGCTATGTTTAACACAGTGATACGTATTTGCTGAAATTTTATAGGACTGAATGAAAAACCTCTTTTAGTAACAGAGTTGCAGGCCACTGGAAATAGAGACTGAATGGATGTGAATGTGCACATCCTTTACATCCGTGTAATCCCACAAGTAGCTACTTGCTTATATTTGGAAACCCAAGAACAGTTATGTGATCTGTTAATGCTGCAATAGAAGAAATAACAGTATTGAGAATTTCTTTTGTTACAAAAGCTGTTGCCAATAAGTTATATAAGAGTTCAAACAATCAAAATTCACAGCTTCAAAGAGGCTCTTGAAAGTTTTACTGCTTCAGTACTTCTTTCCAAAGCAGTGGCTATTCATTTTTATTTTTATTCATACTTGAAGACAAGGTTGAGTTAAATTTACATGAAGGAGACTAATCAGATGCCTGCCTGGTCAATGCATCTCAGCTTACCCAATGACTTTTATGCATATCATGAATATCAGCATCTGAATTGAATCTGCATTCCCAGTTCATTATATTGAACTACAGACTATTTAAACTCTCAGTGCTGCTCATCAGTTTAATGCAAGTTTGTCTAATGTTGTGTCTCACAAAAACTTCAGGTCTTTCTGTCCAAACTGACTTGCTTTTTGACTTAAAAGGGAGTACATCTTTCTGTTATGGCAACATTCCTTCCCTTCATGAAACTTGGGGCATATTCAATAAAGGACTTCATTTGGTACAGCAAAATGAAAGTTCATGGAAACATGGTAAATGAGGAAAAATGAGAATTAAAACAATGTAAAAGACTTAAAATCCTCTAAAAATCCTGGAAAAGAAGTAAAGGTGAATAAGGACTGAATAGAAAGGCAAGTGGCTTTTAGTTCAAAAAGTACTAAGATAAATAGATTTAGACTACAAGTTTGTGTATGTGAGTTAATGAAAAAGTTATTACTCAGATTTCAGTAGCACTGAAGTTGCCCCTGCGATGATGAACTTACAGAGCCCTTTTCAAAACAACTGTTTGCTGTTGGAAAAAGATGAGAGAAGTGGGCATTCCCTTGAGTGCCTTCTGGTATCACAGGTTTAGTCCATATAAAATATGTAATTTCTTACATCCTATGTTTTCTCAGTTTCTTCTCCTGAGTATCCCAAATCCTGGAATAGAACTATTAAATAAAGGGAGATGACATCACTGGGAAAGAAGGTAGTAAAAGAAACAGGATGATTATGATAAAAGCTGGAGACAGTCTCTGTGAGAATACTAGCATGACTTCATTTCTCTGAACAGCCATTTAAAAGGTGATCCTCCTTCCTAAACCAGTAATAAATTGGGATGGCTGCATATAATGGTAGGTATTTGACCAGTGCAGCACCCAATGCAGTGCAGTATATACTGGATAACTATTCTGGGAGTGGGGGGAGAGAGGTTGTAGCTAGAAATTACTTTCCCATTAAATAATGCTACTAAGGCGTATTTGGTGAGCAGGTACACCTACCACAGTACATTTTTCAGCTTATCTTTGCACAGGAATATGGAGAAGAGAAAGGGGAGAGAAAGGAGGGAGATGGAAAAAGGATAACAGCTTTTTGAGGCTTCTTGTGCTCTTCCAGGATATGTTCCTTACCCTCCCTAAGTGGTTACTCCGATAACTTGTAGTACTTGTAATCTTCTTTGAGCACCATATCTCATTGGAAAGTTAGCAAGTTCATGAAGTTCCTGAGTATGTGGACAATTCCTTGGCTGAATGAGAAACACTCTGTTGTGTGGTACACCTTGTGAGGGATGAGGCGGACACTACTTAATGACAGCCATGTACACTTGGCCGTACTCAGCAAAAGAGTAAGACTGTCCTGTCAAACTATGCAAGTTCCTTTTTTTGAACCTGTTAGCAAATGGTTGTTTCCTCCAGCAGTTCCTGTAACTGTGTGCAGTCTACATCACAGTAGATGCTGTGTAGATACTAAATAGTGATGTGGGCTGCATCCCCTGTTTCTTTGGATATCAACATCCCATAAGTTCACATTATTTTCCTGTTTTGTGGAGATAAGTCTGTGGTAGGCTTTCTAATATCAGGGACTGTGTTGGTGTTGAGGTGTCATCTCCATATTTGGAAGCAGATGGTTTAGTTTGTGTTGCAGAAAGAATCCCATATAAAGGATCAAAGTAGAGATCAGGTGATGTTTGTATATTGTGTATTTTGAGAAAACATATAGATAAGGGAATAGTAGCTCTGTCCCAGCACTATACATGGCTCAACAAATCTTTCCAATTTGACATGATAGCATTGAGGTCTATCTAAAGGAGTAATGGATGTGAGGGAACATACTTTGTTGAATCTTTTGGGCTGAATAAAATAGGAAGGAAGGGATTCTCGGGTGTTTTTCATCACCTTAGGCCTGGATGGATTCTGCCTGTTCAGGTGTAGAAGTCTAATAGTGGTGTCAGCATCAGAAGCTTAATTGCCTCTAGATTGGAGTGAGGGAGACTGACTACTGACACCTTTAGAGGAGGGTTTATGAAGGTGGACAGTAGCATTTTGGGTTTATTAGAAGCAGCTGTTAACTCTTATCTCAATGGTAGGCTTGAGTGTACAATACATAAATGATCTGGAGATTTTGGAGGGAATTGAGTATTTGATGCTGTGTTTCCAGAAAGTTGAAGAGATAAGTGAATGTTGCACTGCATGTTGTGCTCTCAGCAAAGCAAACATCTCAGCAGGTCAGCAATTTCAGAAATAGTGCAGTCCTGAAAGAACATTTTTTGAACTCCTTTCTGCTGTTGAAGCTGAACAGAGTTCCCATCTGTCTGGAACTCCGCATCAAGAGCTTCACAGAAGCACTTAAAGAAGTGATGTACTTATGCATAAGCAATAAGATGCTAAAGGAATCATATTTCATAGTAGTAAAGCTCTTAACCTTACCATGAAATCATTACTTTCTATACACATATTCACTGTAAAAAATGTTCGTGGTAATACTGATCATCAGAAGAAAAGTCCATACTGATGTATCTTCATCATTTTTGCCCACTTCCTGAGGAGAACAGTGTGGATATACACTTTTGCTGTGAAAATCTGTTTACTTGGATACTTTACTGTATATCTGTTAATTCCTCAAGAAGTATGCAAATTTTCATGTTACCCATTTTCTGGATAAAAGCACTGTGTAACTACTGTCCCTGATTTAAGAATGTATAAGCTCTAGAAACGAGGGAATTGTCTGCAGGGCTCACATGTCAACAAAAATCAGCTGGTTCACACATGAAGCTTGGTGAGGAAATCACTGCAGCAGCACCAGTGCCATCCCTGCTCCCTGCCTGCCTCTCCCAGACCACTTCCTTTAGTCAGCCAAGGTTACCTTGTGTGTCTGCCACTCCTCCACAGTTACCACTCACTTGCACACCACTAGCCAGCCACTCGTCTACGGTGGGCAGACAAATGGCCTTCTGAAACCCTGTTGGCTAATAGAAGAGAGACAGCTATATATACAGATTACCCGACACAATGTGAGCAAATCCAGACAGAAAGGTAAAACAAAGCAGATTCCATGCATTGTTACTGTTTGCAGACACTCCAAGTCTCATTTCTTTGGAGTCTTTCTCTTCCAGAAATGATTTTAAGGAAATATTTAAAGTATCTTCCGCAAATTTCAAATAAGACACCAGAGGAAAAGATTGGTTGCAAGTCTGCATCTAATAAGCAACTGAGAATTGTGTTCATCTGGGCTGCAAAGAGGCTGGCACTGCAGCCTCAGGAAAAGGGCAAATACGGCCAGTGCTTTTCTTCAGATATGCTGTGAACAACCTATCGACTCTGTGGCTGGAAGTGTTTGAAAGCAGCAGTGACAATCCAAATTACCAGCAGCTCCATCATAAGTACGTGTGCCCAGGTGCCCTGTCTCTGCAGATGTTTTGCTCCCAGTTTGAGCTGAAAATGTAACATTTTTCTTGAAAAAGGCTTTCAGATCTCATTAAAAATAGCCTAATGGGAGCTTTGGATTTGACTGACAAGCTAGTTGTTATTGTGCCATTTTGCCTGTCTCTTAATTTTGACCCAAAGAAACAATGATCTCATTCCTTGGGAGGGAGGATAGAGTGACAAAATCCGGAGGTCCCGTGACGACAGTGAATCTCTTCATTGTCAAAGCAAGTTATGAAATCATCTGCCTTCCAGCCAAAACCACTGGGGACTAAGCAGTGTCCCCCACAGAAAGCACAATTTGCAAGAGAAGGTGGGGGCATGGGAGGTGTGCTGCTCCTCATCCTGCGTCTCCCTGAATTGATGCAAGTGCCTTTCCCCACTTCTGTCTGCAATCACAGCACTAAAGTGGGCAGAAGCTTTCTAAGATTCTTTATGTACTGTGACTTCCTCAAAAATTCTGCTGGAGTAGTCTCACCAAGGTGTTTCATGGTTATTTTGGGAGCTGGGGAGAATGAGATCCCCACTCTGCATCTCTCTGGATCAGGCTTTACTGCCAGCCAGGTAGTCTGTACTTTTTGGGATTCTCCATACTCATTTGTCTTTGCTAGAGAGCTACATGGGGATGATCTGAAGTAAGAGGATAATTTTAATAAAATAAAACTGTTTTCATCATTCAGTCTCTTCCTACTCAACAATACATTGTTAAGAACAGTTCTGTCTTTGGAGAGGCCTTTCTCTGTTAATTCTAAAGAAAAATGGAAAACAAAAAGATGCTTTAAGAAAAGGATGACAGTGTGTAGCTGATGTTTCCATCCAAGTTCAGCTTGCCATGCATGGAAAATGAGTTGAACCAAAAGGCTCCTTACCAATATTTCTACTATTTTCCAACTGAGTAGCTACAAAGGATATCATAAAACCTGAAGTATTTTAAAACACTTATCTAAATTGAAATCATAGCCTTACTCTTGCTTTGCAATATGCCATCCAATCCGTATGACTTTTCCCAAAGTATACTCTAGTTTGCAAAACACAAAAATTACTAAATAGAGGTTTTGAAACTTCCTGTGCAGATACGTACTTTTTTTTTCCTGAAGCAGTTGTACTGGGCTGTTATGACCCAAATATTCTGTGGGCAAAGCCTCTGTGCACGAAGTCAAAGGTGTCTTGTGTTATTCAAGTGATCTCAGTGACTGCTCCTGTCTTGTGAAGTGTAATTTGAAACAGATTTGAACTTCAGTGAGGTTTGCAGAAGAAGGCATGTTTGTAAAGTATCAGAAGGGATGTGGCACAGCATGAACAAGAGAAGAAACATATACTGCTTCCGTAAAACTGCTACTGTCTGCAACCAATGAGTAAATTCTTTTTTGTGTGTGTGTGTGTGTCATCAAGGGCTGCAGAAGAAACCCACTGGGATATGCAAACCTGTACGGGCCTTAGCATATAACTAGCAGAGATGAAGAAAAACCTTTACAGGAGTATGTCATGTAATCAGAACCTCCTCATGTCTTGCCTTTTACTGAAGTTTTTGCTCTAGACCAGCCAGGAATAAAAACATTTCTTTGCCTTCCTTTCAGGTTTGGTTTTCATAGAGGAAACTTTAAAGAAGTTCAGTATGTGCAAAGCTATGAGCTTCTGCACACTAGGCCACATAAATGCTAGTGATTTTTACAATTTTCTTCTGCTCCATATTCTGTATAAAGGTTTGAACTTTAAGACACAAATCAGAAAAAAAACAAAAACAAAACCCAAAACACCTAAAACCTTTCCTTTAGACAAACATTAGTGTTCCTTACTGTTCACATATTTTTGCTTGATTTCAGACAGCAGAACTACTGTCTTCCTATCTCCATGGCCACTTGTTCACAAATGAGGCAGTTTAGAATTAGGGTCATTACTGGTGCACCATTCCATAAAGCACCATGCCTTGCCAAATGATTGATAATTGCGATAGAAGATTTAGAGTTCATTTGCCTTCTCACCAGCAATATCTTGAAAGATATTGCTCATGGAGGAGAAAGGTGGGCTTGGGCACTGGATCTGGAACAGAAATTACTGGACTTCAGATTAAATAAGGGGATCAGATGAATACATCTTAAAAACCATTCTTACCTTGAAACTCTTTTTACACTGCCAATATGAGTAACAGGTGACAGTAAGAGGTGGTCTGTATGAACCTTAAGTCTTGTAGGCCACCTAAACATGAAAATAGGACAAATCCTTGTGTGTCAGATCACAAACCCTTCCAAAACTTCATAGATAAAAGAAGATTTTGAGAGAGCATGATAATTAAGTAGATTATTGTAAGCGACTATTTAGACATGAATATTTGTGACCAAGGTACACCTCTTTTCGCTTAAGTTTCTGTTATTACAGTAAGGGTGCTGAAAATGCCTTTTGGGGCAGAGCAGTGGGTTTGGGTTTTTCACAGCAGCGCTCCTCCCTGGGTTGTCCTCATCAATAAAGCAGATGTAAACATTGAAGCTCACGTAAAGGGCTATTTCTCCTGTTCGCTAGCACTCTACAGACCACTCGTGCGGTGCGAGTGACAGTAAAAAAGCAGGGAGAGGAGCGGCAGCGAAGGACAGGTGAGATATGGCTCAGCCCGGCCCTGCACCGGGATGCCTCGGAACCATCGCTGCGAGATTGCTGAGAAGTTGGAGGGGCGAGGGGCGCTACTTGGCCACTCCGGCCTGCTTCTTGTCACCCAGGGGTGTAAAAAAGCAAACCCAATACCTGCCGGTTCTTTTTTTTACAAGTGATTTACTCATTTTTAGAAAAAAAAAAAAAAAGGAAAAAAATCGGATAAACCCCCAAACAACAGAGCAAAACATACGGCCCCCCCCCAAGGTCGGGGAGGGGGCAGCGCCGTGGACGCCGGCGCGGCAGCGCAGGACAGCGCCGTGCGCCGGCTGGAGCCGGGCGAAAGGAGCAGGAACACGCGGGCTCGGCGCAGCTCCCGAGCCCCGGCTGTGCCCCGTTTTCCGCGACTGTGCGGCGGGGCGGCGCGGCCGCACGGGGTGTTGGCGGGGGTCGGTGCGGGAGCGCCCACGGCGGCAGTGCCTCGCTCCCCCCGGCAGGACGGGCGTGGGGTCCCCCCGGGGCGGCGAGGGGCGTGCGCGGAGGGAGTCGGGGCCCGCGGCCCTCGCAGTTGGCAGCCCGGCACCAACCAACCCCACCACGCTCGGGTCCCGCCGCCGCCCGGCTCCCTGCGCTCACTTTTATATTTGCGCGCCCTTTCCCTGCTCGGTGACGTGTCCCGCGCCGCGCCCAACCCGCGCCGCGCTCTGGTCAGGACAATGGGAGCGCCTCGGCCAATGGGCGCGGCGCTCGGCTTGGCGGCGGCCAATGGGCGCGGGGCTGTGCTGAGAGTAATGTTACCAGCGCCGCGAGTGTGAGGAGGCTGCGTATCGATCCCGCGCTCAGCCATTGCGGTGCACCGGGCTGCACAGCGACCCAGCCAGCGCTGGGGCCGGGCGGGCGGCCGCGGGAGCGTCTCTGGGGCTCGGGGTCGAGCTAGGGCTGCGTGCCGACTCTGTCTGACACGGGTGAGTACGCGCCGGGGGCCCCCGGGCCGGCCGGGCGCGCTCACCCGCCCGCTCGCAGCCGGGCGATGAGCCGGCGCTGGCCGTCGTGCCGCCGCCGCCGCCGCTGCCTGACCGCGAAGCGCGGGGCAGCGCTGGCTCAGGCGCCCGCACACAAAGGCGAGCGGGGCTGTGCCCGGGAGACCCTTTCCCGGGGCGGCGAGCCCCCCGGCCGGGGCGGGGCGGGGGCGGCGGGCGACTTCGGGAGAGCGGGGCGGCGAGAGGCAAAGAGCGAGAGGGAGAGAGAGACGGGCGAAGGGAACCAGGCGAGTGACCGGGGGTCGCCCGCCGCGGGGGGCGAGGGCCGCGCCGTGCCCCGCCGTAAGCCGCTTACACGGTGCCTCGCCGTAGCCATCGCCGCGGCGGCGGGGCAGGCGGCAGGGCGGCAGGAGCCCCGGGCGGGCCGCGCCGCGCCGCCGGGGCTGCGGGGAGCGCGGGAGAGCGGGGCGCGGGCCGGGGCGCCGCTGGCCCCGCGGCCGCCCGGCTGTAACATGGCTGACGGGAGCCGCGAGCGAGAAAACAAGGCGAGCGGCAGCGGAGCAGCAGAGGAGGCGCTCGGGCGGGCGGGGGCGCAGTTCGGGGGAACTTTTTTCTCCAGCAGCCGCAGATCGCCCGGGCGCGGGGCCCGCAGCCCCGGGGCCGCACAGCTCGGTGGGGCGCGGGAGTGAACCAGGGGTCCCCGCTGGGGCTTCGCCCGCGCCACCGGGGTTCGGGCAGGCGCTGGAAGCGCGCCGGCCGCCCCCCCAGTCATCCTTCTCCCCCCGCTCCCACCCACCTCCCCCTGTCTCCCGCCCGCCCTCCCCCGGCTGCAATGGCTGAGCGTGTGCGCCAGGGTAGCGGCGCGCTCACACAAAGGGAAGGGAGGAAGGAGCCATGTTCTCTGCGCGGCGGCGGCAGCTGGCGACGCCACAGCGGCCATTCCGCGCCGCCCGGGCTGCGCTGCCGCCGTCGCCCTCGCGGGCGGGGGTCGCCGCCCGGCCCTGCCGCGGCCCCTCTCGCCGGGGGTCCCGCGGCCGGGGCTCGCCGCCCCGCCCGGCCGCGGGGGGTGTGGTGGCGGCGGGGGGAGGGTGGGGAGCGGCCGGCTCTGCTCCTCAGCGCACAAAATGGAAGGAGGCTCGGCGGCGGGTGACCTCCTCCGCCAGGAGCCTGCGCCATGGCGGCCGCTCCCGCCGACACCGCCGCTGCGGCGTCGCGGCCGGCAAGGAGGGAGGGAGCGCAGGCCGGGGTTGCCTCGCCTCATGGCGGCCGGAGCGGGCAGGGCCGGGCATGGGGACGTCCCCCCCGCCTCGGGGGGACGGGGGCGGCGGCGGGAGAGAGCTTTGTCCCGCCGGGGCAGGGGGTCGCCGCCTGCGGGCAGCCGCACCCCGGTGGATGTCCGGCGCCCGGGCATGTGCTCGCCGCCCGCTGGCCTGCTGCGAGCCCTCACCTGAACGCGAAATAAAACTTCCACGGCTTTTCCCTAATAACCGGACTCTTTTTTTCTTTTTTTTATTTTCTTTTTTTCCCTCTCTTTCCCTCTCACCCCCAGCAGGTCTCTTGAGGGACTTCTGAAGTTTCCCTCTGCCCCTTCACAGGGAAGCGTCCAAAATGGCGGGAAGGAGGAGGCTTTTAAACGCCAGCCCTTCGGCCGCGGTGCCCAATGCTCCCCGCGGCCCCTCCGTGCCCTGAGACCCCCCCTGCCCTCACCGCCAACCCCGCGGCCAGCTGGGAGTGCCCCGGCCCGGCCGAGCCTCCATGCCGTTTGGCGCTGGAAGCGTCTCCATGGCAGGCAGGAGCGGCTCCTGGTTCCTTAGCCTTCTTGTTTACTTGATAGAAACTTCAAACCGGACGTGTTTAGTCACAGAGCAGAAATCTGTTTCTGTCTATCCGCCAAACCGATAGGAAATGCAGCTTCTGTGGCAGTACGGGCAGACACTGCATGCCCTTTATTTTTTTTTTCCTTCCACACTTTTTTTTATTCTTGTTCTTTTAACTCCTGCTGAAGAGCAGAGTTTTTCAGGGTGCAAGTGACTTTTTCCAGGGAGCTATGGAGAAATAGTCTGGATGTCTGACTTGGGTGTAAAAGTTCCAGGAAGGTATTTTTCAGTCCCTGAAAGAATCAGATAGTCCTCCTACTGAGCACAGCTTTGCTGGCTGTATGTAAATGTCATACTTTTTTCTGCCTGGGTTAGAACAAGTTTGACCAAGTGTGGTGTTTCATTCCTGTATTTCTGGGTATATATACAAAGAGAGAGTAGGTTTTTGCAGGACACATAAAGGAGAGTGACAATATATGGCACATGACACATAGAAAATAATAAAAAATACATATATTTTGTAAGTGAACACCCACGGCCTACAGGGGTGTAGAAACATGGGCTGTAGAAGGAGAGAATTTAGTAACCCAGAAGGCCAGCTGAGACAGGATACTGGGGTACTTTTTCCTTTCTCTTGATAGAATTTATTCTGCCCAAACATATGATTAATACGCTGGTAATAATCATAGTGTGCAGTCTCCACTGCAGTACTTGCCTTCAGATTTCTTAGAAGGAAAGTTTTTGTTTGCAGGAGACCAGAACTGGACATTTTGAAGGCCCTTTGAGATTTCAGGTTGCTTGCGTCCAGGTTACCTCTGCCAGGGATGACAGAAATCTTCAGTAAATTTTCCAGAAGGCAAACTTCTTCCTATTGTATGATTTCAGAATACTGCTCCAGTGGGCCTTGTTTGGCGTGATCCTTCATTGTGACTTACTTCCCACCTTGGTTTGTTGAAAGTACAAGTTTTAAAGGTGTCTTTCTTGCTTTGTTACAGAAAATCAGCAAAAATGGGCAAAGGCGATCCTAAGAAGCCGAGAGGTAAAATGTCTTCATATGCCTTCTTTGTGCAAACCTGCCGGGAGGAGCACAAGAAGAAACATCCAGATGCTTCAGTGAACTTCTCAGAGTTCTCAAAAAAATGCTCAGAACGATGGAAGGTAGGAATAGTTTCTTAAAAAGAAGCCTCAAATGACTGTTTTGTGTGAAATACTATTTGAGATTGTAAATGATTTATTTAGAAATTCAGGTTTCAGGTAAGTACGAAGTGCAGTTGAAGGATTAGTGGTAACTATCCATTGTTCTTGTCTTACCTTTAGCTCACCCAAATGAAATTTTGGAGTGGACTTCGATATGTTTTTGAATTTTGAATCTTAAAATACTGTTTTGACCCTTCTGTATCCCTTCTGAGATATTCTGTGATTCTAATTACCTTCCAGACTATGTCTTCTAAGGAGAAAGGAAAGTTCGAAGATATGGCAAAGGCTGACAAGCTTCGTTATGAAAAAGAAATGAAAAACTATGTACCACCTAAGGGGGAAACAAAAAAGAAGTTCAAGGACCCAAATGCACCGAAGAGGCCTCCGTAAGTAGATTTCTAGTTTTAGGATGTCTTGTTCAGGACCATCACACTGGTGTGTATCTATAAAATGATAATTTTATCCAGGTTTAGGAGCTTCAGAAATACAAGACTACATGTTTTTCCTGAATGGTGGCTTAAAGATAGGTTGAGGTATTAGTTATGAATGTTAGGCTTTTATTTTCAGACAGGCTGTCCCACTATCAAAGTTGGAGTAATGGCAGCCTTTAAAGGTAAATGCAAAAATTGAAGTGTGTGATGCTGATTGATATTTCTGATTTCTGTTAAGACAGTAATTCTGTTGTAATACAGCAGTAGAGTATTGCGGGCATCACCTCTTGGCTTGAGCAGAATTTTTGGTTGGCAGTCTGTTTAAAATTAGAGACTTTTACACTGAACAGGTTAGAGGGATGCTGTTGCTCAAAACCAGCTTGGAGAATTAAAACCTCAGCCGCTACATAATGACAGCTGGCTTCAGGTTTGTCTCCTACTACACACCAATGCTTTCTACAAATACATTTTTGTGTGTGTGTTTGAAATGGAGCTAATGCTGAAAGGAACGGGGAAATTCCTTTACAAGCTAATGTTCTTATTTGATCTAATGCTGTCATCAGGAAATCTTAACTTCCATAACACATATTGCAGCCCCTTGGCCTTTAACAGTTCTGACATAATATTTGCTCCCTGGTATTATTCACTCATTCCTTCTTTTTAAGATTTTCTCTGCATACAGTATATAAAATTTGCTTTTCAGGGGGTCCTGCCAAAAACAGGACTAGATGTGTGGCATTACTTAAGGGACAGCAGTGTGTATAAGTTCACGAAGTAGGTCATTCAGTTCTAATACCTTCCATTGTAATCAACATTTGTCTCACTTTGGGTGCTATTCTGAAATGCTCCTAAGGAACAGTAACAAAGGTCACAAAAGTTGCTGTGATAGCAAAGTCTAAAATTAAAATAATCTTGTCTCATTTTTGCTCTGTAGTTCGGCTTTTTTCTTGTTTTGCTCTGAGTTTCGTCCAAAAATCAAAGGAGAACATCCTGGTCTGTCCATTGGAGATGTCGCAAAGAAACTGGGAGAGATGTGGAACAACACCGCTGCAGACGATAAACAGCCTTATGAAAAAAAGGCTGCTAAGCTGAAGGAGAAGTATGAAAAGGTAACATTGATACCTTTGGAGATGGTTGGGGGGATCAAGTCTCAATTTAGACAGTTTTTTTCCTTCTCATGAACTCTTGATACCTGAATTGCAAATTATAATATTATCTGTAATTACAGATTTCATTATATTTGTTGAAAAATACCACATAAGGGGGCATATGGTTTGTTGCCATAACGTCAAATTGCAGTCTTTTGTCTTGAACTATTGGCATTCATCTGTAATTTTGGGCTGTCACTGATGGCTCAGTAGATGCCATGGTGTTTGTATCGTTATTAAATCCATAGGTCACAGTGGTGTCTGAGTTAAGGGACTAGTAAGTAACACTAGTAAAGAATGAATTGGTTCTCCATAATTTTGGCTGTAGTGATGAGCATCCTTGAACATTAGGATAATTGATACACATTGATGCGTTTTAAAATTTATTCTTGGGATAATGACAAAACACTAAGGAGATGCTAGTTTTAGACGTGTTTTTCCTAGACCTACTTTGTGTCTATTTTTTCTAGTAATTAACTTAGTTAATTATACATATAAAGCAGCTTGTCATACAGTTTTTTTAATTATTAAAGCTAAATCATGTTGTCATAATTGGACCTGTAGAATTCTGTTGTGCACACAGAGTTGTGCTGTGCATGGTTTTATTTCTAGAGGCAAATTCCCATCCCAAATATGCGGGAGCCAAGGGGGGGGGAGTGCACATTAGCATCCCCTGATGATGCTTTACAGTGAGTCAGTGACCACCTATAGCTAATGTATAGCACATCTGTTAGTGTGCCATGACTTTCCTCTGGGTATTGCTTCTGCTGGCAAACAAATCCATTTTAAAATCTTAGCACTGTAGTGAGCAAGGTGGAACCTTTGAGCCCTAATTACGTGCTGGCGAGGAGTTGCAGGTCTAGAAGCTTTCCCACATGATGCTTTGTGTACAGTATCATGGTAATTGTTTGTAAATACAGCCAAGGCAATTCATAAGACATTTTCTTTAAATGGTAGAATTATTAGTTTTTATGCAGAGAGACTTTAATTTTCACTAGTATTATCTTTATTTCTTACACTTACAAATGGGTTTTTAAAGTGGAGTTATCTCAGTATTTCACTGCTTGGCCTTTGAGTTAGTGGCTATTGTATCTTCTCAAAATTTCATGCTGAGCTTCAAGGGAGTCCAAGGGACCTGTAAGATTAGTGGTGTGGTGTTTATTAGGTGGGAACTATTTAAAGATTTGGATCATCTGCATAAACATGTTGACATTGCTCTGTAGCTGGTGTGTTTAAGTCTTGTAGATCAATTCTCTTACCTAATTGTTCTTACTGTTTTGGCACAAAGTTGGGACGTCTTAACTGCTTTTCTGATTTGGCTTTCCAGGTATGGTTCAGACTTCCCTGTAACTGAAGTTTTGTGCGTTATAAACTACTGGAGTAAATTTACTGTGTGCAGAAGGTGGCACTGTCTACCCTTTAATCAAGTTCTTATACCTTTTATTTTGTAAATTTCTGTTAGGCAGAATTCTGTGTAACTGCTCTTCGCTGAGGCATAACATTGCAACTGTTAGGCTGGGTCATTCTATATGTTCTGGGTGGATAATTACAGTTTTGTGCCTCAAACAAGGGTTTTCCTGTGCATTTCTTTGGGCATTGTAGAAGGTAGGGCTAGAAAGGGACCTTAAGAGGTCTCCTTACTTCATTTCCTTATGGGATAGTGGACTCAGCTGTGCCTTTATCATCAGAGGCAGCAGCTTTTCCAGCCTGTTCACAGAAGCCTAACAGTGGAGATACCTTAGCAGTTGTAAGCAGTGTGTTCTCTTATGCCAGTATTCTTTTTGTGTTTGAGGGTTCCCCTTTCTTTGGCATTGGGCCTCAGTTCACCTTGTAACTGAAACTGCAGCTCCCAGTCCAACCCCAGTGGATGTGGAGAAAGGGCAGATACTTGGCTTGGTCTGGTTTCACAAGTACTGTTTGGAAGTGGCTCTGACCACTTGGCTGGTTAAATCTTTGAAATTCTTCCTGCTTTTTTTTCTCCAAGGATATTGCTGCATACCGGGCCAAAGGGAAGGTTGATGGAGGCAAAAAAGTAGTTGCCAAGGCTGAGAAGAGCAAGAAGAAGAAGGAGGAGGAGGAAGATGAGGATGAAGATGAAGAGGATGAAGATGATGAAGAGGAGGAAGAAGAGGAGGATGAAGATGATGATGATGATGAATAAGTCTCTTTTAGAGCAATTTCTTTCTTGTCTATAAAGCATTTAACCCCCCTGTACACAACTCACTCCTTTTAAAGAAAACAAAATTGAAATGTAAGGCTGTGTAAGATTTGTTTTTAAACTGTACAGTGTCTCTTTTTTTGTATAGTTAACACACTACCGAATGTGTCTTTAGATAGCCCTGTCCTTAGTGGTATTTCAATGGCCACTAACCTTGCCTGGTACAGTGTGGGGGTTGTAAATTGGCATGGGAGTTATAAAGCAGGTTCTTGTTGGTGCACAGCACAAATTAGTTATATTCGGGGATGTAGTTCATTTCTCATCTTCAGTTGTCTCTGATGCATCATAAAAATAATTGTTGTTCTGTTAACTGAATACCACTCTGTAATTGCAAAAAAAGAAGAAAAAAAGTTGCAGCTGTTTTGTTGACATTCTGAATGCTTCTAAGTAAATACAATTTTTTTTTATTAGTATTGTTGTCCTTTTAATAGGTGCCCTTAAGAATCACACTTTTTTTTCTCTCTCTCTCTTTTTTTTTTTTTTTTTTTTTTGAGGGGAACTCATCTTTTGCTTTATTGAATGCCCATATGGGATCACGGGAATATTACAGTTTTCATCTTTCATATAACCAGCTGATAAACAAAGCTTTGATCTGCATACCCTGCATTATCATGATAGGGTAAGAAAAGAAATATATAGGCATATGATGAAAGAATATACTTCCATAACTGGAAACAAAACAAAAAAATTCAATCTCAGCAAACTGATACTTGTTCTGATTTTTGTGAAATGTAATATTCTATTGAGTTGCATGAATTTACCAGTCTTGGAGAGTTGAGAAGTACAGAGTTCAATTTTACAGAAATTAAATACTTTGGGGGGTGGGGAGGGAGGGAATGTTAAATTTTGTCCTAGAAGGACCCATAGGAAGAGTGTATGTCCATCCGGTGTAGAGAAATTTACATGTGTGACTCTGTTACCATGTAATGGAAGTTATATTTGTAAATCTCTGAACACCTGAGAGCGATGAGCGTACCTAAAATGTGTAAAGTTAAAAGCATGAAATGACCATATTATTTTTTGGTGACAGGTCTGGTGATGGCCACGGGCTTTATACCATGAAACTCCTGGTAGCAAATGGCCCACAAGAAATGAATTTTCTTTCTAAGATTTCTATAAATGATACCATTATTATTTGTTAAATCTATGTAAATTCATATTTGTATTCTTGAAATTCTAGTTTTAGCCCTTTAAAAAAAGTTGTATATTGTCTCAAATTGAAAATGAGATAAGATGTATTTTTCCTGTTAGGTTTTATACCGCACTCTTGATGTTTGCCCATTTTTAAGTTAAATATAGTTGTATGGAAAAGTACATTTTATTAAATTTTGCATTAAAAAAGTTAAATGTTTATGGTATACCAACAATGTCTAATTTGGTCAAATACAGTTCTCTTCCAAAACCAAAGCTAAGGGGTTTTTTGCATATTTAGTAAAACTTCAAGTGCTGGCAGCTGTAACTATTTTCACATATACCTGCTTACCAGTTTGGGGGACAATTTGGCAATTTTGTGGTTACAAAATTATGGTTCTCTTAAGTGCCAGTGTTTAAAAAAAAAAAAAAGCATTCTTGTAATTTTACACGCTTTTGTGATGGAGTATTGTTTTGTTATACAATTTTGACTTTCAGATTCTTATTTCAATTTGCATTTATGTATAACTTCAGGAGAAATATTGAACATCTGAAATCCTGGATGATACTAATAAACTAATAATTGCAGAGGTTTTAAATACTTAAGTTAAACGACTCACTTAATATCCTAAGGATTTGGGTTTTTTTGTGTGTTGGTGTTCTCAGATATGTACATTCCTGCTTTCTGTTTCAAGCAGAAGAATAATGCTGTTTGCAAGGTCTCGATCTAGAAAGCTTAGGACAGACAGACTCTTTTTCCTCTTTAAACTGGATATTACACATTCAAATGCTCGTAACCGATGACAAATTTTCTGTGCTGAAGGGTTTTTTTGTTTCCCCAGGTCATCAGAGGAAAGTAGACACATTTCTTGTTCTTGGAACAAACATACTAAATGAGATCCCTATAATCTTGTGCGATTGTTCTCAGTGCTTGATGTTCACAAGAAGTAACCTAGAGGATTCAGCTGAACTTAAAAGAGTAGCGAGTGCTTACCTGGCAGCCAGGCGTGGCCTATGCCTTGTCTTTGGGGTTAGAACATTGATAAAGTGTGTCAAGGCTGAAGAGGGTAGGTAATACAATAACTATAAATGCTAGAACCGCCTGTTTCGTGCTGCAGAGGCTGATGTTGGGTGGGAGCAGCACCAGCACTTAAATAATCCTGTTGGTCAAAACTGATTCTTGACACAGATAGGTCAGACTTGGCCATTCCAAGATTCCTTGATGTGAGGTTAGTTACTACTGACACTTGAGCTTGAATATGCCTCCCCTTGATCTTTAAAAGTGACTGCTTTTTGGGGAATAATGAGCAGTGAAATTGCAATTGTTTAGGCAGTGGTTGCCTACAAGGGAATTAGACAGCACTGGCATCACTGTCAAAACAGTAAAAAAGCATTTCCTAGAGCTTTAACCTTCACATAAATGCTAAATGCTTGATGTAGAGGGGGAAAAAAGGCTTTTCCTGTTCTAAACAACAAAAACGTATTGGTCTGGAGAGAACTTGAATGTTAATAAGTGGTAGTAATGATACCTTGAATGCCAAATGGAGCCAGAATGATTTTATGGCTGTTTATCTCAAGTTGGTCCTGAAAGGAGATACAGCTGCAGTCACCTGCCTTCTTGGTACACTCTTTAACTTTAAACTGGTTTAACTAAACAGAGGCAGTGTTCATCTCTTCTGCCAAGCTTTCAGCAATCACACCAGCCGTAGTCAAAAGTTGAGGTAATTTCACAAAAAGTTTCTGTCCAGGCAGATGGGCCCTTGCAAACCTAAACTAATGGGTAAAAAGTGGCTGATTTCTGCAGCCTAGTTAGGGTGCTGTTGGCACTGCTGACACTGAGTCTCTTCACAGCTGCTTTTATCAGTGTAACCAGCCCATTGTGAAGGATGAGAAAGTCTTGAGTAATAGCTGGGTTTAGGCTTGCTAGAAAGCGGGAAGATGGATTTGAGTGACTCCTCCAGAAGAGGAGCCAGGCAGACTGCAGCCACAGCATTAGGTTCTCTAGATGGGTGACAGGCCCAGCTTGGAAAAAACTTCTAATTCTTGCTAGCCTAAGGGTTAGACCTGCTAGTTAGAGTAAACATTCCCATTCTGCCTTCCCAGCTATGCCTGACAGGAGATTAAAGGAATAAAGACAATGTGCTGTGTTGGGTTATAATGCATTATTCAATACACTGTCTGTAACAGAGACATGGCAAAATACAAAGATAGTATTTAATACAAGAGATGATTAATTTTCACCGTTTCCATGCTGTACCATTAGCAACTGACTACAGGCTTTTAGGATTCAAATGTACCAATTGTTTCATTAATAACAGTAAGATGCCAAATACTGTCAACATTGCTTTATGATATTCTTTAGCTTACAGGTCTGCCCTTTAACTGCAGATCGCATCTTTTTGGGGCTGCTTTAGAAGAAAATAACAGTGTGTGCCATTTTCCTTTGTCAGCCTGCAGTAGACATTATTTTAGCACCTAAAATACATTAAGGGGCGTTTTACAAATGTGTTAGTCCAACATGGTACCTAAATGTGGGTGTGTGTTTTCCTCAGACTTTGCTACTGGATTGTACCCTACATCTGAAAACCACTTTTGAGATGGTATTAATTTAGTCTAGAATAGATTCACTTTAAATTAACACCAGCCTTTATTCTAAAATAATGTACTTGTAGACAAGCTGTCAGACTTTCTTCTGATATCGGAATAAGAAAAAACAGGAAAAGTAAATCTCTTGAGAGTTTTTTATCATTTTGCTGAAGTTGTCTTGTACTTTTTATTTTGTATATGTCGTGCCCTGGCTTTTCTTTTGGCAGTACTTCAAGCTGAAAAACAAAGATGGTTTTTTTTCCCCCAATGAATTTATTATGAAGAATGAAGGTCAGATTGCTCTTACGGCTGCTTTGTGCTGCTGAAAAATAGTGTGGCTTCTGCTTCGAGAGCACCTAATTTTGAAATCCATCTTGCTGAAGCAATTGCTATTAGAGGTGACCCGCAAGAGAGAAGAGCCTTCCCTTTTCCCACTTTATGATGGAATAAGAGACTTAAGCGATAAATTAGCTCAGTCTACCTGTTTGCCACATCAGAAGCTCAAGCCTTCCCTGCAGCAGGAGTGCTCAAGATCAAGCTAAGCAGCAAGACAGCACAGCAGCACAGAGCAAGGAGGACAAGCAAATGTGGGGGTTTTTAGCTACACCTTTTAAAATCTTGCTTCTATTGTTAAAAAGTGTTTGACTTAAATGACAGTCATTTGGCACAAAGGAAGTTCATCCTCATGCTTCCAGCAGCTTGTTAAGGCAGCAAAACCTCAATTCCTATATTTCTGACCTCCCAAAAGTTCCCTGGTAAAAACAAGAAAGACGAAGCATTACAGCTTGAATGCCTGGAAAGGACCATCTCCCCGTGTACCTTACAGCAGCAAGAGGTCACCATTTAAATGCTTTTTGCAAGATGCCAATCAAAAAATTAGGCTTACGGAGGGGAAACTGAGGACGTGTGCTGCCATGTTTGTCAAGTGCATTTGTTACCAAGAATTAAAAACCATCCCAGCCCAGGGGGAAAATGCCTATCCCCTAAACACCAGCCAGCGGCACTACAGATGATGCAGGCATGCAGCAGTGCAGGGCCACTGATGGCAACTGGAGTGGGGGGTTGCCCTGGCAGCCCCTGCCTTACTGCCAGTTCACTCCTGGTGCTGGGGGGGTGTGAAAACTGCCAGGAGGAAGGACGGTGTGGAGCTCTTGCCCATGGCCACACCATGCCGAGCACAAGCCTGGGTTGTGCCAGGGCTTGGTGCCTCACGCCTGGCTTGAAAATGCCAGATGCACAGGGAGCAGAGCACCGGGCTGCAAGCAGAGATAACAGGCATCAGCCCTCTGAAGACTCAGCTACGCAGTTAAAAGTAAAATCACAGTTTTCTTTAAAAAAACCTCTCAAATTTCTGTGGTGGTGATCCTAGAGGAGAGAACTTTGTTGTAAAACGTGCACCGGTAAATGATTGAATAACAGTGACTCATGTTTTATTATCAGACTTGTCTGCAGCGGCACTTACGCTCGCTTTGGTTTTGTTGACACACATTTCTACTGATGCCTGCCAATAAGGAAGGTGCTGTGAACTAACACTGTAATGTAAAACTGGAACTGAGAAATGCAGGTGAGGACTGATCACAGCCTGAGCCCCTCAGCACAGGAGCAGCTTTAATGGCAGGTTTTTGGGACTGAAGGCTTTGAGTTTGCTTTGTCACCCACCGGTGGCAAAGTGCTGATGGGTTTGTGCTCGGGGGCGGGGGCTGAGAGGCACAGCACCCATGTTGGTGTCAGGGCATTTCACAGGACTAACCCCTTGGATCCTGCCTGGGACTGATGGCTGGTCCAAGAGTCACACACCAGGAGGTGTAACAGTCTCCCAGTAGGAGGCTGCCAGTAAACCTGCCTATGGCAGGGACCCTTCCTTGCACCAGCCCAGCTATGACTGAGACTCCTTCCAACACTGTTTTCTTTAGGTGGAAGAAGGAAATGATCTAGTTTTGGGGAGCATTTGTACCAGATGTTCAGTGACAGCAACACCATCTCTAGCACTTCATGCTCTGATTCCACGCAGGAGCACCAAGGCTCTGCCTCTGCTAGGGGTCACTCGGTGGTGACCCTGCCCCTTCCTCCTGCCCTGCCTGACATCCACCGCTGCCAGCCCTGCTCCAGGAGGAAGTAGTGAGTTCACCTCCCTCCCAGCTGCTGGTGGCTGGATCTGCGCTCCCCAGGTAGGACAGGAGTGTTTTCCTGCTGCCCCACCACCCCTAGGCAATTGGTGCCATTCCTGTGGTGCCAGGGGTGCTCAGGGACACCCCTAATACTGGGAGCAGCACCTGCCTTCCACACACCCACAACAGAGAGGGGGAAACCGTAATGTCAGTGCTGTCACAGGGTGCAGCATTGTCAGGATGTGCTACTGCCTGGGATTGATGCTTCTGGTCTGTCAGCCTCGACACTCCTCTTTGAGTCCCCTGTTCCTACTGACTTTGAGTCCCCTGTTCCTACTGACATGGGCTTTTCTTTCCATCTGAATCATTCAATATGCCTTTGGAGCACAATGGAGCTGTGATTTTTTTCAAAGCCGCCAGCCTGCAGGAAACAGAAGGTCTCTGAATAAAAGGGAGGCTCTTGTTACAACTTCCCTCTTATTTACTGTTCCCAGTAGCAGAGAAGTAAAAAGACAATGAATGAAATGGAGGATTAATCATGCGTAGCACTGAAATATAAACAAGGAGACTACACATCCCAAAGCACTGCTCCAAGGAATGGCTCGTGCCTGCAGCATGCAAAAATCTTGCAGCACCAAGACCACCTAGACTTAATGAAAAAGGGCAAAAGGCAGAGGAGGCTCCACAGGTGGTTTTTCAAAGGTAAACTTGCAAACTGGGAATTTGACATGGACTTTTCTCTGTTCAATGCTCTCAAAAGTTGAATTCAAGTTGATATCCTGTGTGCTTAATCACTGGTCCATGACTTTTGCAGAGGAAACTCCCTATTTTCCCATTTTTTCACATTAATTTTAAAACAATAAAAGTTCAGGACAACTCCTTTGTCCCACAGAAGACTTTAAAAAATGCTTCAGAGAGAACCTACTGTGCTGCACATTGTGTAGCTTTGCTTCTAAAAGGGGTTGTTGTCATTAGGCTTGCTCCCTTTTCCACTTGCTTTTGGGTTGGTATCCAAATACCAAAAGATTACTAATCATGTTCCTTATTTATTTTTTTAAGTCAGAGTACTGATTAATACAGTAAAACCTGTATTTGATTTTCAGCTGTAGAATTTGAGCATTCACTCCAGTCTTTGCAAAGGTGTTGAGCACCTCAAGTTAATTGGTAATAAATTAACCTTGGGAGGTTGTTTGTGTGAGGCAGATTACGTGCATACAGTTTTGTGAAGGACTTCAGTGAAGCAAAACATAGGAAAGAAATGTGGAAATGGGGATGTGTAACACAATTCAAATTGCCTGAAATATCTGTAATAAATAGTTGATTTGTGTATCTGAATATCTGCATCTGTCAGGTAAGTTGATTTTTCTGGCCTTGGAATGATGCATTTAATATGAGAGTTGAAGTGAAGTGGAGACCATAATTGTACAACTGATAGGGAAGCTGCTCCTTATCCTTATTCAAAAACTCCAGCAAAGCTCTAAACTGTTTTTTTACAGTTCTCTTTAAAAAGTACACATGAAAAGGTTAGTGAAAATTTATTTGAGCCACCTGCAATAATAAAATTGAAGTGACCCAAGTCTGAAAATACCACAATACGTCTCTAAGTGAATATAAAAAGCCAGAACATGTGATATAATTAAGCTAAGAACCAAACCCAACCGATGTGTGTTAATACAAGACTTGGAGGATTATGTGAATACAAGTCTAGGAAACCAAAGCAGCGGTGCTGCTTAACTAATCTCTGCTAATAACTCCGCTACCCAGCCTTGGCGGCCTGGGGCAGGCAGCGGGCAGGGAGCAGGCAGCGGGCAGGCAGGAGCACTGCCAAAGGCTCCTGGCCTTGCTGTCTCCCTGCTTGCCTGAAGGCTTTACAGCTTGCACTGAGGGATTTGTTTCACTTTCTCTTTCTGCTGTGCGGGTCTGCACTGGACAGGTTGCAACATCCTCCATCCTCCCTGTTTGCATGGAAATCAAAATATATATTCTTTTTAATAATAAAATTAAATGTTTTTAATACTACCTCTAAAGCCATGCTGATGCTGCGTTAAACAAGTCAGTGATACCCTTTTAAATGCCCTCTCTAAATACTTTCTAAGAGGGGAATTGCATTAACCTCTAAGCTGCGACTCCCCTGTTTACACACAGCAAAGGTGCTGCCAGCCTGAGCCTGCCAGGTCCATCCTGGCCAAGACAAGAAGGGTTACCCCTGCAGGTCCCACCAACCCAATCCCCTGGCACTTGCAGCCTCCAGGTGACTCATCTCCAGAAGTTTGATTTGCCAGTGGTTCCATGGTGAGGAAGAGAAGCGGGGGAAGAGCTGCCTGGAGTCTCTCATCGTGGTACGAGTGGTTCACGGACAGGTCCTTCATTGCTTGCCTTTGATTTTATTCATTTTAGGGTAATTAATAATAGAGAGCTCCTGAGCAACCCAAATTTGGACAGTTTTGGAGATCCAGATAACAAATTCTGGGAAGAGTCTGTGTTTTTAATCCTTCTACACACTACAGCAGATGTTGGAGGATGTCAAGTCTGGATGTGGGTTTGCCGTGTGACCTGCTGAGTCCCCTGTGGTTGTGGCATCCCCTGAGCTGGAGAGACTGGTTCTGTCCCAGCATTTTCCCATGAGGATATGCACACTGACACCCTTGGGAGATCACGGAATCTGTGTGGCACTGGCTGACTCAACCGCACACTGCCAATGCAGCCAACAGCAAACGTGGTTAAAAGAATGGTTTTCCAAAAAGCTGCAGTTCCTCAGGGCAGTGAAATACTGAGGTTGACTCAATAGTTCATCCCTATAAAAAAACCCTCCACTCCTTCAAGAAGACTTACATTCTACACAGATGATTTTCATCACGTGCCAGCGAGTTGCTGTGAGGGAGGGAGGAGCTGTGATGACGATGGAGCCGACTGCACTGGTGCGGCCTCACCTTGAATATTGTGTGCAGTTTTGGGCACTGCAATATAAGAAAGATATTAAGCTTTTAGAGAGCATCCACAGGAGGACAACAAAGATGGTGAAGGGCCTTGAGGGGTAGCTGTATGAGGAGTGGCTGAGGTCACTTGGCCTGTGCAGCCTGGAGAAGAGGAGACTGAGGGGAGACCTCATCTCAGTCTACAACTTCCTCGTGAGGGGAAGAGGAGGGGCAGGCACTGATCTCTTCTCTGTGGTGACCACTGACAGAACCCATGGGAATGGCCTGAAGTTGTGTCAGGGGAGGTTTAGGTTGGATATTAGAAAAAGGTTCTTCCCCCAGAGGGTGGTTGAGCACTGGAGCAGGCTCCCCAGGGAAGTGGTCACAGCACCAAGCCTGACAGAGTTCAAGAAGTGTTTGGACAATACTCTCAGGCACATGGTGTGACTCTTGGGGATGGTCCTGTGCAGGGCCAGGAGTTGGACTCAATGTTCCTGGTAGGTCCCTTCCAGCTCAACATGTTCTGTGATTCTGTGACTCGAAGCAGGTACTCTGAGACCAGGAACTGCAAAATGTTACCTATACCAGCGGCACTGCTGGGGGTGGTGGTCAGAGTGGGGCATAAGTAAGACTGTGCTTTCATATTTTGTTGTAACTGAGCTGCCAGATTTAATGTATTCCATTTCCAGGGGTTGATGGAAAATGCAGGGATATTTGTGGTGCTGGATATTCAGAGAATTGCAAAGAGATAATGGTACAAGATGACCTGACTCCTGGACTTTCCCCCACTGCATCCCTGCCAGCCCAATGGGTCCATAATCCATATGGCCCCATTGTCCCCAAATCCCCATGAGGGGCAGGTGTTGAGTGGGGCTCTTGGGGCTCCTTTTGGAAACCCAGGATGCACCATCTACCCGCCCACTGCTCATCCTGGTATTGAGATTCCATGGCAGTCTTGTCACATTCCACTGCTAGGAAATGCTGCTGCGACCCACAGTTTTGGACCTCCTGGACAGATATCCCATTGCTCTTACAGGCATTTTCCCTGAGGCCTCTTGAATTCAGGAGAATAAGATGATGTTAAATGAACTCTGAATATAAACTGAAATACTTCCATAAAATCATAGGATCATAGAATCACTTAGGTTGGAAAGGACCTTTAAGACCATTGAGTCCAACTGTTAACCCAGAACTGCCAAATCTACCATTAAAGTGCCACAACACACATCTTTCAAATACCTCCAGGGCTGGCAACTCCACCACTTCCCTGGGAAGCCTGTTCCAATGCTTGACAAAATGCTAATAAGGTGCGCTGGATTTTTTTTTCCCTTTCCCCTCTAACTTTCTAGTTTCAGCTTCTGCTAGCAGAACCTTGATGAATCTTCATGATGAGAAGATTCCCAAAGTTTATAGAGCTTTACTTGTTTTTGGACTTGGTCATGACTACTCCAGCAAGTCACCTGGAATTTTGTATAATTGCCATTATACAATAGATTGAAAAACATAGATTATATATTGTTATAAAGTTTGAGGGTCTGTCCTTGCCAGGGTCCTCACAGGCTTTAGTCTCCTTGCCAAGGCTTCTGGGTGCAGGACCTCTGGCAGGGAGCCTTAAACCTCAACCCTCAAAATTAAGGGGAATTTCTAAAAAGAAAGGTGTGTGCTCAGTGTATCACCCAGCCAGGGCAAGGAGGAGCACAGGCAGAGGGGTGCAGGGTGCTGCCCGCTGTCCAAGACCCCTGCGCCTCTCCCTCTGGGATGCCACGGGCAATAGGAGCTGCACGAGGTGGTGACAAGCTGCTGGCATTCCAGGTGTTTGATCCGAAGAACTCACCAGTGAGACAGGAAATGTCAAGATTACATCACATGAATAATTTTTTTAAAGCCCTGAAAAAGACCTTGTTAAAGTCCATGTCTCTGCAGTGTGATCCCAGCTCCTTTTAGTTTTGCTTTGCATTTCCACTTTATGGGAACAGGCAGGCATATCCTTCCCCCAGATGTCGCTTTACTTTTCCTTTCCTTTGATTTTACAGTGCTTTTGTTCACCATGGCCTTGCCACTCACTGGGACTGGTGGAGCAAGTCCCACTTTGCGGGGCTCCCCAAAGGAAAGATGTGTAGGATGCCCACTGGACCATATGGAGCAGCCCATCGTTCCAGCATCTGAAACCAAGCGCAGGTCTTGGGCCTTTGGGGATGCTGGCTGCAGCCCAGCTTATCTGCACTGGGAAAGGATGGAGAAGATGTGGGAGTGCAGCTGCCAGCCCCTTCCCCATGTGTTTGCTTATGTTCTGGGTGGACACCCTGGGCAGCCAAACTGTGCTGCAGGGAGATACCATAACTTCATAGAGCAAAACTGCACCTCGTTATTACACTGATTTTGCAAAACTATTAAGGAGCATCCAACAGAGTATGTGACCCACACATGTTTAATTTCTTTTATGGTTTCTGTTACGATATATGATGGATGTGTTTTTTATAAAATGAAGATTTATTGGAACCTGGAATTTTATGGCTTTAAAGTTCAATTGAGTCCAGATTGTGAGTTTCTCCTTTTGGAAGAGGAGAAGAAGGTTTAAAAGAGCTCATCTGCCTGTGGCACTCATGAAACTCTAGGCCAAGGATGACACCTTTTCTCTTAACTTCTACTATAACGTCAAAGCAAAAATTTACCATCAAATATTATGTCTTCCATGCGTGATGCTGTAGATATAGATCATGGAAATTCTGTTGGACTTCTTTCTTTTAAGTTATTATCTGTGCCATAAGAAAGTCAGGACTCGGTGTAGGATCCAAGGATGAGTGGCAAGACAGCACAAACCCAAACCGTGCATAATTATTGACAATGTGCCTTCACTTCAAAACATGCTTCTGCGCTTTTGATTTTTCTCGTAAAAGCACAGCGATGCCTTTGCTGCCTGCAATGCTGAGGAAAGCAGAATGTTTTTAAAACACTGTAAGAGTAACTATTAAACACATTCCATGTATTCATGTAAAATTAGGCACAAACTAAAGCATTTTCTTGGATGGTAAACATAGCTTAGTAAAGAATAACATCAGTTCAGAAGAACATTCAGACGTTTGCTCTGGGATCTGCCCAGGGAGGTGGTAGATGCTCCATCCCTGGAGACATTCAAGGTCCCTGCTCATTGCTGGGGGTTTGGACAAGATGTTCTTTAGAGGTCCCTTCCAACCCAAACCATTCTGTGATTCTAGGAAGTAGCTCTGTTGACTTCCGCAAAGGTATTTTGCCTTTGTGCCTGCCAGGCACGAACAGGGCTGGGGGTCCTTGTGCTGTGGGGTTTCAGTAAGAGAAGTTCTTATGGCTGTCTGCTCAGGAGCCTGGGGGAGCCAAAGTATTCATCGTCCACAAGCAACATGGCAAGAAAATAGGGAAATGCTGTATTTCTGCTTTGCTGCCAGTGTCAAACAGCCCCAAGTGCTCTGGTAGGAAACAAACAGCATCCAAGGAAGCAGAGCCTGAGTCCAGCTCTCTGGTTACCACGACATAAGTAAACAAACAAGTTTATCACAAGTAATGAGGGCATTGTGCCAGCTTCAGTTAAAATAATGAAATGAAAAAAAAATCAAACCCAAACCAACAAATCATTACAGCATGAGGAAAGTCCTGAATGAAATTGATTGTTCATGCCAACTCCAGAAATATATCTTGTCGTAAACTAGGGCCTCCACATCTGCTTCAGCACCAGCAGATTCTTTATAAACAGCCTCTTTAATTTTATCTAACAGCCTGTTCGCAGACATGCAGTCCAAAAATACCTCTCCTTTTCCTCCTCGCACTATCCTGAGCTTGGCAGGGCACCAAACATGAGGTTCAGCTCCTAGTTCAAAAAAGCCCTTCTTTAAGCATCGACTGAACTTGATTTAATAAAAACTCTGTCCAGCTTCCTCCGGGCAGCCCTAATGGGATGCAGAGCCCTGCACTTCTCAGGGGCTGTTCCAAACCTGTTCCGTGTCGGGCAGTAAGATTTTTTTTTATGGTGAAACAAAATTACTTTGCACTGGAGTTGGGGAACAGTCTGGTGTTCTCCAGAGTGTCTCCTCCGAGGAGTACAGAGCTTTGCTTTCAGATATGCCACCCTCCAAAAATGAGAGTGAGCAGGCAGCACGCAATGGGATGTCCTGGTGCCATGGATACTCCAAGGGATGCTCCAGTGCCTCTGATATCCAGCCCCCTCCTCCTGCTGGCCCTGCCTTCCCTAGAGGAAGGAGAGAAAATCATCAAAGCCCCTAATCTGGCTTCCAATCCCCAAGTTCCCCTGAGGGGGGAGATGAATCCATCATGCCTCCAGTGTGGCACCGCATTGCCAAGTGCCTATAGGTGCTCCTGAAGGAAAGACTGGGTATTCACTGACAGAGAGGGGGTGTTACACTGGGGCTTGTTCCCAGAGGTTAGCCCCCACACCTGTAGCAGGACAACAACCTTTGCACCTCCTGATGCTGATGTTCCCAAGCACAGCACCGATTTTCTGTCTGCTGATTGCCTGGGAAAACTGAAAGGGGCCTTGGCTGCCTTTTAATGTCAGGACAAGAGTGGCTGATGTCACCTTAGAAGATGAAATACCTCCTTGCTTAATTGCAGGCCCAAATTTCTCGAGGAAACTTGCACAACATTGCGTTCACCACAATGCAGGATTTAGTGCTCATTAGCTCAGTAGTTGAAAATGTTTCATAATTATCCTGTTCAACAATCCAAGGCATGGATTTTGAGCCTCAAAGTTTGCAGTGATAAAGAAATATTAATGGGCTGGCACATCACGATGTTCAGGGGAAAAGGATGTTTAATAGTTTCTCCTTATGGTTCAGTTGTTTATTTAAATTACTTGGAAACTAAACCAGCAGCAAACATAACCACTGCTGTTGGGTGGCACAGTTAACAGTAAGTCGAATTTATTTAGCAAAAGATTAAATGGAGTAAAATAAAGGAGGGGGAAATTTCTTGAGTGTTCAGTGAGGCAGATCCCATTGCCAAGACATGGAGGAGGATCAACAGAAATCCCCCCAAGCCCATCCCGTCACTTGGTCATTCTGACAAAGGCAAATGAGCAGCACAGGTGTCAATGAAAGGAAACTACTGCTTTTGGCAAAGGATGCTGCAGGTCTGTAGTGATAGAGGGACTCTCAGTTGATCTGGGGGATGCTGGTGGCACCCTGTTTTTTATCGCCTCCTGGAGGAATTTTCTGAATGATCCTTGTGGTTGTGCCAGGGAGGCTTGAGAGCCTTGTGCTGCTTGGCTGTCAGTCTCCAGCAGTGCTTGTCCTCTACAATAGGAGCAAAAAGCGGGGTTTGCTGCAGGGGCTTGTGGTCTCTCCAGTCAGGTACCAAATTGCACCTTACAAAGAGCACTGCATTTGTCCTATGATACCTTACTGATCTGAACATGGCCGATGCCAGCCAGCTGAATTTCAACTGAATATTTAGGAGAAACAAATCAAAGACAGTTAAATGAATGGGAGAAGTGGGTTTAGCTGCCCAGCTGTGAGCTGCAGTACACTGATCCTTCCTCTAATATACTACACCAGGAATGTAATTCAGTTCTAAATTATTAAAAATCTCTCAATTTTGTAAATCACATTTGAGAAGGTATTTTAGTTGTACAATCATCCACTTGTTGGCAGTATCAAAGTGCTAGTGATACCTGTGCACACTCTGCAGGATTTCCTTTCGTAACTACATTTCACATCTCCCTAGCACGGGTTCACATAACCCCAGCTGAGATGTACACGTAGATCTTCCTAGCATCTCTTTTTTTTGGCCTCATGACTGGTGGGGTCAAATGGAACTGAGTTAAGAGGCCCAGAGGGATATGGTGGGCAGGGGAGCAGGATGTAGGCATGCACAGGCACATCTACTCAGGTGGTGGCTCTCTACCATCTTTGGAGAATTTCCTGGATGAGGCTGGATGAGGCTCTGGAAAACCCTATGCCTCTTCAAAGTCCTTTCAGCCTTGCTTACTCCCACTGGAGCTTGCAGGCAGTGATACTCTGGCTCTGCGCATTCTGTACAGAGTGCCTCTTGAAATCCTCTCAGGCAGAGATGCTAAAAGCCTTCTCCCAGTGAAGGCCAGAGGACCCAGCTCACTTGGGCTTAGCTGATACTGCACTAGGAAGAAGGATAAGAAGGAGGCTTGAAAAGGTCACACTGAGGCCGCAATTTCCAAACCAGTATGAAGGAACTGGATGCCTTAACACTCTCCAGATTAAACACTTGTTCTTGCCTGTTAATGGAATGTGCTGTAAAACAGCGTTTTCTTTACCTATTCAAGGAGAATTAGAGGGAGGGACCTGCTAATACCCGGGGAGGAAACTCTTTGTCTGCAGAGGCTGTTTTTCCCCACAGGTTGTTGGCAGAAAATAATGGCTTGTGAACAACCTGAGTCAATGTGGCTGCAACAACAGCAAAAGTGGAGGAAAGAAAACACAACCTCACAGGAAACTTAGACAGTAAACAGAGAAATAACAGGTCTGAGGCATCCATAGGTTTCCTGGATTCATTTCCCTCCTTTTCCAGCATTTTGCTGAGCACTATAGCACTATTCAAGCCATTATTACATTAAGAAGTTTTTTGGCTTTTCTGCCTGCAAAAATACTCATCACTTTTAAATTGAAGGCATCACTGTCTTATCTGGTCTGCAGCCAGAGGGACTGGAAGCAATAGAAGTGTGAACTTTCTCCTTCATCTCAGAGAACATTAACTTCAAAGCCCAGCCATAAACTTTCAGATGTAATGACTATTTGTCCAAAAGAGAAACACATCAGCTTGATCAATGACTGAAAGGTATAAAACACAGAGGTTACATTTGCTAAACACTTGGGAAAAATACATGGTTATAGTGGGGTGCGTGGAGGTGGGGAGTTACTACTGAATTATTTGGGCAGGCGGGCCCAAGGGGCAGTGTCAAGGTTGTCGTGGGTGGTTGTAGGTTCAGCACTGAGTGGTTTTTGTCCCAGAGGATGGGTTGCCATGTCAGAGTGTGCTCCAGTGTGCCCTTGGATGCAGACCTTCATCATCAAGTGGGGACCTTGTGGCTGTGCTGGCAGCCACACTAATCTGATGCTATTCCAAAAAACTGTGGGAGAAAACATTTCTTCTTGCAGCTGCTCAGACAAAGCATTCAGGACCACCAGCACTTTCTCTTGTGTCAGCTGTGTGAACGCTGACTAGAGAAAAACCTGCCCTGGGTGCAGCTGCCTTTTCCCTTGAGCTCCAGGGCGCAGGGTACAGGCAGTCAGTGTGCTAACAGAGATGGTAAGGCATGCTCAGAGATTTCAAGCATCTTTGGTAAGATTCCCCACATCCTTCTTATTTTTTTTAACATGCTTTCCATTTTTCTAATGAAAATTCCATGGAAAAAGAGCGTAAGGATGTCTTTTTGTTTCCGTGGCTTGCGTATGAGGAATCTAGATGGACGAGAATTATATCATGTGACTTTTTTCCCCAGTAAAAGCATTGCCTTTCCTGATAACATCCCTTCTCCCCTCAGCCATTAAGGCTTGTGGGAGGAGCTCAGACCTCATCCTCTCCCTAGCTGGTGGGTGCACGATCCTTGTACGTGGCACACAGTGCTCGGGGTGAGCACTTTGTAGGATTAATCAACTATTTGGTGAAAGTGTTTTCAAAAGAAGTAATTGGGATGACTTGCTGCTAGGCACCAGCTTCTGCTTGCTGAGGCTCCAGGGCTGGGGAATGCAGTCCAGACCTGTGTGATTCCTGTCTGAGGATGGAGAGAAGGAAGTGCCTGAGTACGAACAGAGATTTTGAAAGGTTTGTAACATCTTCTGCCAACATGTTTTTTGAATCAGCCTTGCGTGAACAAGTGAGAGCCCGGAAGAGCCGTGTCATCCTTGAAGGACAGCTGGGCTTGCTGGGGGGCTGCTTCATTTGGGATGGGAGACAAATGGTTGCTGCCACTGCACGGGGAAAAGAGATGTTGGTGACATTGCTGGCAGCTCCACAGGCTTTGTTAGCACCTTGCTTTCCACCCATGCTGTGCTTGCCTGTCCCTAATCTCTCTGCAAGGTGTTAAAATGCCTCTATAGGAAACCAAAGAGCAAACATGAGCCCTTCTTGCTCACCATACATGCTTATGTCCCCAAATCCCTGTTGGAGTGAATGGAGCTGATGGGTGCACCCAGGTTCCTTGCCACACAGGTTGGGTGTTGAGATAGTGGCTCAGCTGTTGAAGTCTCTACCTGCCCCTAGATGTTCTCTAGCCTCTAGGAGGTCTCAGTGGCCTTCTCCAGGCTGTTCCCTCTCCCCCACTGCATTCCAAACTGAACTCCTCCCAGCATCCTGGGGAACAAGCTGAGGGGCTGGCCATGAAGTGCTGGACCTGAGGATAGCAGTGGAGGCTGAGATGACATTCTGGAAATGTAAAGAACAACTTTGTGCTGAATCCATCTTGTCACCCTCCTCCTCATGGCACATCACCTTCTGCCCTGCCTTGGCCCCAGTGGAGACTCCAGGGACAAGGACAGATAATAGTGGGTAGAGGTGGGGCAAGAGAAGCAATAGGGGGGCAGGTAAGTAATTTATTTTAAGGGGCAGCTGGCTTTACTCAGGCAAAACCAGTGCACTACCAGCAGGTCCTCCAGTCAGTCGAACTCCTTTTCCCCCGTAAAGTCGTACCTGTGCTTTGTAAACGTGTTTCAGTGCATTTCAGTCTGGTCTTTGCGAAGGGATCCACTATAGCAATCCCTTTTCAGTGCCTGGAGTCCTAGTTTTTACCTCCACTGGATCATGTCCTGGGCTTCAAAGCCTACAGGGAGCAGTGACCCATTTTATTACAATGTCATAAAGCAATGGCCTTTCTCTGTTCCTGTATAAATAATAAATAGTAATTATATTTGTACATGGAGGCCTGCCAGAGGCCATGAGTATGAGACTTGAGATTTACTTTGAAAAAAGGAAGAAGAAAACAAGAATCCTGACAGCTTTTTACCTGGATGCACAGCTGTGCTGAAAGAGGTGCCCTGCGGATCAAAGGGAACCCGCTCCTGTTCTCCCCAGGTGCTGCAATGCTTCACCTATTAGAGCAGATATTAGTTATCAGGCAGCAGTGCTATGAACAGCACAAATGTGCACTTTGCTCTTCAGAGGCTAGAAAAGCCAGAAGGATGCCAGATTACATTTAGGAAAGCACATATGGATGTGTTGCCTTCTTCAGCCTTCCTCCGTTGTTCTGGAGGAAGACAGAAAGCACGGCTGTGGACAATCACAGCTGTAGAAGCATAATTGCAATTACAATTATAAGAGCTGCTTAGTGCTTCTGATAATCCTTGAGACCTGCAGTGAGTGTCTACAGTATAAAGGGAGAGTATTTGGGGGGCAGGATTAGAGCACAGGAACAACTCTGCAGAAGGATTGAAAAAAACCACCTCTAACCTTTCAGTGTTTACATTTCACTAAGGGAAAAGATTGTCTGAGGCAAAAGCACAAGTTCAGAATGAAGCCCAGATTTCCTGATCTGGGATTTCAGTTGTTTGGAAAGTGTCTCTGATGCAAAGTCCTATATCGTGGCTTTCTCTAAAGGCTGAGCTCAGCTCTCAACCTCTTCACTGGCCAGAACTACAGAACCAGTCCACTGACAGCAAATTCCACCAGTTCTCTTCATACGTTCAAAGGGATGTTTAGCTTCTGGGGACATAATGGGAAGGTGACAGCAGTGAAGTCTCATTTCAGTGTTGGGATCAACTATGTTTCAGAAAAACCTCCCTCTAAACCCCATACACTGCATAACAGATGGCACATCTGTTTCTATTTCCAGTATGATCTCACTAATCACTTTTTAAGAATCTAGCATCCAGGGTTAATCAACATGAGCTGAATTGCAGTAAAGGTTCCTACAGCAACAGAAAAATCCTGTGCAACTCCCTTTCCTCAAGTTACCCTCTTGGATAGTGAGGTTCATCCTCTGTCTGAATTCTGTGCAAAGCCTCGTGATTCCTGACAAGCCAGGGCCTCTCTCCAAAGAGCTTCTGCCTCTCTAGGCCTTTGTCTATTTGACAAGGCAGATCTGCCAATAATTGATTTTCTGTTTGGTAGTCAAACTGAAAGCTAAAAATGCGTGGTACAGGTCAACGCCAAAACCCTCACAGGAATGGAAGGGCAGATTCCCAAGGAGACTTCGTCCTCAGCCCCAAGGCCTATGAAGAGAAGCTATCACCCACTACAACCCACTGCCTACAACATAGGCTCAGAGCACACAGGATGAAAATTCAACCCCCTTCTGTTTCTCATATGGAAAAATATTTTAAAAAAGGTTTCCTAGAAGCAGTATCATACCCAGTGTGCCAGGCAGCACCTGAGGCATGTTGAGAGAGAGGAGAGCAAGGCAGGAGACTGGCTTAGCCTGGCTGTGCCTATGCTGCTGAACACAAGCAGGCCAGGGCAGAATGGCACTGCTGAGCTCACAGGCACCATGCCTAGAGCTTGCTTCCTGACAATAGAATTTGTCTTGGAAACAGTTATTTGTAGTGATCCAAATCAGAGCTTAGAGTTAGCAGAGAGGCCAGCAGAGAGCCCAGCAGAGAATAAGGATAAGTCGAGGGCTGGAGTCCATCTCTTCCTTGCTGGTGATGTAGATATGCCTGTCAGATGCACCTACAATGTCAGAAACAACTCCCCACCTGACTTGTGGGCCCTCATCCTTGATTGTTCCCACCATGTTGGTTAGCACATACCTATGTTGTCCTCTGGACCTGGACAAGCAGCTCCCTCCATCCACCAAGCAGCGCTGCTCTGGGCATAGCTACTCCAGGGACAACTTTCAAGAGTGACATGGACAAGCTCTGTCTCCCTTCCCTCATTATGCTCCTCCAGCATGGTCCCTTCAGCCTTTCTATCCTCCAGCTCTCCTGAATGCTCTCATTCCTCAGTTCAGGGCATTCAACACGCCCCATGGAATCCCAACACTGGTGAGCTATAGCATTGTCTTCATTATCCTGGGCATATTATGCTGGGACAAGAAAACACCAAACCTAAAATAATATTAGTTTTCTCTTAGGTCCATAGGCACAACCCACCAGGCCAAGCTAAGCTGGAGTCAAGTGCCATGTCATGCAGTCAGGGCCAACCTACTTCATGTTGGCTGGCCCTGAGCAGCCAAGTCTACTCTGACACAACTACTCCCATCCACTACCTCCCAGATCCCAGGGCAGCTCTCTGGATCAGGCAGTTTAGCCCCGCAGATATTTCTGCTCTACCTGGTCCAATGAACAGTGTAATTTAGACAACCTTATACCCCAAGCAAGAGGATTAGAAGAGCCCTGTTGCAGGCTGTCCCACAGCCTGAAGATGTAGCACATCAGGTAAATCCTCACTCCAGCTGAGGCTTCCTTGTGAGATCAGCTTCAAAAAAGGTTTAAAAAAAAAGGCAAGTAATTTTGATGTTTTTAATTTTCTGGGCTAATTCTGATGAATGGATTACACACCAATTGTCAGATAGCTTTGCTCAAACAGAAATTGTGTTTTTCAATGAACAAACTGTTCTTCAGAAATCATTTGATCTACTTGTATCCCCTTCCCACTGCAACAGGAGCGGAAAGGGAAGCTGTAGGTAGTGCTTCATCTCTGAATGATCATCTCTGCTCTGGCTGTAATGTAGCCACCAGCTGGTCTTACCCTCTGCTTGCTCTTCTGCTTGGAGACACCAGGGATCATCAGCAGACTTTGTCTCTCACTGTGGGCAGTTTCTTCCTAAGCCACACCTCTCCCACTGCCCTCAGCATGGCCAAGTCAAGATTTGATTACTTAGTTTCCATATCAAGGATTTTTAACTACTATCATTGGTGTTTCTATGTCCTTGCTTTCAGGACACAAATCTTTACGACCCCATCAGGTTATGCCATCTGCTGTCTTTTATATTTTAACCGCCTTCCTAGGGACAAATATAAACACAGTAACGCTAATGTTTGTTACCACGACATGGCAGTGGGACTTTACAGGTGGCTTAGCTGAGAATGGCCACAAATCACAGAATCATAGAATGGCTTGAGTTGGAAGGGATCTTAAAGATCATCTAGTTCCAAACTCCCATCATGGTCATAGATGCCACCCACTAGACCAGGTTGCTCAGACACCTGGGATGTCCTCTGAGGACAAACTACTTGGCCCTGATTTTTTCCCCCCTCCATCACTATAGGCACCAGCATCAGTCACCAGGGTCCCCCAAAGCCCACTGGAGCCATAACAGGCTGCTAAAATGAAAGCCTTGGCACTTGTAGGTAGAGCACAGCCAGTGGGGGTGAAAGCCACTTGTTTGTAGGTGTACTTCTTTTAAAGCCGATTTATTTTAGAAGGACTTTTACAGTGTGCAGCTGGCTGTGCAAGCCAGCAGACATGGCAGTGTCCAGGCCAAGAAGACACTGGGGCTGGTGAGGGACTCCTGGAACCCTCTGGGGACCATCTGGTTTAACCTGCTTTGGCTGACCCTGTTTGTGCAGAGGAGATCTTGGCCTAGGCAATCTCCAAAGGTGCTTTCCAACTTCAACCATTGAGTCAGATTTATTTAAACCTCTGGCATAAAGCACAGTTATTTTCAAGTATTCCATCAATTCTCAACTCAGTACAGAAAATGTGGCTTTCAAGGCCAACAGCACATTGAACCTTTACCAGACTGTGAGGCCAGAGATTCAGAGGGGCTTTAACAACCTAACAAACCAGAGAAGTACAAAACATGCCATACAAGTCAGATGTTTCTATGCAACAACCATATGATTGAAAGTTTCTCACACAAAACCATTTGCTGTCAGGACAGAGTGGAGCCAAGTCAGTGTGATTCAAGTTTTTAGAGTCAATTTTGTAAAACTTCAGAAGGCGTTACTTAGTGCCACCCAGTGTTGGCAGAAAGAAAAAGGAAGGTTAAATATGGTTACAACTGGGTGTAGCCCATTGAAACAGGAAAAAAATCCCAGCTCTTGCTTTCTGTATCAGGGGTGAGCAATTCTACAGAAACTGTGTAGCACTGACGTCCAGGAGATAGCTGTCCCAGAGCTGAAATGAGGCTTAGCCACCTTGTTAAAAAAACCTACCACTTTGTATATTCACTTTTCAAAGCAGGTAATTAGTTTGAGATGCAGATGGTCCCTTTTGCCACAAGACTCACTCCCCTAGTCTGACATCAGTGTAAGTGAGAAAGTTGTGCTGACTTTTCTGGTTAGGTGCTCAGGAGTTTAGATGAGAAACAACTATATAAGATGTATCTCTCTTTCCTAGAATAAATAAATACAGTTAGACATTACCTTTTCCCTGCTTTGTCTCAGATGTTGCACATGACCTGACTTTTCCTTGAATCCTTTAAAATGATACAGGATCTCATGTATATCAGACATGAAAATACTCTCCCAGTTAGGATCTTTGGATGGCTGAATAACTGCACTCATGCTTTTGTCCTTCAAAGGACTATATAGAATCACAGAATGGTTTGGGTTGAAGAGACCTTAAAGATCATGTAGTTCCAATCTCCTTGCCATGGGCAGGGACACCTTCCACCAGATCAGGTTGCTCAGAGCCCCATCCAACCTGGCCTTGAGCACTTGAACACATCATGGTCCCATTTAACAGCCACGGACAGCAAGATGTTGAGCAGGCACTGTCCTCCCCAGAGGGGAGAGCTGGGGCATGGCCAAGGGGAGATGGAGGAGATCTGGAGCCAAGAACCCAAGTGGGAAAGCTGGGAAGGGGAAAGCAAGGCCCTGAGATACCTCAAACCCACCAGATATTGGTGGATCAGGGCCTCCCAGGGTTGTGGCTTCACCTGTTGTGGCCATGGCAGAGAAATCCTCCTTCTACCACTTTGGGCTCCTTCACTCTGCTCTGAAGTATTCTCATTGCCCAGAGAGAAAAAAAAGACAACAGTGGTTTGAGTGATTCTCTGCCCGTTCTTTATTTCACGCCCTAGAAGAAAAAGGCCAAGGAGAGACTGACACGGGAGTTTTCTCAGATTGATACAACAAAAACCCAACAGCAAACTGCAGGGTTGGCTGTCCTCTGAAGCGACATCACCTCCATGAGCTGCCATGCTGGCGCTCCATATTTCTGGGTGGAAGGGCTCCCTACTGGCATTTTTACTTTTTTTTTCCCACCCATGAAGCCATCTACCAGTCACACAGCCAATCCCTTGGATTTGTGCCTGCTGACAACAAGTCTCCTTTCTCACTTACCTTTCACTAAGTGCTGGGAAACAGGCCAGGCAGTGCAGCCACACATTATGTGCTGAAAACTCCTCTTCTGGGGCCAACACACCTGAAGTGTTTTTTTCTTTTCTTGCCAGTGCCATGAGGTTCCTAGGGGACCTGGAAGCTGGGTTGCCTCTGCTGGCTCCTGTTGAAAGACCTCCATGATCATTAATTGCATCTGCATGTCTCACTAGGGCCCTACATATCCTAGGTGCTCTCCACAGCTATGAGAATCTCAGTGCTCCTCCTACAGAGCTCATAATTTAAAACCGAAGGCAGAAAATCACAGAAAATTCCTGTGACAACTGCTCAGCTCGTGCCTCAGGAATTCATCAAAAAGATAATTTTCCCAAAGAAGGCCATGGGACACAGTGTGCACAGGAGTTGGTGGAGGAAGGAGACCAGACAAATACAGCATTCTTGGAAAAAAAAAGTATCTCTGTGCATCCCCCCAGTTAGGAAGGTTTACAGAGTAGGTTCACAATGAGAGACAGTCCCTGCTCCAGAGGTTTTACAGTCCCAGCAATCAGAATGAAATAGTAGGAAGGGGAAAGGTAGAAGCAGAAGACCTGTCAGTCCCTGTGTTACACAGAACGACTCTGCTCAGTTTGCAGGTCCGAGGCATTTTTAAGCCTATAAATAAACTGGGAACGTTAATGATGCCATTAATCTCCACTGGCCGGCATCCCAGCTATTTTCAGTGGCGAGGTTACCTTGCTTCTCCCAGCAAAAGTAGGTCTCAAGGGGAGGGTCAGGCGAGCAGTGGGGATGGATGATTTGTGCCCAGGGCCGGGGCCAATACCCTCAGCGTGAGGACACTGCCACCATCCTCGGCAGCCCACAAGGAGGAGGTGTCCCAAATGCCAGCACAAAACAGCCGAAAACAGACATCAGATAATAAACGATGGGAAAAAGCAGAGTGCTGCCGGCTGCAGAGGGAAGCCTGTGACTGCCCCTGCTGCAGCCCTATGGCAGAGATGTCTTCTTCATCTCCTGCAAGGAGATACCCTGATGGAGACCCTCTGCTCCTCTGTAGCTGCTGGGAGCCTGCCCCACCACCTCTGCCTTTCCAAGGACAGGAAGTGGTGGGGCTCAGAGCTACAGAATGGGGGGAGCCCAGGATGGGCCAGGCCAGGGCATCCCAGCACACTAGCCCAGGGCAGGGAGTGGCTGGAGTGCAAGTCCCTGGGGAAACAAAGGCTGCCTTGAGACAGCTTCTTGCCTGGTATAGCTCTGAGGTTCATCTTACAAGTATACCAGGCTTTTGTTTATTTTATTATTTCTGTTACAATGTGCCAGGAAAAAATATTATTCCTAAAAGAAAATAAGTTCACACTTACTAGAAAAAGGTGTTTTCGAAAATCAAGTCTACACATTGCTTTCCTTTGACCTGCCTGCTCAGATATCCAAGACAGTTGGATACCACCACAGAGGGTTAGAGAAATTAATGTTACAGTGCCACCAGAAAATAACACTGGCCAGCTTTTTCTTTTCTCTTCTGCAATGAGCTCAAGATGTTGAGACATTCACCAAGTAATATTACAAGAGAATCATTCACACTCTGGTCCCAGGTGACATGTGGCTACTGTAGCTATTAGGACTTACCCTCCCTCAGTGGCATTAAGAGTCAGTTTTCCAAACTTCTCAGGAAGTACCTACTGTTTTTTGTTCTTTGTGTTGCTTATTGTTGTTTCCTGAATTCTTATGTCTACAGTGGTCTGAATGCCTTTATAACGTACCAACTAGGAAAAATTAAGAGAAACTTGGATATTTTTCTTACCTTAACAATGACATTTTGGGGCCAAAGTCAGCAACTTCTCTGTGGAAGATCCGGCCTGCTTGACCTGGATTGAAGCTCACAAACAATGCAGTCTGTTCTCCCTCAGGAACTGCTATAAAATGCATTTAACTTACTTGAGTTTTGCTATTTTCCCTCAATTATATCCACTGTACAATCTGAATGTGCTGCTGATGTTATGGCTTCCATGCTGCACCTGCTGTCTACCCTCTTCTAGGGGACATGCAGGATATGATCATTGGTATAAACTGCAGGAGCATCACTCTCAGTAGGGAAGTGGGGGAAGAAAAGCCCCTCAAAGGTATTCTGTGTCTGAAGAAACCGCATGTCCAATAAGGAACAAACTTGCAACTGCAATCTTGCACAAGATACACAGAGATACTCTAGACAGACTTAAACATTCAACTTGACAAATTAATCAGCTTGTCAAGCAAAGGAAGTCATTGTGGTCAGAGTGGTCATGGAAGGTAACACTCTCCATTTGCAGCATCAGGCAATTAAGGATTTAAAATATTACAAGAGAGGAGAACTGAGATATTAGAGTAGAAAACATATACACAGGAGTGAAGACAGCAACACATAAAGGCCAGAAAATGGAAAAGAAATGCCAGAAATGTTTCATATTGACCCAAATAAATAACCTCAAATGAAATGGTTCAGGCTTGTTTCATATGGTAAAGACACAGGCTAAGCCGAGCAAATGGTCTCAGGCTAGTAGCACAGAAGAAATTATTTCCCTAGAGCAAAAAAGGCATCTGTTTATTTATCTCAGTTATGAAAATGTCCTTGTCAGATATTGGCTGAGCTCTCTCTGGGCAGGTCACTTACCTCCTCCCAGCTTCAGAAGAGACCTCTAAACCACTGTCCCTGCAAACATGATGCATCTGCGAAACTGAGCAGTTATCCCTCTTCTTCCCAGGAGCACTGAATGGTCTCAGAAGGCACAGACCTTCCCTATGCCTGGAAAATCCTGCTACAGAAAAATGTGACTGCTAGTAGTAGTAATACTGGAAGAGATCCCTGCACTTCCCTGAAGCCTCACCTGCACAGAATCACTCTGTGGGGACAGAGTTACATTAAACGTGGATCGAGGTGGGAGAGCTGAGCCCTGCACCCAGGCTTAAGTGAATTGATACACGCAAGCCCTGACTGACAGCACTGGTGACTCCAGGAAGGCCTGAGACTCATACCTGATCTACACATTTTGGGGAGCAAGAAAAGATTCATCAGATCAGTCATAGAAATATGAAATTCTCTTTTGTTAATGCTGACAACTAACTCTTATATTTGCCTGGTACAATGGGTCCTGATGCCTTTCCTCAGGGATACTCAGGTATGTGGCAGTAGAAGTCCATTGTTGCCTTCTGTAGGACCAAGATGATGCTGTGCTGGCCAGGCAAGAAAACAATGTTGCTGCTTTGGTTCTAAGTGAGTGCTGAACAGGACACAAGAACACTGGAAAATGCCCACAGCTACATAAATGCGGCTTTCCAGTGTGCCCTGAAGCAGCAGAGCCTCCAAGTGCTGCTGGTCTAAGTGGACTGCGTTAGCTAGTTTGGGTTTCTCAGAGTCCTGGAGGAGACATTGGACAGTTGTGAGATTCAGTCTCTAATTAGGTCCCTGTAGTGGTAAGATTGCTTCCTTTATAATCACTCAGTGGGAACTAGTACTTTATCCTCTGTACTCAAATTTTTATTTCTTTCACCCTCATTTTCTCTTCAATGCCTGGAATCTCCAGTCCACTGGATGACAGCTGCAAAAGCCTCTGACATTCACTTTAAGGATGATTCTTTTCAGCTGCTTCACATTTCCTTTTGACAAGCTCTTCTAGTGATATTTACTGCAACTAATGAATTAACTCACAGCTGGACCACTTGCTAGTCTTTTCAATCCAGAGCTGTTTTAAATCTTGATTAGCTGGTTTGATTTGTAAATCTCACAGGACTGCTAAGTCCAAGCTGTTCTGTCTTACTCTGTGTTCAGGAGACAGTTCCTGGTTATGCGGAGCAGCAGTACATTCAGGGGGACTCCACCTCTCCAGCAGGTAGAAAAACAGTTTATTATCCAGAGGAAGCAGTTCAGTTCACAGGGAAAGTTATTTAGATAGCTGGAAAAGAAAAAGTCTCGGTATTTTAAGCGTCTGTGAAAAACAATGCAATGCAACACATATTACATTTCACAAGCATCTTGCACAAGTGATATTACACAAATGCATCTTTCTCCATATTTTTGCAGATCCTCTTTTCTGTTTCTAGCTTCTGAGCACATCCGTAGCAGCCCAGCATTTCAAATTAGGATCCTTATTTGAGTTCAAACATGAAATTAGTCTAATTTGTATAGATTCTGCCCTCTCAAGTCCCAAGCTTCTTATAGGGGTCAGCAGGCTGTTGTGGCTGTCAGGTCATTTGCATTTTGGTAACCAACTGTGAGTTTAGGCACCCAATTTTCAGCGATTTGACTCCTAATTCTAAAAATTTGGCCTGGAGGTAAGCAGCAAACTGGAATTTGTAGCCCAGAGCCTGGGAACATGCTAGTCATGTAGTTGCTTAAGTTCGGGCTAAAAAGTGAATGCACATGCAGGCTCTTCACTTGTCTGAAGACTTACAGCAAAACAGGAAGTTATTAGTATCAGAGCCCAAACTGACTTGAGAGTCAAACAATATCAAACAAAAGGTGTCACCCCCTTTTCCTGTTTATATCTTGCTAGTTTAGAAGACAGGGGAGATGAAGAGTCAAAGAGCTTCTCAATTTGGTGCAACAAGGCAGTGGAAATCAAACTGGCAAACCGTACGTCATAACAGTAAATACATGGTATCTCTCTCCTCAAGACTTTAAAGTTTTTGCTGTACTTTTAAACAAACAGGCAACTTATTTTGAAATGATGGGGTGGAGCAGGACAAAAGAATGTAGTGCAATAGCATTCAAGAGTTTAGACAAAGTGAGCAGTAAATGAAACTACAGGGGAGGGTAATCATCTAGCTTGATATAATTATCTCAGGAAAACACTGTAACTAAAGAACTTCCTCCTCAGAAAGTGTCATTTGATTTTCAAATAACACAGGTCATTAGGACTACAGTTCCATGTTGTGTCTGCATGACGCTTTATCAAAGCAGAATCAAATTACTGCCAGGGTCCTGGGAGGAAGCTCTAAGGTAAAGGAAAAATACTGTATATGCTGGCTTACCACAACACAGTGTAGAAATGAGCAGAACTTGCTGGACTCATGGCCCAGCCTCATCACATCAGCACAGCACAGGCCAGACTGCACCCAGCCCTCTGTTTTCACTGCTGGTGAATACAGTATTTTCTTTCACACAAGGACAATTTTAAAAATTGTCTTTTCTAAAAGGGAACTGGACACAGTCCCCCCTTGAAAGATGAGATTGACCAGGAAACCCTGCAGAGAGAACACTTAGCATTGGGAAAAATGGAGTGCTGCCCTGTTGGGATGTGGGGTGGTTGGGTGCCTGAGCTCTTATGTGTTTCGTCAGCCACTGTGAAGGCAACAGAGCCTGGGAGCTGCCTTCCTGACCTCCATATTCTTAGAGGATTTCTCAAAAGACTCATGTTGGGCACAGAAAAGCTGGTACTGAACAGATAAAAGGCAAACTCCAAGAATATTTATTTGGTTTGACTTAAAATTGAGTAGGTCACAGTTCCCAGCATAACTTGGGTTTTCTTTAAAAAACAAAACACAAAACACTATCAGTAGGTGTCAGTTCCCTTGGAAAGGTTTCCTTTGTCTTGAAGGAACAAGAGATTGCATGTGAGGACTCATTTGCTGGGTTCTTTCACTCTTTCAGAGTTATCTGGAGGTTTGGCCCCTTTCTTTATTACCATCCTATCTTGCTGAGCCACTCACAGCCATGCAAAATAAATTTCTAGTAGGTGATCACTCCCACAGAGCCCTAGGCCTCTCAATTTACACTAGAAAAACACTCTTTGTACTGCAGAAGACTAAAAAAATGGAGGTGCATTTTCTTTTCTGCCCTTGATAAGGTTTTAGCTGCAAATGCAAGGCAAGAGTCACACTGTTTTCTTTCCACAGAGGCTGTAGATGTCAAACAAAAACATCACAAATTTCCTTGCTACCTAAAGGAAACCTGCTGTACATGACTTGCAGGCACCACCATCTCTGACAAGATTTGTTACCTACACCATTGATGTACAAATACTCAAGAGAAGGCCCAGTAATTGGCTGTCCTCCAAAATGGCCTCTTTTCTCCACTCAGGTCACTTTAGGGGGTGCTGAGTAAAGAGGGGTACTGAGTAAAGAGGGGTACAGCAAGCAGCTGCCAGGCTCCCAAATAGATACTTTTGTGATCATGGCTACAGTCCTTACTAGACTTTTTCATTGTCCCAAGCTTCACCGCTACAAGGGAAGGAAAAGACTGTTAACAAGAAGGCACAGGACCATGGGATGACAACATGGGTGGCCCCACCGGCTGGCAGATGTAGTTGCATGTTATAGCTGAGTCAGTCAACAGCTTCTTGCCGAAGATGTGGTCAGCTCCTTACTGGCTCTATTCCTGTGTTCCCACTCCTGCCTTTGATGACTCCTGCTCCCTAGAGTGAAATGCTGTTTCACATATCTAAACCAAAGAAATCAAACTAAATCAATGTCCTGGTTAGAACGGCTGGGACCAATTCATCCCTGGATGGGTGTAACCCAAAACTGTGTATTCTATAGCCTCCATGCCATTTCCCAAAAACTGCTGTCAGTAGAGGCCTGCAAGGTGGGAAGATGTTCCTGTACCCTTTTATGGAATTCCCTGCTCTGATATCCTTATATGGAATTCCCCGCTCTGATAAGAGGGACTGAGCATCCACATGCCCTTTTATGGAATTCCCTACTCTGAGGGAGGGACTGAGCACTCCCACCTGAACTGGAGAGTATATAACTGGGAGTTTCAGAGCCTTGGGGCTCTCTCTCGTGGGACCCAGAGGAAGACAGCAGACCACCGCTGCTCCCAACCAGGCTGAGACCACCACCCTCGACTGGACTGCAATCACCACTTCTGACCAGACTGCAGCAGCTCTCCCACCAGCAGGTTTATTCCCTCTCCCTTTGCTTTGGACTCGGGGGGTGGGCCAAGGTACACCACTTTTGTTCATACCCCGGGGTGCTGGGTTTGTACATTTGGGTTTTGTGGATTAAAACCAATTGTCTGTCTGTATAATTGTACTTATTGCATTATTTTAATAAATTGTTATTCTGACTTATAAATCTCTCTTTTGAATTGAGTTCATTTTGCCTTGCTGGTTAACTTTTAAACCAGCACAATCAAGTAAGTCTTGTGAGTCCCAGCCTAGGTTCTTAGCTGCTAGACCTTTCTTACAAATTGGGAAAGGAAAAAAAATAAGAAGAGGGCAGAGACAGGACCTTTAAAGGCTCGGATTCACAGTGATTCCATACTACTGCCCCTGCCCCTCCTTCTCTCCCCAGCTAACCCTCCAGCAAGCTCCAGTTTCAGACCACAGTGCTTCTCAGAGGCCTAGTCCATGGAGGAAACAAGCTGCTCACCAACTCCTTGCTCAGAACACGTCGGCCTATTCTGTAACCAGCAACCACAGCACAGATGGAAGGAATAACCTCTCACCTCAGCCTCACCTGGGTGCTGAGCAGGAGGCAAGAGCTGGGAAGCAGGATCTATAAATCCTGAGATTTACCTGCCCGCACAGTCCTAGCAGGTGTCCCAGTGATGGGTGGTTCCCACCTGAGCTCATAGATGAGGAGGAAAGGAGGAAGAACGGTTTCAGATGAAGTGGAATTAGGCAAGACAAAAGAGTGGTTACTAGCAAAAGAAAATGAATGATATAAATAAAGATACGAATAGTTTTCATGTTTAAACAAGAAATGTGAAGGGTGTGAAATGAAGCAGAATTAAGAGATTGTGTTCTGGAGAGTGAATGAGAGAGATTTACAGCTCAACATCAGTTCCTGTGTAGCTCAGGTCAAACACTGCTTTGCATCTGAAAGTCAGCTACACTGAGCACTCTGAAGGATCCCCTTGGCTGTCCATGGTCTACAGTCAAAAGGTAACGCAGAGCAAACCTCTTCAGGGCCTGATATGGCTCTCTCTTGTACTGTACCTGAATGCCTCACAAGTATTAATCTCATACATCTCAGGGGTGCAGGAGTACCATTTTTCCTTGGAGAATGAGGGGCAAAAGGCAGAAGGACAGGAGCAGCTTACCGAAGGGAGTCACTGGCAAGGCATAAACCTGGATATATATGGCCTAAGTCCCAAGCTAGCATCTGAACTTCCAGACACACCCTCTTCTCCTCCAAAACGTAAGAAAAGAAGAAACAAACCCAAAAGTATACAATAGTGGTTTAAGTAATTTTAGAGTCTTGGCTGCAACCTCCCATGCAGCAATCACCACGCAATCCTGGCTGCTTTCACTGCTACCATCTTACCTTTCCCTGTCAGGTTTTCTGTTGCATTCTGCCTGAGGCAGAAGCCATTTAAGCTTCGCCATTACTCTACATATGGCATGCCGTATCATGGGGTATCTCACAATTTTTGATGCTGAGTTGAGTTTTTGACTCAGAGTCGAGTTTTTAACTCAGACTATTTCATGTCACTTGTATCTGCCTTCTGAAGGTTTTCAACCCCTATAAGCAGCTGACAGAAGGAATATGAGTGCACAAGAGCCATCCATGCACATGGCTCAGGTTTTACTATCTCTGCTTACTCTGAGATTTTTGGTTCAGGGCAATTATTGGGGTTGCAGGCGATAGCTCTTGAGGGCAACAAGAATCTGGATAGTGAGCCTGATCTTAGGCCAGTGAGCCTAAAAGATCTGTATGCAGCAGAAGCTGCTTTATAGGAATGAGGTCCTGCAAATTCGTTTATGCAAACTGATGTCTGAAGTGCTGCTGGAAGCATTTATGCGATAGATATGTGACTATATGTTCCTGTTCCTAACTATTCCTATGTGTATCCTCTCTCCCTGCCCTTCAAGGCTTTGCTCTGAATATAGTGATGCATAATATTCCTCAGGAGTCTTGGGAGAGAATGCAGAGGGTCAAGTTTGCTTCAAAGCAGATCTTCAAACGTGTTTGTACTTATGGCACGAATATTCAGCACAGTACAGCACATAGCTGCCTGTAGCTTCAAGGCAAACACAAATGCTAAGAGGTATTAAACGCTCATAAACAAGATAGCCTGGAGCAGCTTATCAGTTAGGTGGTAATGGGTGGGGAAAGGCTCACTATATATTTAAAGCCCAGTTGTTTTCCCACTGAATTTTGCCATGTCAGTAACAGGCCAGGGAGAGGAAAACTCTCGTGTGTTTTAGCCTGGAAATATTGCTCAGGTCAGTCAGTTCTAACTTGCTCCTGCTGTGGCTCCTGCTCGCTGTTCCACCAGGGTGTAAGGGCAGCCTCGGGCCAGCCACTCTCTGACTCATGAGAGGAAAGAGACAAGGGCCAATGCCAGCTCCATTTTTGACAGCTGGGCCACCACTACGGCAGGTTACTCCCATGGCAGAATGGGGATTACCCAAAAGGATAAGAGATAATATCCCTGGCAGCAGAGGCCTTGCTAGCTGGCCATACAGGAGCATCTGGGGGAGTCTCTGCCCTCAGATTATTGTTTGGTTGGAAAACAAATGAGCAGATGAAGACATTATCACCCTCTGTTGCTTGATACCACTCTACCACCAAAGGCTAGAGTGGAGCTGAGACACAAGGACACTTTTACTATTATCTGAGAGAGAGGTATCATGATTAATCTGATAGAAATTAGTGGTGCTTTAGTCCCCTCCACACCTTCTAGGTGAATCATTTGGCTGGCTTGAGTTGTCTATATCATCTCCTATTAGGATCAGATGATTGCCAGTTCTGGTGCAAAGAGGGGACAGTCACACGGGGTAGAAGCTGTAAGGACCTGAGGCACAGAAGCAGTGCTGTTTTTGGTGGGCATAAACCACTATAGACCACATCTGAATATCTCTAGTTCACAGTCTTCTGTCTAGTCTAATCCCATGTCCTTGGAGATTTCAACTCAGATGCCATTTGGAGCAGCTCTGCCCTGGACATATGTTGTCTTCTGCCAATTCTGCTGCAGGGACCGTAATCTTTGCCAGCAGAGCAATAAAAACAGCTGGGTGGGTCAGTCACCTCACCATCATTTGCCAGAGCTTATTTGTCAGTGGCCTAAATCACAACACAAGCACTAGAAATCAGCCCAAAATGGATACAGCTATACCACAAGACCTGAAAATTCTCTGAAAATGTGCAGTCTAGCTCAATAAATAGTGCCTTCTCCGGAACAGATAATTTGGGTTCTCCAAGCAAAACAGTGCCAAAAAGAAAAGCAAATCACACCAATATTTTTGGCAATATGGAAACATCCCTGTATATTACAAGGTACTCAGTACACAGGCAGAAGCTTCCAATGTAGATCCACATTCATTTCTGCATTTCTGGAGGTGAAGAGGGGTTTTCAGTCATGTTGAGGTAATGCAACTGAGCCAACAGGAATTAAAGCTATGCCCTTTACTGCCTGTTGAGACATGGTGAAAGAAAGCAGCTACCTTAAATCAAAGGGTCCAGATTCAGGGAGGTACTCCAGCTAGAAATCAGAAGGCAGTTTACAGGTACTTTGATAATTTGAGCTTTTATCATTCCACAGGCCCCCAAGATCAGTTGGTGAGGGCTGCGTAAGTTTCCTCATATGGTATTTGAAGGCAAAGACAATCTACATTTGCTTCCCACAGGCAAGCTCAGGCAGCTACAGCGTGTTATAAAAAGAGGAGATTAAATGCAAGTTTTGCAGCACTACTGTCTGAAAAGATACAATCGGTTCTATCATTAGGAGTTTAGGAGTTAGGATTTTAAATCTGATGTAGGCACCTTTGAAGCACCAGTTTTGTCAAGAATATCCCATGCTTTGTCCTATCTTGAAAACTGAATTGTTTAGCTATTAGAAGAGATTAATGTAATCTCTGTGTCTATGAAATTGGATTTTGAAACTGCTTGCTTACTGTACTATCTCCAGTGCAGTGAATGAAATCTCTGATGGTATTCACGTTGCTATGAATTACGGGTCATACCTTGTTTGAGCCCAGCATGTGCTGGCATCGCCAATGGGACAAAGTGCCTGGCAGGCCACAGGAGGAGGCTCATTAGCTGGCAGGGAGAGGGAAGCTGCTGTTCTCCAGAAGCCACCAGCAACATACCATGTTGCTTTCGACCCTTAAGTGAGAGCAGGCCCAGTAAGAGGTGTACTGAGATGGCTGGGGCAGAGGGCACACAGCAGGAGCGGAGCTTGGGGGAGCTGGGTGGGTTTAGTCCATAGGCAGGGGGATGGAGGGTGATCTAACAGGAGCCTATTGCAAATCATGCCTCCCTCAATGGGGGACTGACAGAGCCCAATCCCTCCTGCAAGCAACAAATGGACAAATGTGGGACAACAAGTCCAGGCTGGAGCTTGGGAGAGGAGAATGGACATTAGGGAAAACATCTCCCAAGAGGGAGACTTTCCACTCTCCATGTTTGGAGGCTTTGAAGACTTCGCTAGACAATGCCAAAGCTGATCTGATGTAGTGTGATAGTCCTGTGCTAAGCAGGAGCCCGGCGGACCTTGGGCCTTCAGAGGACTCTTCCAACCAACATTTCTGTGTTTCTGTGCTTTTCCTAGTGAAGCAAATGAACACTGTTCAGCTCCATGGATATGTGTCTTTTTATGCTAGCTAAGGAGCTGGTCCTGCAGTCTTCCTTCTGAGAAACTAACAGTAAAGGTTAAGAAATCCTAGCCCCTCTCCTCCATGTTGCCTACTCCTCCCTCAGCCAGCAGCAGCATGTTGTGATCTCCTCCAGCCCACGCTTTGCCACAGAAACATGACTTGTGGTCCTGTATACGTGGTCTTGCCATAAGTGTTGACAGTCCAGCTGCTTCACTGAGATTCAAATGACAGAAGAAGGGATATCCCAGGGCAGGAGGCAATTGCTGCTGGTATTTCTGCTTCTTGTCAACTAACCCAGACCATGCTTCCTTGCAGCAGGTTCTGTTCCCTTGACGATCCTGGGGATAGTCGTTTATTTCTGCTTTGCACACCACAGACACTTCAGCAGGCTCCTTTTCTGCTAAACAGAGGAATCATGAAGCATTCTCTGGCCACCTGAAGCAATTTCTCTCTCTGGCCAGAGATTGGTAACTTCATGCACCAAACTCTGTAATGCTTGCTAGTTCTTTTCATCCTCTGGGCGTCCCCTCTTTTGGGAAAAGGGGACCTATTTGCTGAGTTTTTACTTACTCATCATGGCAGCACTGGCAAGACAAGCTTCTAACAAGGCATCCCTCTGCAGTGCTGCAGCCCTACAGTGCTGCCCTGGGTAGCAGGTAAAATTAAAAACATAGGTTTTTAAATGGCTATTTTTTCCTTTCTGCAGCAGCTGAAAACCTAGCTTGTTTTCTGCCTTTCCCAGAAGTAACCTTGGCTGCAGTGGCTTGAGAAGTGCCCTGGCAGTAGCAAGGTTCTTATTAATGACTGATTGCTGCAGGGCAATGGATGATTTGGTGCTCTGATACAGGGAGAATGGCAGAAGAGAAAGAAGTCAAATGAGAGTGCCTGTAGTTGTTATGCTTCTCCTGATGCACCTGGCAGAGACTGCAGAAATGGCTATATGACTGATGGAAGTGCTTGTGCAATATGAGGAGCCTCGCACCCCAAAACACCACAGGCACAGACAGTGTCACCACCAACACTGCTGCCCAACACTGATGGAAGGGAAAAAGAACCAACATCTGTGTCCTCTGCTCTCAGACAGAAAAAAAAAATCTTCTGTATTTTGATTTCTTTTGGACTTTGTAAACAGTTTTAGAGACTGTTTATATACAACTTGTTTTGTCCAGTTGGATACTTGTTCTGTCTGTTCTCTCCAGCTGTAAGCACCTCCTCACCAATTGCTGTTTCTTTGGCCAAAAGCTTTACTTTTGCCTTCTGAATTCCATAATGAATTGACAGCACACACATAAAAAGCCCCAGTAATGCCCTCAATGTCTCCCATGGCTCTGAGATGCCCTCAAGGCCAGACCCAAACCTCAAAGTGAAGACATGGCACTAAAGTGCTCCCTGATTCAGGGCTTCTCTCCACCCAAGAGCATGCCGGCAGCCGGGTGCCTGTGCTAGCCTTTTCACCCCAAACTATATTCAGTCCACAATGACTTGTTCCCAGCAGCTCCGTTTGTTCTCCTCAGCTGGCAGACAGCGGCCCCACAACCTTTGCTCACTGTCTCAGGTACCCTGACAGGGCCAGTCATTTTGGGGAGCTCTGCAGCAGCAGTATTGTGGTAACTATGATGATCCTAATTACAACTGAATCGAGACAAAATGGAAAGCAAAGATGGCATCATGGAAAAATGCACACAGAGCAGCTACAGTTCCCCCAGAGCTGCACTAGAACCAAACACTGCACCTTGCTGGAATGTGCTACAATTAGAAAGCCCACCTGCATGAAACACATTTTCATCTGTCAGGGATACAGTCACAAGGCCTGGGGGGAGCTGCTACACATGCTGGATTGTATGCATGCTTTGGAACTGGAGGAGTACCAGCAAGTTCTGGGAACTAACAACATTTTTACGCACACACAGCTTTGCATGGTCTTACTGGTATCTGAACGTTTGCTACTGCTTACAAGACAACTAAGTTCTGACCTACCTACGGAAAGGATCTTGGGTATTGCTTTTTAAAGGCACGTGGATAGGTCAGAATGGAATCATAGAATCATTTGGGTTAGGGTTGGAAAAGAGTTATAAGATCTTCAAGACCAACCATTAATACATCACCGCCAAGTCCACCGCTCAACCATGTCCCTCAGTGCCACATCTACGCATCATTTACATACTTCCAGAGATGGTGATTCAACCCCTTCCCTGGTCAGCCTGTTACAATGCTGGACAACCCTTTCAGTGAAAAAGTATTTCCTAATATCCAATGCAAATATTCCTTTCCCACTCTGAGACAGCAGCAATGCTGTCAGGTAAACCAACCCACAATCAAAAATGCCAAAATTTTGCGGTGACACCAGGCTCAGAGCCAGGTATTGATCTGCTGGCCCTGTTTCTTCCCTCATCATTCCCTGCAATTGGAATTATAAGGGAGAACAGTATCTGTGCTCCCGACCCCTTAAGCAACCATCCCGAAGTCCTGAAGTCTCTCCTGATTGCTCTTGGACTTCTTGGTGCAACTTCATTGCTGTCAACCTGAAAAAACAATAATGGATAGTAATCTGAGGGCTGTATGAGGCTACTTAGGAAAAAGCCCAAGTGACTGCTATACTTTACATTTGGTTCTACCTTCTCCTGGTGCCATGATCCTGCTCATATACATCCAATTTTTTCTTACAGTGAACTGCTTTGGAGCATGTGTGTCTTGTTCCTCACTGTCATGGTTTCAGCAAGGTCCAAAATCTAATTCTGATTCCTAGCCCCCCTCCCACATCTCAACCCCATGTGAGATGGGTTTTCCAGACAAAAACACGAGACTCAATATGGGGGGAAGGAATATATTACAAAGACTATACACGTGAATAAATACTATAATACATTACAAACAATCTTAACTCTATATCTATCTCTACCATGACAATAATATTTACAATGGGCCAAATCTCTTCTCCCTCCAAATAAAAGTCCAGGAGAGAAGAAGAAGAAAAGACCCCTTCCAGTCTGTGAGCAGCAGGTCTTCCTCTCTAGGCAGCAGGCTCTCTTCTTCTCTTCCACCAGAAACAGTTGCTGGCTCTCTGCCAGCACACACGAGGGAGGTTTCCAAGTCTCTCTCGGCCCCCGTCTCCAAACAAGGGGTCTTTCCATGGGCTGCGTAACCCCAGACACGGCCGCTACACCATGGTCATATCACGAAGCACCGGGGTCTCCGTGACGGTCTGGTATCCTCAGGGGAAATCAAGCCCCTGTGCAGAGCTCCCATGCTCTGCCTCAAAGATGGCTGCCAGCTTCTCTGAAGCTGGAGCAGGGGGGGCCAAGATCACCCCACACACACACACATTCCTTCGGCCGTCCTGGCTTATCTCTCAGGAGGCCATGAGCTTCCTAGCTCCTCTCAGCAGTGCATACTGCACTTTAGGACTCCTCTCAGTCCACCACCCCCTCCTCTTTCTCAGAGGGGTCTCTAGCGAGTTTGGGGGGTTTGGTTTGAGCCAGTTCTTACCCTCCGAAACTCTGTTCCTGCTGCTAGCTTGGTTCTACTCCTGCTGCTGCTTCTTCCTTCTCTTCAGACATCTCTGTGTCTTCCATGCAGCATACTGGCTTCTGCTGCTCCTTTTGGTCCTTATCAGTTGGCTCTTTGCCACTGCTCTTCGGACGCTGCTGTGTCTACTGCTGCTCCGTCTGCTCCCAGCGTCTCCCAAGGCTGCCTACCGGGAGAAATTCTCCCAGCTCTTAGCCACAGGCACTCAGCCCAGTTCTGAGTCCCTGCAGCCCCCCAACCGGGGGCTGGGGGGGGGCAGAGGCCCCCAAGGGGCCAGAGCCCCTTCTCCTCGTGGCCTCTACAACATGGCCACCTCTTCTTCTCCAAAGTACTACTGCTTCTTTTTCCGGTCTCCTGAGATATGTTTATATTTTGCAGGAGCACTGATTGGTCAAGCCCCAAGGGTCACCACCCCCTGGGGGTTACCACTTTCTTAGTTTCAGGGGGAAACCTGGTTCAAACCACTACAGTGTCCAATGTAGCATGATTCGGCTTATGAGCACTTGCTCTTAGGGACCATAACAGTGACATTAACAAAGTTAGCAGAATCTCTATGATAAAATGCCTGGTTATACTATTAATAAAAGCCATCCACATATCTATAGAATTATTAGTTAATGCTGCTCTGCCTTTGGCTAGTGAAGCATAACTAGGTTATAAAGACAGATTTGTATTGATAAGGCTTCTAGACTGAAGAATTAAATTATATTTACCATCAGCAATGTGTTGTTAAAAGTATGAACTGAAAACTCACTAGTCACCAACCTTTAATATTGCCTGAGCACCAGAAAACTGAAAAAGAAAAGTTCTTGACTCTGGCCCAATAGGGCTGCCACTTAGATATTTTTGAAATTTAATTGAGCAAACATCATCATTCCTAATACAAACCATCTTGCAGTGAGCATGCTTCTGAGGGCTCAAAGCAAAGCAGAAAGGAACACTAGAACCCTTAAGAGTCAGAAATTATTCCCATATTAGGTACTATTTCCACAATGAGCTGCATTCCCAGTTTATCCATTTTCATTATGCCAATTTATTGCATTTATGTGCTAGGGATGTGTGTTTAGATTAAAACCTCATTTTTGTAGGTGCTACATGAACAAGTAATGAAACAGTTCCTGCTCCTGCAGACTCCAACATAGTGCCACGGCGACCTGGAAGCAGAGGATAAAGGACATGGCCAGTAGGGAGAATCTGCAAATTGATGTGTCCAGCAAAAAAGCACATTCTTCAGAGTAGGCGAAACCTTGCTTTTAGGAGAAAAATTGTACGGCACGAAAATGCACATGGGCTATGCAGACATCTCATTTATATTTAAGGGTAGCTGTAGTGCTGTGTCTCATAAAATGAGACAGATTAAAAGCCTGAGAAATTTCAGTCCCCTCCATCTAGGGAACAAGTGTATCAGGTGGCCATGTTCCTCCACAGTGACCTGCCAATCCAAAATTTAAATGGATTTGGGAAGGAGAGGACAGTTCAGGCTCTGTACCCATTGCAGCTTGGCCTGTCTGTTCCCACTGCCAGCAACAGCAACATCTTCACCACTGCAATCTTCCTATTCTCAGAAAAAGGGGCTAAAAGAACTAACACTTGTACACCTCAGATGTGACAATAAATCCCCCCCACTGTCTGCAATGATTTATAACAGCAACTTTTACCTTCCAATGAAATTTTGGCATGGAGGAGCCTGAATGTGATTGTAAATGGGTGGACATGTCAAATAAATGACTGTTTGAAAACAGGGCTCAACCATGTAGCTAGAAAGCCATGAAGGACTTCAAGATATACCTACACTGAGCCAAGTGAAGGTGCTGCATGGCCCAAGGTGCCCCCAGGGTTAGGATCAGCACAGCCACATTGGTCAAAGCCTGGCTGAACAAGCTTTGCTTTTTTGCTGCCATGTAACCCAGTGCTAATGCAGATATCCTCGCCTTCCTACCCCCACTAGCACCTCTGCCTGGCACTGCACAGCAGCAAATGGTGGTACCAGCTGGAAACAGCTGCTGCGGGGGTGCAGTGGGGACACATCAGCAAGCGCTTACACCTCCCCTCTATGTGGGACCTTGGTCTCTCCTTAATTCTCAGAGATGGTCTGAGGATCTGTTTTATAGGAGCTGGTAGGACCTAGGGGCGCAGATGGGACATCCAAAGTAGCTTTAAATCCAGTGAGGGGGGGAAAAGCAGTTGAGAGCAAGTAGTGGTGAGACCAGACACTGGAATCTGAAGGTATAGGCAACAGATTATTAATGAAGAGACTTGTTTAAGTGTCTTGGTAATGTGGCAGTGAGAAACCTTGTTATTACTGCTTCAAAAAGAGTGCATATATAACGCTGTATTGTGAAATCTTGAAATTTTTGTACACAAATACAGTTAGGAGAAGAAAAAAGGAAAACTTAGCCATATTTCTGAATATACTCTCTTCTTCTGAAAATAATGTTGACGCAGCTAGAACAGGCCTGCTATATTCAACTCTCATGCACATGTCTTCATTCCTATGGCTTAATAATCATAATGAAATATGAGGGGAAGATAGTCTTCATTCCATATCTCTGAGGATAATAGTAAGAAGGAAGAGATTTCAAACGTTGTTAATGACTTGTAGAGCTGCACATTGCTTAAAACATTGACCACAAGCCAAGAAATACCCCTCAAGGCTGCAATCAAAAACAGTTTTTGGCTCTGTGCTGTGAACAGAAACTTTATTTGATCAACAGTTATTGCAAGACTTGCTGTTGAGAGTCTGGAAGCTCCTCTCTAATGTGGTACCCCTCACTGCAGCCAAAGCCTCCTGCATGGCAAAACTCTGGGCTCATGAAATGCAGCTCTGGCTCACAGCTTCAGGTTAACCATGATGACCACTGAGGAGAGCTTTGATGCTTCCCCCTTGGCTACCATAGGTCTGTGTAACTTTTCATGGGGAAATAAGAGAGATCTGAGACTGGAAAAAAAACTCCTCTGTTTTTGTGAGCAGATGTTGAGTTGGGAGAATGAAATCGACTGAACTGGATTTTGTGAAGAAGTTCAGCTTTCTGCTTTCAGCAACTGTACAAGTACAGGGGCAATCCCTGGCCTATAAGCCTCGCCGGGCTAAAAAGAAAACAGATGTGTATGAGGCCTCCCAGCCAGAAAATCATCCACCTGCCAGAGAATACTGTCAGAGAGAAAAGGAAGGAACTGAAAATTTTTTTTTAAGAAAGTTTCTCAGAAAAATGACAGACTTTCTCAAAATATTTTAATTTTTTTTTTTTTTTTAATGTGAAAAGTAGACATTTAAGTTGAAATTTGGAAAACTGAAGGTCTATTATTCCTATATCAGAAATGTGTTTTCTTCAAAAAAGAGTTTTGAGAAGTGCTTAAGAGAAGTTGTTAAGAGCAGAAAGTAATTTTCAACAAGAAACAACAAGCTATACTGATTCGAGAAAACCAAATGATACTGACTACTCCTGAATACCACACACCAAACCTTATCCAACTAATTGCTTAGGGACATACGGATATTTGGCATCTCCATGCTGGCAGTTTGGTGATCTGGCAAAAGAGAACCTTCCCCAACCATGGGAATAAATTAAAAAAAAAAATAACAGGCCCCTGTTCAGCAAAAAGAAACCAATGGGGCACAGAGAATTCTATGTACGTCAGAGATACAAGAGCTCTGATGCAAATCAGACATGAGTTGCCTGAGATGCTTGGGAGAGAATAAGGAATTTCAGAGTAATGTGCCACAGGAGAGAGCCTTAGAGCCCAGACAAGCAACTGGGTGCTCACAGAGGTCATGAGCAAAAGGGCCAGAATACAGAAAAACTAAACAAGCTGGAAATAGATGTATTTTGGGTGTGTGATGTATGCTGACCCCAAAACTGGAACAGTTTGCCCAGAAAAATGGATGTCCCATCACTGGAAATGTTAAAAGTCAGGTTGGATGATCCAGTGACAGATGTCCCTGCCCACAGCAGAGTGGGGGGACTAGATGATCTTTGAAGGTCTCTTCCAACCCAAACAAAATTATCATTCTATGATTTCTTATTTCAGCACTAAAGTAAGAAGCCTAAAATTTGCTGTTTCTGACGGTCTGAAATACCATTAAAAGCAATGTGCCTTTTCCAAGTACCATCTATGGTGTGTTTTTTTTCAAAGAGAAAAACATTAACATCACCTCTCCCCTTCCCACCTTCTCCCCTCCCTTCCCCAAAATGGGGCAACACAAGGAGTTTGCAATGAGTTTTAGAGTCTGTGACTTTCTTATTCCAATCCAGATAGTATGAAAAGAGGGCATAATAAACTGTTATGTTCAAAGATTTACCTTTCTAACAAGAGGGAAGATAGAGTGGCAAAGTACAGAAGAAGGGAAACACTGGGAAAGAGGAAAAGCATGTGTGCAGTGTTGCCTCCAGGCTTTATGTTTGACAGAAACAAAACAAACCACGTACAGGAAAATAGAATGCTTATTTCCAGTGAGAAATACACAGCTTAATATCCCAGCTAAAGTCAGGTGGAGAGTACAACAACTCTGTGTATCCCTGTCATATGGCCAAGGTGAGCATTTGCTTTCTGCAGAGTGGCCTTGGATGGGCAGAGAGACTTTTTCTGTATGTCTGTTTTATGTGACTGTTACACCCAATCCCTACTTCAAAAACCACATAACGTTTCCATAGCATGGTAATGGTTGCAGGTACAGGCATCAACAGCAAGTGAGGTCTAGTGAAAGGGTGGAGGGGACACCCCAGGCTGCTGGGAGCAGTTAAAGCCCATAAGAAAGGTTGGTACCTACTACTGTGAACAAAAAGCTCATTTTTAATTAAAAGCAAATCCCAAGAAGAGTGTGTTGCATCACTTGGCAGCACACACAGATTTGGGGCACACTGGGGAGTTCTTTGGTGTTGACCCTGTATCTTTTGTCTCCTGCCTCAATAAGCCATAGAGGTGTTCAGATGCAATTCTGTCGATGTGCTCTAGGATCACCCTGCTTGAGCAGGGAGGTTGGACCAAATGATCCATTGTAGTCCCTTCCAACCTGATCCATTCTGTGATTCTGTGGTACTTGGGAATTACTACTGAGGTAGACACAGCACCTCAAACCCCCCGTGCTTCCTCGACAGGGTGCTGAGGGCCAACAGTGTGGCACTGTTCCCATTCATGACTCTGTGTAACCATGGATCTGTGGCTGGACTCCAGGTTTGTAAATACTTCACCTGAGACCAGGAGCTGGCCTGGTCCCCAGCCAACTCTAGTGGCAGAGGATTGTGAAGGTATCTCAAAAGCTTGTCCCTTCTCCTGTAGTAAAGGCAGTCACTGATGCAGAGGCTGCCCTATTATTCACAGGAACTACTGAGACCTGAGAAGCAGCTGGGATTTGGCCCAACACAGTGCACACTGGTCACAGAGAGACACCACGAGTGGGGCCATGGTCATTTCTACTGCCTCAGGAAAAGAGTGTCTCCATGCTAAGGCATGCTTTCCTTACACAGGCTCTGCACGACCTCCTTCAATTCCCAGAGCTCCTGCCTGCCAAGGAGGGAAGGGGACCAATGACAACACAGTGGCTCCTCAGCATGGGTAACATTTGGTCATTCAGGAGAGCTGGGAAAAAAAAATAGGCCTGAAGCAAACAGCCCCATCCCATCCAGCCATGCAACATGAGTCAACAGATCCACACAGGCAGGGCTGTGCAGGCTGTGAGCGGAAACCAAACACTGAGCACACGGTGGGCTGGCAAGCTGGGCTTTTCTCCTTTTTTTTCTTTTTTCTTTTCTTTCCTTTTTTTTTTGGTGGAATCTTATCCTTTTCTTTTATTTAAGCCACACTTCCAAGAGGAAGAAAGGCTGGATCAAACTCCTGCCTCATCATAGGAGCTTCTCACGAAGATCTGCAGTGCAACTAGGAGGAATTTTGCCTGTTTTCCTAAAAATGTATACAGCTGGTGCCTTTGCAAAAGGACAGAGAGGAGGAGCCTCGCACGCAGGGAGAAGGCTGGATAGGGAGTATACCCTCCAGCAGGGAGAATCTTCTCATCTTGTGTAAGTTGCCAGGGTAAAGAATTGCTCTGGCAAGTTGCACAGGCTTCTACAGCAGCTTTGAATTTGATCCTATAAAAAAACAAGTATCAACAACTTAATCACATGCCTGGGTCACATGGAAGCAAGGGCAACACTCAGTAGCAAATGTTGATTTTTTTTTTTTTTTGAGTTTGTTTGTTTTGTTAACATAAAGTGGGAGTGAGGAGTGAAATTTGGGTGGGGCTTTCTACTATTCACTGGGAGGAAATAGAAATGCTTTGCAACAGCTCCTGCCTTGTTTGGGTCTCCCTCAAGAGCACAGGGCTCTCCAGGCTCTGCCAGGCTGGTAATAACTCACTTTTTCCAGGATTCACAGCCCCCAGGTTGTTCTGCAGCTCAGAGGAGCTCTGATAGTGTTCTCACTAGGTCTCATCGACTGAGCCGAGCTGGATTGGGCTGAGGGCAGGAGCTTTGGCTCAGTGCCTAGCACAGCCATGAGCGGCTGGCAGCAGTGCTTGGTAGGGCTGTCTTTGGAAAAAGATGACGGTATCCAGAGTGGGCGATGTCAATCTCACGGCCTGCAGAGGGACACGGGGATGAAGGCTGTGCAGGGCAGCTGTGCTGCCGGGAACCTGAGTCATGCTGGTGCACAGCGCCTGTGTAGCAGTGCAGCCCTCGTAACCTCACCGCAGCCGGGAGCACAGGCTTGCCGAGGCATCACACAGCTGACAGCACTCCCATCAACACCTGCCTCTTCCCAGCAGCGGTATGGAAGAAATCCTGGCTGGCAGGCGCGTGCTGCAAACCAGGCCTCCCTGGAGACGGATCGCACCGGCAGCACTGCCTCAAACCCAGATTGCTCACTGCCTGGTCACATTTTACTGGTCACAGTGGGTTATTTTTTTCCAAAGACACATGTCAAAATCATCTTGTCTGAAAGTGTCTCAAAGTGAAACAGTTCGTTTTAACTCACAGAAACCTCTGACTTTCATATTGTTCTGTCTCCACCTCTCTGTTTTCTGGGGTAGCAGAGACCCAACAAAACACTTTTTTGCCCCCTTTTTTACAATTTTCAAATGAAACCCCTATCTTTTCTTTCTTTTCTTTACCTACTTCTGTCATTCAATACTTGTGGTCTATTTTCAACAATCCTGTTCACGTTAGACATAGATGATTGCAATGGGCCAAAATAACAGAAGGTCAGCAAATGGTCTACCTGTCCAATTAATCACAGGGAGTGCAGCAAAACAGCCCTCCCAGACAGAAAGCAATCAAAGCTTGTCTTACACCATGAGGTCTTTATGTAGATGCAGCTATTTTGGCAAAGCTAAGCTTTACTGGTTAATCTCATGTGCGCACATGTAAAACAGCACAAGTGTGCATACCTGAAGCTGGAAGAGCTGCTTAGAGCCAGGCTCCTGCCTCTTCACATTGCAACCCGCACTGCTCAGCCAGCAACCAGCTGTGGGACATGCTTGGCTCAGCTCTTTCCTTTTAACTCTTCTGGTACAATTAAAGCAGCATAGACTGAAATGTGGCTGCAGTGATGCTGCTATAAAAATACAGGAAGGGAAACTAAATTTAACAGGGTATGACCCTTCATACTTGCATAACTGTTCACACTGATAGTTGTACCAGCATAAATCTCCTTACGAAAATAAAAATTATCTCCCTAGCTGAAAGTCCTGCACAGGCACAGGCGCTATGGGAAGACCCCTGTGCTACTCAGTAGGAACAGTTTGTGTCTTGCAAAGTATCCTTCTAGTTTAGAGGAGCCAGAAATATAAAGGAGAATATTTGCTTTTCTTTTAAAAATAGCTTGTTCTAAGGAATGTCTTTTTCAACCACGAGAGGATACAAGATGGAAGGGATACAGGATCTAATAACCCACCTGGAAATACTCTGTATGGAAAAGCAGTTCCGTCAGTTTGGGGATTATGCCAAAGAATTGTCTGACAGGCCTTGCTTGATATGATTTGGGTTTGTGGCAGCTTTTACAGCCCAGCAGGATTTCCCAAAGCTGAGGTGTTTTTAAGCTGCCCAGCTATGTGCCTGGCCCTTATTGCCGCCCTGGCTGTTGGCCAAAGTGATTTCTGGTTGTGAGGGAGTGAACAAGTGAGCATCGTTATGACTTGGAAGGAGCTCAGTTCTTGCTTGCTGAGAACTCTGGAGACATAGAATGGGACAAAATAAGTACAGAAATGTATCACAATGTGGGAGCTGATAAGAAGATGGCATACTCCTGTAAATTTCAGGTATTTAGGACATGGCCCACAGGCTGTGGGAAAAGTATGCAGAGGTAGGTAAACCTGGATGAAGGAGAACAAGAGGTTTTCTCTAAGATCTATGTGTATCTCCCACTCGGAGGCAATCATACATCAGCAGATTTGTATTCTGATCATGGAGAGGTGAACCCCAGTGGCTTCTCCACAGCTGTGATTCTGCCCCTCATCTTTCATGGTCATGAGTGACCATACGGCCTCAGGAACAGCAGCACAGTGTTAAAAAATGTGAGAGTTTACAGAAGTCTACAGCAGAGCCTCTTCTGCGCTCTTTTCAAGAGGAGGGAAAAACAGTTCAACGAAAAGGTAAAGATGGGACACCCCCCCTGCCTCCAACCCCAGTATTTTTTCAAGGTACAAAAGGACTTCTAAAGAAACTATCCCACCTCCTGCAGAACAGGACAATTGAACTCTGACATCCATGGGGAATTTCTAAATGAAAATTTATGGATTTTTTAGGAATCTTATTTTGGGTGTGGGGAAAGAAAGGAGGAAAGAAGGAAAGTAAGTTCCATGGAAAGCTGCCATTCTTCATTGAATCAAAAATAGAACTTCTTGGAAGTTTACCAATCAGGCATTTTTATGTGGAAAACATTAACTCTGCAGATTGGGCACTGTCCAAGTTAAAATACACACCAGTTTTGGACAGGAATAGAGTTAGGGGTCTAGATGTGTTCACTCTCAAATACGTGCCAAACAGTCCCTGCTATAGCAGGACGTGAGACACTCACAAAACCTGTTACTTTTCTGGAGCACGTTATAAATCTGGCTTTGGGTGTCCAACTGTGCATCCACAGGGTTTCTGGGAGGTCTTAGGGAGTCCTGGAACATAGCTTGCCTTTTACAGTCAGTGGAGATCCTGTTCGTACACTTAATGGAGTCCCTGAGCTTTTTTTCTTTTTGTCTGAGTTTGACACCTGCACTTGGAGAGATGACCTATGCCTGGCACCACACTCGCAGTGAGGGGACTGGAGGAAAGGGATGTCAGAGTGTGGTTTTTCAGGAATGATAACAGGACTGTTTGGTTCAGTCCAAGTGTCTTTTTCTGAAGAATAAATCCATCTGTAGCATAAGTCAAGGCACAGAAGGAGCAGGAAACAAGCTGGGAAACTGGACATCCCCTGGGCTATGATGGAATTTAACATTTTCTAGAATTTAAGGATTGCTACATTGATATCTACTAGGGATGGTGTTTCACACTTGATATTGATGCTTGCCATGAGTCTTTGGGCAGTGGATGAGAACTGGAAATGGGAACAGTTTTTAGCTTGGGAGGCTTCCTCCTCCCACTAAAAAGTCCCAGACTTAACCTTGCTCTATATGTGATCTCATGCATGGTAAGGAGAATTTTGAGTTTTTTTCTAGCCTCTTTCTTCAATGCTCGTCATAACAGTATTGGATCACCCACCTTTTCCATCTCCTTCTCTGCATACACCTGGCCATGCAATTCCTCTGTGCTTCACCTTGTGCTGAATGCGATGCTGTTCTTGGTGAGTCAAATCCAACGAGGCATCAAGATGACCTGACTTTCACCTAAGGAAGGTATGGTGCTGACACTCCTCTTTGGTTCTGCACCATGAGAAAATCCTTTATAGGACAGGTTTGTGTTCCTTTGCTCCACCTGTCCCCAGTCTCACATTATTGCCCTTGGAGCCACACACTGCATGCACCCCCAGCGAGAAGGGCTTTGCCACCTGGGGCTGCACTGAGAATACCTGATTGTTTCACTGTAATTTGGATGGAGAAGGTTGTGTTCGTATTCTTGCCTGGGGCACAGCACAGCTCTTGAGCAGGACTAGTATTTCTGGTTTCTTCACAATACCAACTTTATCAGCCAGATGAAAGCTGAATTATTGAGTTTTTCCAGAGGGTCACAACAAGCTTGGCTAGAGCCTTGTGCCAGTTAGCTGTGTCCTCTGAGCGCCCAAGGCTGAGGCTGCCCAGAACACGGCCACTGGTGCAAGCAGTCTCTCTCTCTCATAAACATGTAGAGCAGCTCAACATTCTCTTGCTTCTCTATTTTCATGCTCCAGTTGCTCAGAATGATGCCAGAAGCAGGACGGGACTCAGTAGAGCCAACATATATATGTCTGCATATGTACGTAGGTAGGTGTATACCTGTGTATGAAAAATGGACTAAGCACAGTTCTTGCTTTTGGATAGTATAAAGCTAGCATTTTTGCTGGTGATAATTTCCAAAGGGTAAAGAGAAGTCACAGCAGAGCTGATCCCACATGGTGTCGTCACTGATGGGGCAGGAGAACTGGCTTCATTCATTCTCCTAGCAAATGAAAGGCTATGTGCCTGTTTGGCAGCCTGTCATTTAGGTAGGGATAAGCTCCACCAAGACTAAACCAGAAGCTAATGAGAGGGGGAGACTGGGAACGTATTGAAAAATGTCCTGAGAAGGGAGGCAGAGGACACAGAGGAGCCAAGCTTGTCCCTCTGTCCAAGTATTGAAGTATTCAAGCTTGCAAGGACACAAGTCATATGATCTGTGCAGGCCACAGGCACCTCTCCTGCAGAGAGGGCAGATGGTGCACTAGGTCAGAATGTCTCACGGAGAGAGGCTGAGCACTGAAAGAAGGATGGGAGGTTTTTAAGGAGCAGTACAACCCATAGCTCTGAGAGGCAGGGTCTGGCATGAAAGTGTGAGCAGACTGGGATGTTAGTTGCTCTGGAAGAGGTAGTACATAACAGCTGAGCAGAAAAGTTAAACTAAGTGTTTTTTATCCACTGAGAAAGTACTGGAAAGTGGTGGCTGATCCTTAGGAATAGGATTAGTGAGCCAAAAAGCAGCTGTGATTACAGGGTGGAAGTGCTATTGACGCACTCTCTCAAGGCTGGGCATGTGCTTCCTCATGTCCTTGTCTCTAAACTTAGGGAGCCGATTCTCTCTTCTTTTTTTTTGGCTGTCAACTTATGCTGGTGTAAGCAGGTCTGTCTCAATGTTGTGCTAATGGCAGAGGAGTTTGTGGAGAAAGGGAGGATGGGAAGGAGGTTTGTGAAGTGGCTCATGCATTTCTGAGGTATAAGGAAAAGTAAGAGTCAGCTGGGAACAGGTGTTTGGTTTTTGGGAGCCCTGGGTGGGTAAAGGGTTTGGAGGACATCAGTAGGGTTTTGAATGACTCAGGCAGTTAGCTCTGGGTGAAGGAAAGGAAGACCTGCCTTTGGGAATTCCTGCTATGGCTCCTTCTGTGGCCACAAAGGTACAGTCACGCTTGTGGAAGCCACTGTAGTTACTGAAGGCTCATGACAGCTATGTGCAGAGGACCCCAAGAGTCAGGAGGCCGTGACAGGAGCTGTACAAAAGCTCTAGATAAGACCAGCTTTCCTCCAAAATGCCTGACATCCAGGAACATGGTAACCAAGGTTGGTCATTTTAAGTGCAGCAGTATGGGACACTTTGAGACTGCTCCGAAGAAAGTTGTCAAGTCTGGGACGTTGGCTGGGATCCACCGGAGACGACAGGGGCATGCCTGCAGCAGGGTTAGGAGTGCCTGTGCTGTTATCTTCTGGTGGAAAGGGGTGTTGCTGCCTGCCTGCCAGCCTCTCACCTGCATGGGAGGCACCTACACAAGGTGGTATTGCAACACTGCAGGGGTAGAAATGACCAAGCCACCTGAGCTAGGTGTGAAGTGAGGCATCACAGAATAGCTGTGAGATGGTCTGGCACATGCCTACGCAATCCCTACATCATCAAACTCTATACTCAATGGACTTACTGTAACTCAAAGGAGGATTACTGACTAAGACCACATTTTTTGACTTTTTAAAGGAAAAAGCGGTGCCTCATCAAAAGACAGTGTAAAGCAAGAAAACCCAATAAAGTCACAGTGCCAGGAAGTACAGAACAAACCCACATCCCATCAGAACTAACATGCCTGTAGCTTTGCATCCAAAAATATTAGTCCATTTATTGCCCATTAAAAATTCCCTTTGTCTCTTCTCAGTTGTGGTGCCTGCTTGAGATCTTAAAGATGGCACTGTCAGTCTTTAAAGTAATATTTGAGATTAATTTACTCATTAACTTTCAAATGCAGGACACTTTGAAAACCTTTTCCTAAGGGCATCCCTGTGTTCTTTCTGAGGGAGTTACTGTTGTTTTCCCACCTCCCCTGAAGGATTGTTTATAATACCATCTCTCCCTTTTAATCCTCTTTTCCTTTCATGTCTAACAAACAGTGTTAAACAGAACACAGGGTGAAAAAGCAGATCTCACACATTATAATCATCTATAGTTGACTGAAGAAATGCTTCACAATTAGAGGTCTCATTTTGTAAATTACTGCTCAAGAAGCTTTTTCCTATGTATTTTCCAGATAAAACCTCTGTTCTTCGGAGCTCAAGGTTTGTATGTACAGTAACTAAGATAAAGGGTTTCTGAGTTGATATGCACTCTATACAGAGACTGAGCTGCTACAAACAGGATTTCTCTTATGAGATCCTGTACAGAGAGATGTCTAGAGATATTCACACAGGAATATGGGCAGTACTGAGAAGTTGAACTATGACAGAAAATATTACATTTCAAAACTAGCCACTGTTTCTGCTGAGTGTTTTTACAATATGCCTCGATTTTTCTAGCTCTTTTTGCCTTATATCTGATCACTTTAAGATGTGAATATATTTATAGTCACAATTTTTCCATGGGGTGGTGTGGAACTCCACATTATACAGATCTGAAAGGCTATAGTTTGATGCTGCACTTCTTTCAGCAGCAGCGCCAACATAAGCACCCCTTGATTCCCCCTTCCCCTCTCCCATCACTCACTCACCCCTCAGCTGTGCCAGTTTCCATGCTGTGTGGGAAACAAATCACAGAACACATCCAGGTTAAAAATAGCTGAAAAGGAGAGAGAGAGAAATGAATTCCAGAATCTGGACTAATGTCCTACATGTACATCCAAAGCTGATACAACAAAAGCTTTTTAGTTCAGATTCAATCTGTCTGTCCAGCTCCATCAAAAATTTTTACTGATTTCACATGGGAAAGGTAAAAGTTTCAAAAGCTATTGATTTCCTTCCTAAATTTTGTGCAAACTGATGGCTGGGTGAGGGATAGAGACCTCAGTTAAAGAATTGCAGCCAGCAGTCACCTGGCTAGTGAGTATGTGCATGCTGGCTGGCCACGTATGCATTAGCTGGTCAGACAGCATATACGTACTTGCCTGCAGCCCAGTAAAGGGTCTTAGAGCATACTGCAAGGCAAGAGTTGGGCTTGTTGCAGTAATTTTATTTTAGGAGGAGAGGAGAGAAGAGAGGTGACTATGAAGCAATGGTCACAGGCCCACAGGAAACCAAGAGCCATTAGTTCCACTGCTCACAAAGCAATTTGTTTCAAAAAAGCCTGAAATTCTACAAAATAAGACCTCTTCTTCAAGTGAGACAGTAAATCATACAATTTGGGAGGAAGCTGAGAGCTCAGCCTAACATTCCTGTTCAGACTTCAGCAACCACTTCTGCTTTTAGCACTCCAAACACCAGTGGAAACCACGGATACTGATCTCTTTCCGATAGTCAAATATCTCTTAAAGCTCTTATTTCTCCTGAATAACTCTTTAAGGCACTTGCTTAATCTCTGTTCCTACCTGCCTCCTTTCTAATCTACAAGAGCTTGCCATGAGCTCTGCTCCATTCTCTTCTTTTGTATCCTTCATGCTTCTCCTCTGGCCAGTGAATGGCCTCAACTTTGGTACAGGGTGGTACACAAAATATTCAGCGAATTTATGTGAAAATTATGAGTATTTTGGTGCAAACAAAAGCTGGCTCCTCCCCACCTCTTGGCAGAGGGAAGAGACCTCGCCACTTTTGATGACCTGCAGAGGGGACTGGGTAGAATGGGAGTCACAGAGTGGTGTGGGAGTCATAAGGCACCCTATGAGCTATCGCTGCAGTCCATGGACAGAAATGGAAGGGTCTTTATATTCCTGTTCTCATGCCTTCTTTTCAGCAGTGCTCCCACCTGAGAGTGTCGCCATCAGCTCTCCAGCACTTGAGGGTGTGCCCTCTGCCATGCCCAGGAAACCGAGTGCCAAGCATGCAGTGTCTGGTTGCACGTGCAGGATGCAAGTGGAGCTGTGTGGCTGCTTGCCCCTCCACTTGGGAAGGGAGCAGCAGACTGTCTCTGAGTCAGAAGCAGACACCGTCCTTAGCACAGAAAGCTTTCATCAGAACAAGTCTCTGATAGAAACTGTGTCTATTCCTATCATTTGTATGTTTCCCCAGTAACAGAAATTATCATCACCATAGGCAGGTCTTGGGCTTCTCCAGGTGGGAAACCAGAGGTTTTGGGCAACTAGGGATTTTCCTGGTGTGGGAAATCCCTGGGTGGCAATAATCCAGTGTATTGGGCTCTATGCCATCCCTGCTGCAGACACTCAAACATTACTGGGAGTTGCACCCGGTGTGATCTGTTTGCAGATACTCCAGTCTCACCACAGCTATGGAGCAAGGTGTGACGGGAAAGACCTGAGATGGCTCTCAGGGAATCTGCATGCGTGAATTCCCATGTCATTGCATACCTTTGAGTTTGCTCCAGTCTGTCCACTGGGTTACCTGCTAGAGCTCAGCTCAGCTCCTGCAAGAGAAGTGTCTTCCTAGACCTTCCTAGCACTGACTCCGCTTCCAGAACTAGTTTCTGTAGGGAATTCTTTTCCCCTCAAATGGAAGAATACAACCATTTTGCACAGGTGACACTGGGGACCTGTAAAGGAGATCTAAAGCAGAAGCTAGGGCTGCCTTGCTGGAAGGGAGTGCTAAAAGGTCCCAACCCCTCTCCTCACCAGACACAGGAGCGCAGGAGGTGCTGGTGATTCGCTACCAACATGGAGCAGCCTCATGCAGAGTGGAGCAGCCCTTATATTGCTGTAAGTGATGTTAGGATCTTACTTTATCCTTCGGCAACTACAGAATTTGGGGAAGTGGTGGCAAGGGATAATGATCAGAAAGCTGGCAGAACTTGTGTAATTGGTGTATCAAAGGTCCTTTTCCTCTCCTCCAGTCACATTTTAACAGTACCCTCTTTTATTCTATGTGTCAGTAAACAACAAAATCATTACTGATAAAACTTGCCTGAAGCAACAAGACACATGTGAACAATAAAGCACTGAGAGCCACATTTTCAAAAGTGTGTGTGCAGAAATGTCTATTGTACAATGTATAAGCAGCATGTGGTCTGGATGTGGCAAGCAGCAACGGGAGAGGAAAAGGGGAACAGATGGAACCTGTACATGAGCGACAAGAGCGGACATAGGCTCAGATCAAGTTTTGTACTGTGCAGAGGCCGAGCTTTTGAAAAGCTTTAAATAATAACCACATTTTAAGGAGGACTGCACTAATGGGGCATGCAGATAAGTGCCCCGAATGGTGGAATTGCAGAGGACACAGCAGTGGAGACAATGATATACATAGAGCATATGATAAGTTTGGTCTGACATGCTAGCCATGCGTACAATCAAAGGTGTGCACGTTTCAGAAACATCAGCCTCCCTGAAACCTCAATGACTTAGCAATAAAACATCAGGAAACGATAAGTCAGGGTCAGAAAGGTCTGAGAATTCCACACAGCTGAAATAAAGATTGAGCAAGAGGAATTAGCATCAAGAAATCAGATTCAGATGTTTAAAGCCGATTGTCTGAACCAAGTTAATATAATGCACCATGTGTCACTTCAAAACATTCAGGGCATGCAGCTGGGAAGCCCTTCCCATGATTGTGAAATGCAGCAGCTCGCTGTATCTGAGAAGGCTGGGGAAGACATGTCTACAAGGAGACTATAAATGATGAATTGGGATTACAGCCTTTACTGTCCCGGTTGAGTTTTATCAGTTCTCTGGGCCACTACCACAGAAAACAAGCCTGGCAGCAAGGCCGTATGAAGCTCCTACCTTCACATATTCTGGACTTGCCCTCTCTCTCCTTTCCTCTCCTCATGGACTGAAAATGCTTGTGCTCTTTTAGCCAACTGCAAAGCACTCTGATGATCAGCACCCCTTGCTCTTGCTTTCATTCTGTTTAAAAGAACACCTATTCAGCTATCCAGTCTTTTCAAGGAAAATTATCCTCTCTCCATTCCACCAAGTCTAGTGTTGGAGTACACAGCTCCAGAAAATCATATTTACAAACCATCAATGCTATGGGACAATCACGTTTTCACTTGTCCTCACACAGGCACAGAAAGAAGCCTTTACCTGCATTAATGCAGACCAGCACAACAACCACTTCTGTGGGACACTGCAAGTCTGCAAAACTTGCACACTTTCAGTGCTAATTTTTTTATTCTCGGGTGGGTTTATATCATTGTACAGATACACGTCTCCTTCAGCCTAGCAAAGTAATCAAAAAAATCCAAAAGTGTCCACCTGAAAACCACACCTTGTGGAGAATAAGAATCCCATAGGTATGAGGGTTTTGCAGGATGGCAACTTGTTTGGTTTGTGGATTTGTTAAATTATATAGCTGGTGGGAGTGACTCTTTCCTGTGATAAGATCAAACACTCATCAGTCCTTGAGTGAGAAACTAATTAAGCAGAGATCAGCATAAACTCTATAACAATACTCCTCCATGAACTATCTGCTCATGGAGACCCGTTCTGGATTGGGGTGATGGTGTACATACAGAAATATTTGACAATACAAGTATTAGGCTTTCAGATCATAGATCTTTTCCCCTGCTCTATTCACATGCATTTTCGTGGCAGCTGGACATGCATTATACAGTTACAGGCTAAAACTTTCTCTGGTACGTCTCTGTGACACTAAAGACAAATGTGACACTGTGATTTATCTTGTGAACAAAACAGACCAGGGCGTGTTCTGTCCCCCATCAGCAAGTGGCACAGCAGAGCTTTTATATATGGTAAGCTCCTCTCCCACAGCCACCCCCAAACAAAAAAGGGTGGCCAGCCTAAGGAACAGCATCTCAGGGAGCACTCAGAGGCAAAGGGCAGAGGTGTGTCAGGGAATTTTCGAACCCAGGCCCTCTCCTGGAGCAGATACAGCCAAGACAAAGTCACTTCTTTCACTCTAACTCCAGTACTTGCTGATTTCAGAAGACTATCTCAAATTCAGTGTCTTTTGTCACTTGAAGCCGAAGTGCATAGTCTGCGTTTTCCACCCATACTATGGGACGTTGGTTGGGGTTTTCTCTGTTGCCGACAGCTTGAAATTTCCATTTGCAGCTCCTTCCTGTTTCCTTTTCAGACATGCATCATACAAACCCAGAGTGGCTGCACCAGTTTACCAAAATGGTGAAAAGAGAGGACATTCCTTACCACAATGACAATAATGTACCTAGTCAACACTGAAGCAGCAGAGGCAGACCTGGGCAGGCTTTTCCTGGTGTCCTGTCAGGTGCCCATAACCACATCCTGAGGATACATACCTTGGTGCCAATGGCTACCTGAAGTCCATGTCCAGAGCTCACATCCTTCCTGGAATGCCACCCAGCATACTCACACATCAGCACTTAGGGACTGGGAAGCATGCAGGGGCATTTTTTTAATTTAAAATTTGCAGCACCGCTGCTGCCTCAAAGAGAGTTGAGTCATTTACTGCAAGTGCTGAAAAGGACTGTGTGCGTGCTGGGGTGGCATACATCTCATGTGTCCCCAGCATGGGAAGAAACCTCTAGGAGAGGTCTACTCTCATTTCATAGGTAGACCCCATGAGAAGTCGGGACTTGCTGCCTAGAGCCCATACCTGCCCACAAGCCTCATAGTCCTGAAATGTACTGGCCATATGGCACCTAACTATGTCTGGGGACCTCCAAGCCATGCAGCACGTCACTGTGCCTGGCAGAGAGCTGGTGGAGCCCATGGCACTGTTCCACCTTACTGCAGCTCCACACAAGAGCTTTGGTTGTCTCCAGTAGCTCCTCACCCCACCCCATCAGCACAGAAAGTGAGTGGCAGCAGACACATCACAAGGAGCAGGAGATGAGGTACCTAAAACTAGTGAGGGATTTTAACCCCCTTTGCTTTCCCTTTGCTCTCCCATATTGCACCTGCCAATGGAATGACCAAAATTATCCAGTGATATCATTCATCACCCATAGCAAAGCTCAAAACAGGTAAATTCCCCATGGAAATTACCTGAGCAAACAGGCTTGTCTCAATGCCTAGAAGAATATCTCTGACCGTTTACTTCTCTCCCAGTCATTTTATCAAGAACTGAAGCTCATTGAATCCATGATTCACTCCCCACTCAGCACTAGCTGACTGTATTTGCATGCCTTGGGATAAGAATCATGTTATTCTTTGCTCGGGTCCAGGACAGCTCTGATATGTGCTAGAATATCTCTGGCTTGTTACAATTAAAATTATTCCAAATTTCATGGGAGAGGCATTTTCATGCATCGCCTTTTTTATAGAGGGCTTCAGTGGGAGTCCACCCAAAGCACCAGATCAACAACAGAGAAATCAATAAATACCTTAGCATAGTGCTTTCCTTGCCTAAATTTGCATCGAGCTTGTTTATAGCCAGCGGGACAGGAGCAAAAAGTCATTTATAGTATGTGCTGTGGCACTGCTTGCCTGAATTTTAGGAGTCAGCAACTTTATGATGAACTCTTGACACAGCTTGCAGACACAGTTAAGAATGTCTCTCCGCCTACTGCAGGAAGCTGGTTACTGTATCAAAGATCAAAGTTGTTCACACCAACGCAAGAACGTTATATACAAGCAAAGAGGAACTTCAAGTGCTTTGTTTTAGATGCGGGATTTTGCTGCTTTGCACGTATTGGTCTCTAAATTTGACTATAAACTGCTTGAATCAATTCAGAAAAAAAAACCACTTGCTGCAGCACCACCCAGATTACTCACAGGCTAATCCTCCTGTTGCAGGGACAAGATACCCTGTTATCAAGATGTTTGATATGACTTTGCAAAGATGGGTTTACCGAAAATCGTGTTAGAGACTTATTTAGAGAGTGTAATGACCTTAAGTGGTCGTGTTTTAAAAAGGCTAACAAAAGAGTATGTGACCTGAAATAGGCATATATTGCAGGGAAGTCATAGAACAGGCAAATGCTTATCAGGAATTGAAGATCATTGAATCAGTTAACTGTTTCACAAAAATAAACTAAAAGATTTTTTTTTAATATATCTCAAAAAATCACAAAGATAGACAGGACCTTTTCAGAAGTTGTTCTTGAAAACAACTGTCCGTGGGATAAAACACAGCTAGGAATTACTGTTAAGAAACTTTTGGTCGGCTTTGGCAGTTTTGATGCAAACCTGACTGCTGCTGGAGTCACTGCTGCAGGACTGCTGTGGGAGGAAAAAGTGGTAGGGGAACTCAACTGAGCTTGTCTGCCCTCTTCTCTCTCCTCCACTACAGGATAAGAAATCTGAGAAAAGACAAATAAACCAGATTTTTAAATTGTTTCGGTGGCTCTAGCGAGCTCCTGCACACAAACAGGATTCACGAGCATTTTGGGTTGATTTCCTTTCAATTCTACTCTTTCTGCATCTCTGTCCTGTTCTGGTTTACTATTCTCCAGCTCCCTGTACAAACAGGATCTTTCCTTAACAATGTCCTGCCACATCATCTTCCTTCCTTTGTATACAGCCTGATCCTGCCTGTTACACACCATGTGGCTTCCTAAGGCACCTCATTTCTCAATGCTATCAAAAGCAGGAACCAAAAGCAAAGTAGCAATAAAACACTAAATTCTCACCATAGTTTAAAATGAAATCTTGAAAGTTTCCGATTCAAGATGACTTCTCTGTTAATGGATTTTTTTTTTCTAGTTTAGTGCTCTGCAAAATACGTGCAAATGAGTTGTTCGTACTATTTATCAGATTCAAATGCCTCTCTGGCAAGATCTGCAACACTGGCTCATGCTGTTCCTCCTTTTTTTGGTGTTAAAAAGTGAACTCAGCTGAGCAAAGTGCATATTGCTTCACTGTTCACCTCTTTTCTCCCATCTTGTAAGGCTTTGCTGTCTGAGTTTTTGCTCTGGGGAGATTTGACAGCATGTCTACAGGGAAAAGAGAAAACCACAGGCCACAGTACATATTGCACAAATGCTGTTATTATTCTGAGGACTGAAAAAACAAGGAAGGAAGCTTGAGGCTGGTGGTTTGGCAGGTGTGAGGCCTTTTTTACACAGACATCTGTTTTAAGTGGTAGCTCTGGGCTGGGGGGTGAGCAGGGAACGCCTGTCACTCCCACCCATTTTCTGTGTCACAGCAGAAGGGGATTTGGGCTCCTGATGAAGCGATGTCACCTACTTGCTCAATCTGTGCTTCAAGACTCTGCTCTCTCATATTTGTGGGCCAGGGCTGCAAAGTGAGGTGATGCCTCCCTGCAAACTCCATGAGACAGAGCTGCTGCTGCTGCCGCCACACCAGTGCACACAAAATGCATGAGGTTAGAGTACAAAACGTGAACAACAACATGTATGCTAAACTCAATGCAAAGACCTAATGAAAACCCTTTGGATGCTACCTCATTCCCCATATTAAAGTGAATTTTTCTAATCCCACTAGATTATTTCTAGTGTTTTGGGTAACAATGCTAGTGATACCATTACAGTTTTGAATTAACTGCTTAATTTGGCAGGATGTTACAGCACATTGTCCATGAAGCCTTGCACCATATTTGATGGAATTCATTACTGTTTGATGGTTAATTATCTATGCAATAACATATCTGGGATCCCCACCTTAGAAAAAATCTAGAAAGAAATTGCAGTTCTTAGGGCTGGATCCTGCTCTGCTAAACCATGTGTGTAGGAAAGAAAAAAAAGGGTTTGCATAATATCCTTGCCAGTACAGATTCTCTGGGACAAGTTAGTGTTGAGCCACATTGTTATTTTAAATGACAATAGGTTCTTTCTCCTGTAGTTCATGGCCAACTTTAATGAATATCTAGCAACTTAATTATCTTAAAGACTGATACTCCTCTGTTACAGATTGCTGATATTGGTCAGCGAATTCAGAAGTTACTGGGAGAAGGGCAGATATGCAGAAAAGCAAAGACTGAGATATATGTATACAGCTGTCATTTCCATTAGAAATCAAGTTGAAGCCATTTCAAGGTGAGGGGCTGTGGTTAATCCCTCCCAACACACTCAATAATATATATCAAAACGTGTCTTCTTGTCCACTGGCAAGGAGAGTCAATCAAGCACCACTTTATTCTGGGCAGGAGAGGGGCTAAAATTTCATGGGGACTGCTGGGCTTTATGGCTTCTTTAGAGGTTTTAAGCTGTGCTATGCCATGCTGATATGCCTTTATTTAGAACTGAGCAAGGGGTGACATGGTGAGAGAACTCAGCTCCTGTCTTTGCTTCATGTTGCAAACAACAGAATAAAATCTGATGACAACACCAGAATGGGCAAAATCCTGGCAAAATGAAAGGCTAGGCAGCATTTTGACATTCTGGGAAAGGAAGACAGAATTCCTGACATGAAGCATCCTTCTGCCATGCTTAATATGGTCTCTAGAACTGCCATGCCATTTGTATTGGTCACCTGTGACAAGCACCGTTGCAGTGCTCACAGAAACCTAATAAACTTTGGAGTTGGACTCCAAGAAAAAAATTGTTTTGTTCTGAGGATTAAAAGAAAAAATAAGAAAAGCAAAGCCACACAAGGAAGTCTGATGGTCCAGTTTTGGTATCTTATTTTTTTTTCTTTTTCCTATCTAACAAATATCGGTGTGACAGCAAACAGAATCCTCCCAGTTCACATGGCATCACAGCTTAACTGTGCTGGTAAGTGGTGAATTGACGCTTCACTCCAGCATGGCCCTAAATTGTACCATTAACATGTGGTTATAGTTAGAGAATACATTTGGTAGGAAATGGCACCTTGTTACTTCTCAGATTATCTGCTCTCTATGGGGTAAATATTTTAAACATCATGCCGGGTTTTAGCAGAAACTTCCCTATTAAAGTAAATGGGATAAATGCAAGCATGCAGTACAGGGATGTTAAACCTATAAATCTTCTGTGTCTTACACTTTGTGCTTTAATCACTGACAAAAGACAAGTGTTTGCTGCCTTTGTAAGGTTCCTAAAGCACAAAGGGAGGGTGTGTGCTCAGCACTGTTTCCTGTAGCACTGGCTGCAGTTACAGCATGACAGCCCGAAGCAGGAAAGACACAAGGATTCCTCAGCTCCTCAGCGAAGGCTGCAGCTGCACCAACGGGAGGAATCTGGCTTTCAAGGGGCAAGGAGTCCAGTTCACTCTGTGCCGAAGTTACAGAGATTAAACAGCATCTACCTTTAAGCCAGGAAGTATTTTAGCCAACAGCTACCTTACAGGCCCCTTCAAGGTTACTGAACACATATTAAGCAATTTTTCTGTAAATTTTGTCTTTTGCTCATATCAATCCCATCACAGGTGTGGTTGGTAAGTACCCCAGTTTATGTAACACCAAAGGCTGGGAAAGGCCCTTTCCATAGGGTACCTATCTTAAAACAAGTAACTTGAGTTTGAAAAAAAAGCCTGCTCTCTCCAGTAGGCATTGTTTAATGCGATAAATGTAGCCTACATGTGCACGATATGTCTGGCAGCATTCTTTGTTACTTCACTAGATGGCGTGTGGCCGTGCCTGGCAGGGGGGAGTGAAGGGAGAAGAATTAATTCCCTGTGTAACTGGCTGCGCTGCTCTCCTGCCTCTGATGTGCCTTTTAACACGTGGGTCTACGAGCTAACATTTCAAGGGTGAGAACTGAATTTCCAGCATGAGGAATAGGACGTCCTGAAAACAGCTTCATTTTCAAAAAGCTGAAACTTTTGCCTGAAGAGTGCCCTTAAATCAGCAGTGGGGCAAGACGGGAGGAAAAGAGGTTTATTAGACCAATCTATTTCTTAGACAAAACATGCTTTCAGAGACCCAAGTTCTTCAAATCTAAAAAAAGCCTAAAGAAGAACTTATGTGTCTGCTTTCTACAATGTGGACAGCTGGTCTAGTAAAAGACCTTATCTCTTCCTATAAATTCTGCCATGCTTATAGCCTCACACCATTACTCCTGCAACACTGCTGGAAAAGCATCCAAAACTTCATGCGGTTCTTCAAAAGGCAAGTCATAAGGTTAATTTGTGCTCTCATTTTCCCTGGTGTATACCGTGGCATAGCTGTCCTCTTTTGTTCTTCTATTAACTATTTATGCCTCTCACTTTGCAAAAGAACAAGACTGAGCTCTGCCCTGAGGCGCTTCCTCTCCTGGGATAACGCAAAATCACCCTTGTCGGGCATTCGCATTGCAGGAGCAGTAAGAATCTGCTCCTTTCTTGCTTGGGGATATAGGCATTAAATCTTCAAGGTCTCAGACGTGAATTGCAGAAGTAGCTGGATCCATTAAGGAGGTTACAGGCTCTCTAACACAAACACCAACAGTGAAGCTCATCATGGTGAGGTTTGTTGGTGAGCACATCGGCTCTCTCTGCACCTTAGGGGCTGTGTGGTTTCACAACTGGCCTAAGCTGACATACAGCTGGGCTCCTGCCAAAAGGCAGCTCTCCCCCTCCGCTGACTCTTGTGCTCCTTTGGCTGTAGGGTCTGTGGCAGCAGGGGCTAGTTAGTCTCGATACAATCCTCCCCTCCTGTTTTTTTTCCCTTTTGGTAGGATTAGGTTTGCGGAATTCGCTGGTCAAATGGTTGGATGGGCACTGGGGCTGGCACAAGGAGATGGTCAGGGGTGCCAAGCTGCAAAGTGCAAGACTGGCCTTTCTGCCAGCAGCGTGGGCTGAGCCACCAGGAGCCAGAGGGCTGTGCACCGCAGTGGGCTTCTGCAGTGCCCGGCAAACTGCCCCAAATGCTGTGGGAGGTCGGGGCAGGCCACTGCCTTAGGATGGGATGCAAACATTCCTCTGCTCCTTTGAACACAGAGAAAAGGGGTTTCAAAACCATCTGTTAAAGAATAGCGCCATGAGGAAAACACATCTGATACACATGTAAGTGAGGGGTTTTCCTGTGGTATTTAGGCCTGAGGTGTTTACTGTTTTACCATCCAGCTATGCACCCAACCCGGAAATGTATTCAGTGCAACACAAGCACCAGATTTAACACCTGCTACACCATGGCTGTAGTTACAACAGCAGCTTATACCCTGGCTGTCTCAGCCACTAGTGCCACAACATGGGCAACGTTCTCTCCAAGGAACAAAATTATGTCCAAAATCAAGTGTCTTCCTTTGTTGTTTATGGCTGATGGCTGTTCCTGATGGCAAAGTGTATTTGGTAGGTGCCTGGCTTGGGGGAGAGCATCTCATGAAGTGCCAGCGCTGCAGGTGCATGGCAAGATATGCAGAAAAGGACCTACTGCTCACAACTGACTAGGGAAATCAGGCAAACACTGGCAACGACCTGAACAAGAGGCCCCCTGGCATTCCCTGAAGCAAGAGCTCGTTCTTCCCTCCTGAGTCAGTGTAAAATGAAGCTACACGGTAAGACAAGTTCTGCCAGGGTTAAGCCTCAGCAGCCTCTCCACTAACCCTCCCCTGAAGCAAAGGAGGTTTAAGATGATAACGGGAGAGGAAAAACAGGGTCATTGGGATGGCTTATAATCAGTTCTGAAGGAGAGCCAAGTCACTACTCAACTTTCTTATGTATTTCTATGAAATGAACCTCCATTTCTTAGATCAGCTCACTCAGCTACCTCAGCCTCCAAGTGCAGTTGTCTTAGCTAACCCATTTCCCCATGCCATCACTAAAATTTAGTAAGTCAAAATATCTGAATGAACCCACAAAAAGCTGTGAGTCCTTACTGTATATATTCCAAATAGCCTATGCTTTGAAAATCACTGTACATGCAACACTTCTCTGCACATAGCCACCAGTATCCCCTCAGCTCAGTCTCCTGGTCCTGGGTCCCACTCTGCTATTTCTTCACTTGGTCCCAATAGGTTCCCAAGGTTTAAACCTGTCTGTCAGTTTATTGTGTTTGAATTCCAGAATTGCTCATATATGTCTCTCCCTCTAGTAAACTTACAGCTATGAGTAAAGATCCCATTAAGAAACAACAATTTGGGCTATAGAGAAATGCTGCCAACTACTGTAACAGGAAAACATTACAGCTCCATTTTGCCCCCAAAATAACATTTTCTTGCTGTGGGTAAATAACTATTCCAGTTCTTCTGGGGGCAATAATCATGGCCCTCTCTTTCTCCAAAGGCAGCATGCAGTCCTCCATCCAAGAGAGAAGCTCATTGCCACAATGCACATCCAGACAGCATCGGCCTCTGCCCAGGAGTGAGGGTAACAGAGGATGAGAAGACCAGCAGAGAGGGACGTTCCAAGGAAGTTGCTCATGCACATGACAGAAGCTAAAAAAGCATTCCCCACCAGAACAGCACTCCAAGGACTTCATCTGGGCTCTTCTTTGCCTGGGAAGGGATCTTATTTGGTTTCTTATCCTTCTACACCACATTCTAGAACCTGTAATTCCAAAAGTGAGTCAGTGTCTACAGTGACGCAGATGGCATGTGAGGATCCAGAGCCCTGGGCTGTGTTTCATGCAGCGTCATCTCATTTCTGCATCTTGAGGCAAGTGTCCTTGCCGCTGCCATCTCCTTGCCTAGTTTTATTTCCCCTGCTGCTCAGGAAGGTCACCGGGCCCTGGGCCATAAACTGTGTGTTCAGAGCACCTAGTGAACAACACAGCTGGGATTTCCAAGTACAAAATAAAATAACTGTAAACCAAGGAAAGTAACGCCGTTTATCGAACTCAGTTATACCACAAAGAACAAATAAACAGAAACCAAAATCAGAAGTTAGTCCTTCACCTGTAGTCTGGTTTTAGTTTGTGTGAGTTTTGCCCTGAGGACCTCTTTCCTCACCAAAATGATTTTGATCTTCCTGACATTATCGAGGTGTCAACCTGTAGTAATTTCCAAGCAGCTACTCAAGATCCATTAGTATTAATCTACTTTGAGATGAACATTTGCCTCATAAGGCTTTACTCTGCTTCCTGCCTCACTGTTCATCAGTGAGATAACACCTGAGAAACAATGCTGGTGCTTAGAGCAAAAAATCAGGACAAGTGAATCCAATCCCAGCTCTGCCACTGACAAGAGACAAATCCATGTCCCTTTTGTTTTCCCTTTTCCTATCTGTAATGGGAGTAATACTGATCTCTCTTATGGCAGAGGCACAACTACTTGTTTGTAGAACACTTTGAGATGATACAGCACATCTCAACAAGAGTACAAAGTGCTACGGGTGTTTCTAAAGTGTGTGATGTGTGTCCTAAACTAATCTGTTCTGACCTGACACTTCACACATCTGATTCCCTACCACAACTCTACTATAAAATAAGCTGTGTTTTGGGTGGACTGTTTATTAAATATGCAACCATAAAGTTAAAAAAAGCCCTTCAAAAGAGTCTGCTTGTTTTTAAATCACTGCATATTGCAGATTTGAGCTAATCTAAGAACAGCAAATTATGGCCACAAGAAGAGTTCATAGAAGATTCTCCAACCTTTTTATTAGGTATGCATCATGTTAGTCCAATGCAGTCCAGACCTTTAGGGCTTCCAAGGGCCAAGAATCTGTGTAAGGTCTTTTGATCATGACAACAGCATGAACAAGTGGATTACATAACTGATGAGCTAGTCACATCTTGGTAGGCATAAAAGCATTTATTTTCTTGCCATCTAGCAATATGACAATGGATTATACCTGCTTCTTTCAAGTCTTGCTGCAAAAATGTGCTTTGTCTGTGAATGCTCATCCAGCAACAAAGGGTGTACTGTATGTAGAAGGGTACAGGCTCTGAATTCCAACTGTAAGGTCCTGAGTTTGAGGCTGCAGATTGCCACTGTCAGCAACAAAACTCATTTAAGGTATACCCACCTCCCCTCATAGTCCAGGCTGTGCATTGCCACGTATTGCTGAACTTGACCTCCATCACGTTTTTTGTCCTCTGCATCACTTCAGCAAAGTGATAGGATCTCCAGCACAAAGCAGGTCAGGTCTGGGATAGGTGTATTTGGGCAGGTCCTCAGCATTGTCTCCTCTTCAGCATCGTGGGGTGCCATGCAGTGTGCATTGATACTTATCACTGACATGGCAGTGACCATGGAGCACTTCCACACAAGTCCTGGGCACAGGGTCCGCTTCCCCCTCTCTAGGTCTTCTGGACATATAGAAAAAGTGTACCATGTTCCTAGCAGACAGTGATGAAGCAGGAAATGCCTTAAATATGTATCTGGCCTTGCACCATGCAATACCAGAGCCACAGCTGTCTGCAGCACACTGAAATACGCATGCCCTCTGCTCATCCAGAACTGCCCCATATTGTCTCTGCACATTACAGCTCAGCCTCTCCAGGGAACACTGTGTTTGCTGTTATATTTGCACAGCAGCCAGCGCTTTGCTTTCTGGTCTATGAATGGTGTGTCCAGAAGTTTGCTGCTACAGTGGTGCATTTCAAAGAAGATAATGCTGTCCTTTTCTCTGCTGTTTATTGTAACCCTAATTTCTGACAAACAAAAGAGATGAATTCTGGGAAATTTACCAACAATCAAGAGCAGGGTAAGCAGGATGGCTTTACAATATGTACAGCGCTGTGTGTAGGGCTCAACAAAGCCTTCTACACCGGGCAGCTCACTCACACCAGGCCTTTAGACTGATGCATCAGTGATAAGAGCAACAAACCTTATCTGTTCTGCAAATTGCAGCCACAGATCATAAAACTTCCAAACTAGCAACACAACAACCACATGGAAAGCCTATGACATTAAATACATGAAAGGAACACCTCGGGACTATGAGAAGGAATTGAGTACCTTCAGCACAGAATGGGTAATCCTCAGGGGACTACTGAAAAATCAGTGAGTAGTTATGCCTAGTAGTTTAGTTTTGTCAGTCAACAGAGACATCAAAAGTTTGTACAGATGAAGTTTTCTCAGGTACAGAAGAGCAGAGCAAGACTTTCCTTTCTGATAAGTCACTTGGCTCTACCCTTGGGGCAGGAATCCTTCAGAGATCTCTTGGGGTTTCTTTAGTCATTTGATGGGTTTGCCTCTGACATATGAAATCATGTGAGGCTGAGGCAGGGCAGTAATACCAGATGCAGTCAGGATGTGCGTCGCAGGGTTTATTTCATGGCCATAACATGCAGCATGCTCCCTCTACATGCAGTTCAGCCCCAGGTGCTCTTGATCCAGGACCCAGGTGGAGATTGTGGGTGATCTATCCCTCAACTGCGTTACACATGCAGAGCTCAGGACTGCAGCCTGCACTGCCCTGGGGATGCCAGAGAGACAGACTGGGCTATTACTTTGCATATAAAGCATCCTGGCCCTTCCTCATGTTGCTTCCTTCCCTCCACCAGCCTCTTTCATTTCCATTCCACCCATCCCCTCCCTCCTTACCAACAGCTGCCCCTCAGCCCCAAAACCTGGCTGGAGCAGTGATGTAGACAGGGCTGTCAGCATAATGCAAAGGAATGGTGGCAAGAAGTGTTTACCTTACAATCAGGTAAACACTCTGCACCCTCTAGCCCTTTTATTACTGTTGGGACATGAGCTAAACTGTTCCAGCCAATTCGTCTTAGTCCTAGATACATGTTGTGTGAAGGCAGGGCCTGAAAACAGCAGAGAAACCTCTGATACGTAGTGTGCACTGGGGCAATGCCAGTTATGTGGGTAGAGTTCATTGAACAAATGTAGATGTTTAAATGGTAGGTGTCCATTTGGGAGTTAGTCACCCTAGGATGCCATTTTAAGTCAGAGAGAAACAGACACTTTCGGCATATGATAGAAATTTATGCTCAGTTGAGCTAAATTGTGTCTCATAAGCTCCTGCTTCTCCCTGCTGACAATATATGGAGTCAAGCACGACTAGCTCACAGGTAAATGCCTGTACGACACACACCAAATGATGGGCGAGATCAATCACATTTTGTACAACTTAGTTTTGACACAGGGATGTTACATGTTATGGAGCTGCTAGAAGGGAGCTTCGTAGAGTGCCTGGTGGGGCACACTCTGGCACGTAAGTGCAGAGGCCAGAAGCCAGATGCAGAGGAACAGAGAGACAGTGACAGACACAGCAAAACCCTTTGGGAACGTGGCTGCTGAAGCAACCATGACTTCATTAGACTTGCTCAAGATGCCCTCTAGCTTAGACCTTTCACCTCATTTAATGGTTTCTTGGCCTCAATCCCTTACAATTCTGAAATGAAAAAAAAATTCTCTTTTGACTCCTGTTTTCAAGACAGGGCTGTTTGATTTGGAACACTGCATTGAAGTCTGTGCTACTGATTGATTTCAGGTTTATTATATTTTCCCCTTTGAAACATGCTACAGTAAAAAAACCCACTTTGTCGTTTTTCATGTAACCCCCCCTCTCCTTTTTTTTTTTCAATCTTAGCAAATGCTCAGTCTTTTCCACTTCAATAGCTTGAAATTCTCCCCTGGGAGCCCTAAGCTCTTTAAATATTTTTACGTTGCCAGATTTCTTATGTTCTCTCTCCAGGAAGCCAATTTTGTTTCTAAGCTCTTGAGAGTAGTCCAGCTTCATCTTTTGCGCACTCACTGCATCACAATAAAATGCTGCCTAATTGCTGCCTCAGCTGAGTCCCAAAGGTGCTGGAGTTTGTCTCTAGGCTACAGTTGTAGACAATAAACTCTTCTCAGACTGAAGTTAAGCCTTTTTATTATTTAAATCTGAGTCATGTAAAATTAGTTTACTAGCAAGTTACCCACAAAGATCTAGTATAGAAAGAAACTCCCTCATATTGTTTTCCAACACAATGAGAGAATGATCAGATATACAGATTTGCGAGTGGCTTGTAATACAAGATGTACATAGAAAGACCAACATTTAATTTAGCCAAAAGGACATGAGAATGTTTCTGTGAGCCTAGAAGTTACTCTCAGACCTCATCTGTTTGGTGTTCTTTACCTTCTAATTGAAACTGGTGGTATGAAAAACACAGCAACTTACCTCTAGCTTATCCATAGCCTGAAATACCTACGAAAGAGGAAAAGCAGCTGAAGGTAACAAATGCCAGATGTGCAAGAGCTTTCTGTTCTCAGTCTAGCACAACAGCAAGAGGACTTAGTAAGCACTTTGCTAGAAAATAAGCAAGAATATACTAAAACTGGATGGCTGCACCCCCATCAAACTTGAGAAGACTCGTGCAGCAAGGGACAAATGGACAATACAGGGAGTGAGAATGAACACATACTCTTTCTCTCATCAGCATCATATTCAGCTATCCTCAACAGCAGAAGCAGACATCCATACATGGCATTTTCTCCCTTTGTGTTCCTTTTTTTGTAATCTGTATTTTAAAGTGCTTATATTTCTGTGGTACAATATGGCTTCTGATGAAAGTGCATACTCCACGGACATTATAGTAAAAAGACTTATTGATCATTCTTTTAAGACTAATTTCTTTGGGTGCATCTGGTGCTGTGTGCCCAAATCCACAGTATTAACTAAGCAAAAATGAAGCTGGAAGAGACTGCTAGATTGTCTCAAAATGGTTAGACTCTCCTTTAATTAAAAAGGTCAGACATGATAGCAGAGACCTGACATAGTCTTTGTGGTGGTGTCTCTGGTTGCACACTTGCAAACTGGGACACTCATGAGCAAGGACAGCCAATCCAAATGGCTCTTCATGTATGGCTCCTTTTGTCAGCACAGAGTGGATGCAGGCAGATGCATCTATCTGCAGTAACTGCAAGGAGATTGCTAACCACACACCACACACTCACTATGCAGACCTCCTCCTGTTGCTGGGGTCTCTTATTCCTCATTTATATTTGCCTTGATCACTTACTGAGAGTGAAACGGCAGACATGATGTGGACCACAGAACCTTCATTACTAATGGCGATGCAGAAGACAGGAAGGATGCACAGGTCTGAAGTCGATTTTGGCAGGCAGCAGCCAGAAAAGCTAGGACACAATTTAAGCCTTATTCAGCTCAATGGGAATTTTGCCACTGATGTCAGTGGGATGAAGATTTCGCTCCACGTCTGCCTGTAATCTGAGAACATGTATTCTGCAAGTCCAGGAGACACAGTGAAAACGGGACCCCACAGAGTTCATCTCAGATTCACTGCAGAAATAAAACTACATGGATTCTTTGTGCCCCTCAGTTATCTGTAAAACAAGTATGATAATGCTTTGAGTGCTAAACAATACAAGGTGTGTAGGAAGACACAGTATCTTTTATTAGGCCAACTGAAATAGTTGGGGAAAAACAGACAAGCTTTCAGGCTTGTCTGAAATGCTTTGAGGTGCTCTGATGAAAGGTTTTTGAGCTGCGCAAGTGATCATTAAATTACATTCTTCCTCTCTCTGGAAATCATTTAGTGATATTTCAAAGGAAAGATACTGTACAGAAATAACTGATTTCTATTGCAAGTGCTGTCTGGAGCTAAATATCTTCTTTCCTCTCTCTTTATGAACTAATCTAAAGAAAATATGTTTTAAATTAGCATGTTAAGAACAATTTTGTGGTATAATGTACAGTTCTGTGAAGTGTTCTGTGTTAAGCATAACCACAAGATCCTTAAACATATTTCAGTATACTCAAAAAAAATGGCTGGATTTCTGTTTAACACTTTGCGGAAATTATGAAGTTATCACTGTGAAGAAATTAGAAAGCATAGAACGGCAATGAAATTGGCAAGTAAAGAAAAAAAAGGCAGATATGAGTAAAAAACTACATTACACTTGTAAACATTGGCTAACGAGCCCCCAGACTATTACAATTGAGTGTGGACATCACACATCCAAAGCTGTGAACCAGTTAGTATCCATAAAAGAGTGACAGAAACAATCAAACTTAAACCTCTCCAGGAAAGACTAAATGAGCTGGGAATGCTTACTTGAAATTAGACGGGGTGAGAGATCAACACCTGTGAGTGCTGTGAGTGCAGCAAGATATATCATTGCCATCATGGAGTCAGTGGACCACTGAGGTTACTGTGGTGAGGGAAGGTTTAACTCTACATAAATCCTACTAGTACCACTTTACTAGTACTTTAGTTCAGTGTCAAGACATAAAAGATGTCACGAACAGAGAAAACTGGGGGCAGAGGAATCTTTAAATATGTGAAAAGTACCTGCAAAGAAGGATGAAGTAAATTTGTGTCTATTAGAACAAGAAGAAATTAGGGTAAATTGCAGCAAAGCAGATTGACATTAAACCACTCGATAACTGTCCAGGATTAAGGAAAAGTAAGCATTGGTAGAGATTGCCTAGAGAAATGGTAAAACTTTATCACTGGAACATGTGAAAAATGGCTTAAATAAATGTAATCAAAAGTTTCACTACTGATGATCGTTCGCTGAGGCAGAGAATAAACTTGGAGATTCATCTGAGAAAGGTTACAATGTGTGACCAGGTCTTCCTGGATGTGTTCTCTTTTTCCTGGCTGGTAAATGTTGTTGAAGATTTTCTGTTTGTGTGAGATTTTGAGATGCATTCCTCTGAAAATATTTGTTTGAGAGGAGGGTCCATTCATCTTCTTAAGTCCCTGTTCCTCTCTCTGCTGATCACAGATGCAGTCACAGATGACTGGCTTGGTATGGACACCAACTTACTGAATCCACAAAGTCAGATGAGACAATTACCATTCTTAATGACAAATTTTGTCCTTTCTTATATATTTCTAGATATAACACTCAAATCTTCATTACTCATTCCAACTATAATTACTTTTCTGCACATATGAGGTGGCACCCATAGCACATAATCATAATGTTATTTACTGCCCTGCATTAGTAATTTTATCACATTATATTTAGATGCCATATGGTGTGATGGAGAATGCAATGAATCTTTCCTATGCAGTGGATAGAAAGCTCCGAGACAACAATTAATATAATCTATTCCACTTTTGCATTGCATTGCTACTAAGAATGTCATTGAAGTATAAGATCTCAGGAAGGAAAATTCTATTTTTAGATCTAAGACCCAGCCAAATCTCTGCTGAGATTTGGTAGAGCTGCAGGTAGAGCTACTAGCTAGGAATGTAAGTGGTTTTATTTCAGCAGTATGTATGAAAGAATAAGGTGCTTCTGATGTATGATATCAACCGCTTCTGTTTTCATAGTCTGTATACAATAACACGCGCTCAGCTAATCTGTATGAATTTGTGTGTTTATATTGTGCTCATCCCCCCATAGGACTAGAACTGGGCACTATTTCCCACACTGAGGTCATGGGAGGAAGTGTGAGCACCCAGCTGTCCCCTCTGCTTGTTAGCTCTGTCCTTGGGGATCTGTCCAGGTACATCCTATGCATTCAAGATAAGGCACGGATCTTGAATAGTTCACTCTTGGGATTCCCCACAAACAGCAAGGTCAGGAACATTATATTTAGCTCACTCAGACCCATGTTGTCTTTCAACACTATTCCCACAGGCTCCACACTCTTCAGAGTGCAGAGGAGGGACACCACATGGCACATAAATGTGAGATCCAGGGTACAGGGCTATATGGCATGGACAGAGCAATCTGTAGTAGCCCTAAGCATCCTGGATGTGAGTCAGCATGCATCACTGAGCCTTGGGATAGAAAACTGCTCCCTCTCTTCTGTGGATACACACTTTGGAGCATGGATACACACTTGCAAATAACATCACAGGCTGTCTGCCCATACCAGCCAGCACTGCACTGAATAGTGGTGCTGGAGACTGCTTTCATCAGGTAGAAAGGTCCCAAAGACTGTCTCAGTATGAGGGGAATTTTTTGGTATATCAGCAAAACAGAAACCCAGAAAAAAATGGTAAAAGGGACAAGGATCACCTTTCCCATCCTGAGAAATCTGTAGAATATTATTCTCCTGTGCTCTTGGAACAGCTTTTTTAATAACCTTTGTTCTTCTTTTGTAACCTGTAATTATGGAAACCTCAATCTTATATCTTCTTATGCACAAGTACCCTCAACATACATGTATTTCTTCACTGTAAAAGAATGTGAAGAGTTAAGGCTCTGTACTGATTTTGGTTGGCATAAAGTTAATTTTCTTCAAAGTAGCTGGTACGGGGCAGTGTTATGGATTTGTGCTGGAAACAGTAGTAACACAGGGATGTTTTTGTTACTGCCAAGCAGGGCTTACACAGCATCAAATTTTCTTCTGCCTCTCACATCATCCTGCCCACAAGTGGGCTGGGGGTGCACATGGAGTTGGGAGGTGACACAGCTGTGACAGCTGATACCAATTGACCAAAACGGGTTATCCCATACCATGTGGTGTCATGCTCAGCATATAAAGCTGGGGGAAGATGGAAGGGTGGGCAATGTTCAGAGGGATGACATTTATTTTCCCAAGTAACCATTAAGTGTGATGGAACCTGGCGTTCCTGGGAGATGGCTGAACACCTGCCTGCCTGTGGGAAGTTGTGAATGAATTCCTTAATTTTCTTCGCTTGCTTGTGTGGCTTTTGCATTACCTATTAAACTGTCTTTATCTCAGCCACGAGTTTTCTCACCTTCATTCTTCTGGTTCTCCCAACCTACTGGGCAAGGAGTGAGTGAGTAGCTGTGTGAGTCTGAGCTGCCTACTGGGGTTAAACCTCAACAGGCTCATTTCTAACTTCATTACATTTAAAAATGCATTGAATGTGAAAATTAAATGCAACACTTTCCCTCTCCTTTTTTTTCTTTTAAGGTGATATGAAAAATTATTTGAATGAGGGAATGCATGCAGGAAGACAACAGCAGATTTAACTCCAGCTTAGCATATTTAGTTTAGCTTTGGCTGTGCTTCCTTGTTGATTTTATCTTCTTCCTTACTTGATTCTTTAGGAATGTTTTCGTTCTCACATTCATGGAGAAGGACCAGAAAGAGGTGAGTACTTCAGCTAAAAGAAGCAATTAGATAGGTCAAGCTATGGAAGGTCACAGATAAACATAATTAAACTATCTCTTCACGGGTTATTAAGATGCCTACCTGATGACTACTGAACTTTAAAAAGCAGCACAAGATGCCATGCAAAACTTAGTAACTATTAAAAACTACTAATAGTTCTCTCACCTCATTGGGTTTGTGGCTAAAATTCCTAATACATGCTTGTTTTAAAAGAATACTGTTTTATAACAGGACAGTTAATTCTTTAACTACATGAAACATTTTTAACTGCCAGGGACTGGAAAAGTGTCCTGGTGGTGGTCACCAATGGCATCAAGCCTCTCTGAACTGGAATGATGTTTAATAATCAGAAAATGAAGCTTTAGTGACATATTAACCGCTGAGCCTGGGTGGTTTTAGAGGTTAGCACACAAGGCAGTTGAACGTCACTTCTTGTAACCAGCAGTGTTCTATGTACAAGGAGCAGCCGCGCAACCTGGAGGTGCGATTCAGCTGACCAAATGTAGGTACTTCATATCTAATATGAGTATCTCTTACAAGTCATATGAAGCATCCAGAAGGCATTTCCATTTGATTTTGAATTGAAGACAACCAGCTTACGAGCAGGTGCCTGCACTGTAAACCATTAAAGCTAGCTACGTTGCACCTAGCATGTCTGTTGAAACATTAGCAGCCCTTGGCTGACGGGTGGGCAACTTCTTAAACTACTCAAATTTTACTGCAGCTGCTCTATATTAGTGGCAACACCATGCTCCTAGACTTATTTACAAAGTTTAGCATACCTTTTCATGGTACGTTTGTAAATGCCATAAATAATTTTGCTTAAATTATGGCCATTTTTTACATGGATAACAGAGATACATGGCTAGACTATATCTTACAATGATGCAAATCATAATAAATTTCTATGACACTTGTGAAACTATAATGGTATAAAAAATCATGTGTTTGAACAGAATGAGGCTTAGATACAAGACTCAGTCTCCTTAACTTACATCCTAAAGCTAAACATATCATTTTCTTGGTGGCACATTTGGCAAATAGGTCTCTGAGTTCAACAATGCATTTCTGTGCCTTGCTGAAGCTCATCCCTTCCTCAGACATGCCTGACTTGTATACAAGGTCATGTAGTAAACAAAATCAAAGACATGACCTAGGTTAAAAGTTACACCTTCTTTTGCAGGGTTCCTTTAACCCAGATGATTTCACCAACCTAGTTGGCAGGGCCACCACATCAACAGCTGTACTCGCGCAAGCGACAGAGCGATACATAAAGTAGAAGGCAAGAACAAGGCTGAGGGGTGAAGACCAGTTAAGTCAGTTTAGTTGTCAATGAAAAGATGCAAAGAATAGCACAGAATGGCATTCAAAGTTGAAGAGCCTCCTCTAGATGATAATTCAGAGCAGAAGCCTAACTAACAGTCTGAACTGCTCTCTGGAGGAGCCTCTCTCATTCCTTCAACTAACTATGCAAGGCATCTAAGGAGACAAGCCTCCTGATTTAGGCATCTAAGTTATATGTTTAAACGTAGGCAGTGAATATTCCCCCTGAGAATGTGAATGGGTTGTTATAATAGTTTAAAACTGAAGCTGTGATACCAATGTCTGGTTTTTTTTATGAGATACTGTTCTTTGTGCCACTGATCCTCTACTGATACAATCATGTTTCTCATTTATTAGATAAATGAACAATGCTAACAAAATGCACATTGTTCAACTACAGTCCAAATTTTGAAGTTAAAAAAAGATTCCCAATTTTACTCTCAAAATACAAACCAGATTAAGTTGTTCACATGGAAACCACTGCTAGTTCCCTGTAGTAATCATATTAGGGGACCGGAAAGGGAAAAGAGATTCTTCACAATAATCACCAGCATATATTTAACTTTCTTGCTCTCCTCAAACATTTTTAAGTTTTTAATTAGGAACTTTGATCTGTAATTACATCTTGCCACATACTACATTGCTCCTACCTATTCAGAATTTTTACATATTCAATGATAGGGATTAATAAGTTATTGATAAATGGCAGAGACTGTGAAGTTGTTATTTCAATGCAGATGCATGGCTTACCTCTTGTCCTGTAAAATCCCGATACTTAGGCACACACTAGAACACATCTTTCTCCAATGTAACCACCCTCATTGCCACTGATCACAGCACTATTCAAAGGGCTATTTCAGATAGTCCTGGAAGGACTACCAATACATTATGGAATGCTCTTTAAATGTGTCTTTTTTCTGTCCTGGATGAATATGTTTGCAGGAGTGGTTAATACAAATTTATTTTCTAGTATCTCACACTGCAGAACTGGAACTAACATGCCTAAGAAATCAAAAATCCTGGGGAAGCTATTAATATGTATTAGACTGTGCTTTGTTTATTCTAGTGGTTTGGATATCTAAACAGTGTGTGCAAAAAGCTGCCCAACAGCTCCCTTATTTGAAATTGCCACTGTTAAGTCAAAAAACCACCTACAGGAGAATAATATATACCAGCATGACTTAAAATTAATGGCCATGCCTGAGTTAACAGCCTCAACTGATGCAACTGGTTCAAACTATCAAAGCCCAGAATCCTATGGTTTTGTGTCCATTTCCACTTAGCCCTCATCCCTTCAATAAAGCTGCCTATGGATCATACATGTTATTGCAACTGTGCGCAGAAGTAGGTATTGCAGGTAGCCCTAAAAGGGGAGCTGTCGGTCATTTCACACAAGCAGACTGGGCAGCTTGCCTTGTGCTCAGCAGAGGCACCAGCTGTGTCCATTTTTTTCTACTGTGCTACTTACTGCAAAACTAGAAGGAACTCAGACCACCATCCTTTTGCAAAGGCAGTAGAAACTGGCCAGTGAAGTTCAAAATGATTGCAATGGGACAGACAGTGTGCAACTCTAGAAATGTCACATCTTTAGGAAAACAGCTTAAAATTCATGCTGTACCCTGAAAGAGTTATACTGCCAAACAAAAGCGCATCACGAGAGATTTTCTCTCGGTTGTCAACCCCGGCAGACAGATTAAGGGAACTTTGCCACTTGATACTGTCTAGTGCTCTGCCACAGGACTGAGATGCTGTGAATAAACTTTCTTTCCGTGTCCAGGTTTTCACTTAACAGTTGCTGACACACAGCTCCCTGGGCCTGACGCTACTTTCTCTAACATTTCTGTCCAAGTCTTCCTCTCTCTTTGTTTGGACTACTGTAAGCTACTTTCTTATCTCTTCTCCAAAGCGTAATACTCCAACATATGCAAAATGCTTCTGCATGTTGAGTATACACAGAAAAGAAACACGATATCCTAGTTCCTGTTAATTCTTCTAATTTCTGTCTTCAGACTCAAAGCAGAACAGGTGGGGTTTTTTTCAATGTACTGTGGGCTTGCTCCAACCCATTTCAAAGATCCGTCTTCTCTTCCACCTGTGTTTTCCATTAATGTGAACTGGCTGCCATGACAGCTTTCCCTTGCTATGGCTTAACAATACAACAAACATATTGGGTAGGACTCCTCTCACCTACCTTTAGGCATCTACAGTGCAAACACTTATATTTATGCTGATCAGCTAGGTCGGCTATAAGCTCTGGAAAAAAACTAAACACATTCAGGGCACAGTCCATTTTGGTTAAAACAGGAATTGTATCCTCAAAGTATCACTCTCTCCCTCTCTCACTTAAGAAGAAAGCTAACTCAGAGGCAGAGACCTAGAAGACAGATGTCTACATTGACCAGATAAATAAAAACACCCTTGCCCATTACTACTCTCACTTTCCAACTTAACTGAAATCCCATTTGAGAATCAGCTGCTTTCCCTTAAACTGTTCTCTATTAACAATTCACATCATTTTGAGATGTGCCTTATGGGAAAGATGTTGACTAAATGTTTCTGTGTTGCCACTCCATCACAGTTTCTCAAGGTTCAGACTGAGGTTCTTTCCTAGGAGAGAAATTGGTGGATATGTCACACTGATAAATACCATAACATAAAAATATCTATGCAGAAGAACAATTACTTTGTGTGTATGAAAATTAACAGTCCACTGATGCCTCTACTGACTTGTGCATAACTTCCCTTGGAAAGTTAATGCCTGTGAATATGTAACATGCATCTTCTTTTCCCTATTGCTTCCCTATTGTTTTTCACTTTCCATTATTACAGTATTTCTCCACACAACCTGTAAGACCTTTGGTAAAGAGTTAGGTTTGCATGTGAGCATTAAAGATTATTACGAAGGCACAATAATTCCTGTAGTCTGGTTAAATATAATTGTAAGGGGAAGGCAAGACAAAAGCAAAGGGCAGTTCATAATTCATAGACTTCTCACGTTTTCAGCCTTCTCCTGCAGAACCTTGTGTGGGGGAGCAGGTTAGAAATGAAGCTCTCTGCTACTTTGTGCTAAAAGCCTGGGCCAGCCCTCAAGTTGCTGGAATTTATGTAATGATAACCAAATCAATTCAGAAACCAGTTTTGTTAATCTGACACAGACCCTAAGAGTGGATAGCTTTAAACTTCTCTGACAGTGTCTGCAATTACTCTAGCTGAAGAGACACTTCTGAACCAAACCTAATGTTCATGGCAAAAGAGTTACATTAATTTATATCAGCTCCTGATTGAACTGACCAGAATAAATCAGAGCGAGAGGGCACACAATCAGCTCTGCTGGCAGATTCACAGCTTGCTGGAAAGGGGCATGATAAGTCCCTGGGGTTTGGCTGTGAGTAATGCTCTCCTACACCACCATGGCTGGATCCTGCCTAACCACAGTTGCTGACACCCACCAACCTCACATCTTATCCAGAGCTGCTAGGTTTAAAGCCTCTATCAAAAAATAAAAAGCTGTAAACCATGAGAATATACTCATAGTAGAACAAGCTTCAGTCGCTTAAGGTGTCACACCCCTCCCAGCAATTTCTTACCTTCTCTTTGCCTGAGATTACTGCCTCACAGCAGAGTCAGTGCAATGAAACGCATGCACTAGTCCCAGCTGCTTCAATACAAGGTCCAGCAAATTTGTTTAAACTGCTCCCAAACATGACTTTAATACCATATTTTTTAATAAAATGGATTAGGAACATTAGTGTTTTCCAATCCAGGGACTATTGTGGAGGCAGGAACCTTCAGTAAGGAGGCTGAAGAGATGGTCAGGGTAGTAGTTTTTTGCATCACTCCAGCCAGATTTGATGTAGTCTAATCACGGCAGCAGGAAAGGCTATGAAATTTTCATGCTCACAGCTGTCATTCGTCCGCCTTATTAACAGGTTTATGAACTTCTAATTGTCTGGCTGGACTAGATGACCTCCTGAGGTCCCCTCCAACTTGAATTCTCCTAACGTGTATGGCTAGGAACCTGGAGATACAGTTCTCTTCCTCCAGACCCAGTTACTTAGCATATCTTGGCAAACTGTATAGACCCATGCATACCAAAATTTCCCTCTGAGGGATCCAACTAGGCTGACACTGGTATTGCTCTGGTGGTGAGCAACTGCTTTTCAAAGGGAGGTCGGCAGTAGTATGGGTATCCTCTGCCACGAGGAAGTAGCCCTGCTCGACTCAAGCATTACTAAAAAAAGGGATGGGGGAAAAAATCACCAACCAAACAAATAGAGATTATGACCAAACAACCAACCTTCTCTGTGTCACAATTTCCTAGCTGGGGGATACAATCCTCACACAAAGCGGTTAATGTGTTGCCTTATGTGATAAGAGGTACATAGTCTAGTGGGAAGGGATATTATGGCAGTGTTGGAAACAGGCTGCTTATCATCTGCTCTCCCTAAGAAATACTGAACTCTGCAAGGTCTGCACAGTATCTATGCTTTTGGGTACGTGAAAAAGCAGCAGGAATTGATGTCATGGGCAGTCAAGTTTGGAAAAATCTGGAAAAGGGGGAAGCCAGAGTTGCAGCTGTTATGAATTCATCACGATTTTGGCCCCAGTTCTAAAACAGTCACAAAGACATAAGAATCTCCACATGATTTTGAGGGAAGCAAGATCTGTAGATACATGAGTGACACATTCATACATGCGGTGTTGTTTAAGAGACATATTGAGCTTTTAGTTTCAATCCCTGCTCTTTCACTTCTGTCAGTTAACATTTCTGAGAACCTTATTGTGAGATACAACCTCATGCTGCTACCTTAAAGTAACTACAACAGACATTTTCTGGAAAATCACGTACTACTATAGGGAGTGTTCACAAGGTCATCATCACTGGGACACTCTCAGAGCTGTCACACAGCAGTTCCAGCAGCAAGGACTTGCTGCAGTGGTGCGGCTGCACATAGAAACACAGCTCGGATCTGCTGGGATCTCAGTTGGCTGTTCCTATCTCCACATCTACTCTGCCTTCCTCTGCGGTAGTTCTGCAGGCTCAGCTAATGAACGAACTTCATCCAGATGAATTTGGGTAATTTTTTGGAGGGGCATAACTGCCTTTCCACCAGATCGGATCCCAGGCTTGCCTTGCCAGATGGCAACATCAGTGTTGTTGTAGTGTAAATAACAAACAGGAAGGCATGGTCATGATCAGAGAGGAACGCAGGACTGCCCTTTTTGGTGGCAATACAGACATAAGCTGGCTTGCATTACCTGTGAAATTACATCCTTAGAAAGGTTTATAACTGCACGGCTCCCCTTGCAGGAGACCAGGCTGCTCATATTAACTGTGAGCTGCACACTTCAGAAACACCAGGTACATTGACTCCCAGCAGACAACACAGACTGGATGGTCCCACGCTGTGAGGCTGCCTGTGATCACCAGGTACCCCTTTGGTCCAGGAACAGGGCAAATCCCCAAATCTGTTCCTTTACTGTACTATAAAAGCAATTAAGCCACTATAGCAAAGATAGTGTTCAGTGCCCTTCTGTGTGTCCATGCAAGACAAATGCACATTCTGCCTTTCCCAGCCGCTCCCTCAGCCGAGGTGGAGGCAGACGAGGTCTGCATTCAGAGTGGGAATGAGCTCTGAATGTGAAGTCAGAGCTCTTCTCGGCGGTGCTAACCACTAGGACACGAGGCAACGGGCAGAAACTGATGCACAGGAAATTTCACCCGAACATGAGGAAGAACTTCTTTACTGTGCAGGGGACCGAGCACTGGAACAGAGAGGCTGTGGAGTCTCCCTCACTGGAGATATTCAAGAACCGTCTGGACACAGTCCTGTGCCATGTGCTCTAGGATGACCCTGCTTGAGCAGGGAGGCTGGACCAGATGCCCCGCTGTGGTCACTTCCAACCTGACCCATCCTGTGATCCTGTGTGTTCAGCCACTCCGACCCGAGCACGGGCGCGGCGCAGCGCAGGGCCGGCGCTCAGCAGCCAGCCTGGGCGCTTAGCTCTGGCACTTGCTCCTCTGCTCCCCGGACGGGCACTGCGCCCCTCGCGCAGCAACCGGGACGCTCTCCGCCCGGGATGCTCGGCACGGAGCCCTGCCGAGGGCTGCCAAACGCGGGCTGGGCGGCGGAGCCCGCAGCCACCTCCGCCGGCCGGATGCGGCGGGCGCGCTCCGGAGGCCGGAGCCGCGGTGGCGGTGCCGTCCCCGTCCCCTCCCTCCCCGTCCCCGCCGCCGCCATGGCAACCGCCCGTCGCCGCGCGCGCGCACCCCCTTCCCTTCCCCGCCCGCCCCCCGCGCCTCGGCCCCCCCGCCCCGGGCTGACAGAGCAGCAGCGCTGCGCCCCCTCCCCGCGCCGCTCCCGCCCGCGGACACGCACCCCCGGCTCTCCCAGGTAACGGCAGGGCCCGGTGGCGGGGCAGCCCCTCACGGCGGCGCTGCCTGCAGCGGGCGGCAGCTCGAACCCCGCCGCGCTGAGGGAGGCGGCGGGGATGAGGGGGAACCAGCGGTAGAGGCTGGCGGAGGGGTGGGGTGGGGGTCCCCCCGCTCCCGCGGAGCGTGCCGGGAAGTGTAGTCCGCGTCCCCCCGCCGGGCGCAGGGGGCTGCCGGGAGAGGCCGCGGGGAGGAACTACAGCCCCCAGCGTCCTCGGCGGAGGGGGGGGCAAATGGGTGCTGCGGAGGAGACCCCTGTGGGGAGGGGGAGGCTCGCTTTGAACGAGAGCGCTGAGGGTGCTCATCCGTCCGGAACAGCGAGGGCAAAGCCCCTGTGCCGCCGCCGGGGCGGGAGGGGCTGGAAGGAGGGGCGATGCGGCAAGGCCGGCTGCGGGGGGTGGACGCGGGGCGTTGCTGGGCTCTCGGGAGGGAGGCGGGGGCTGCGCGGGGGCTCTGCGGCTGCGGAGGGGAGGCGCGAGGCGGGGTGCGGAGGTGCGCGAGAAACCCGAGTGGGGGAGTGCGGTTCGGGGGTGCGGCAGGGGCAGGATGGGTTGGGTGGCATGTGGATGCCAGTGGAGGAATCCGTTGGAGATTGAGGACAGAAAGAATACCAGGAAAGAGGCACATGGGAACGTAGGTGGATAGATGGATGGGAGAGATGTGCCGGAGGAGGAGTGACAGAGCAGATGGGAGGGCAGGGATGTGCAGAAGGCAGAGCAGACTGGAGGCCGGGTGATGGGTGCGGAGGAGGCAATGGTCAGAGTGAGGCCTGCAAAGTTTCTCCAAGTAGTTGAGTTTATAGTTTCCAGTTTCATGTGTCCTACAACCACACTTAGGCTCTGTTGGTTTTGTTGCAGTAGTTGGTCTAGCCACAGTGTTACTTTTTTAAAAATAATTTTGCTACATTTCTATTCCCCCTCCCCATTACTGTCATGATGTCAGTATTGGCATTTTTCCCTTTTTTCTCTCCATTTTCTCTGATGACAGTTCTAGTGTTATTCTTTATCTTGTATTCTCCAACAGCCATGAGGGAGAATAAAATTGCAGTTTTTCTCATATATATGATGTTCTCTCAATCTCATACTTAAAATATAAATGTTTATGTTTGGTATGTTAGAGGGTGTTATTTTTCCTTTCTGAAAATCTGTGTCTTAAAAGCATCAGTGCATTAGTACTCCCTTGTATGTGAATATTGAATGTCTACTCCTACTTCAGTTTCACGTCACAAAGCTAGATTTCTTTCCGAGGGATGTTTGATATTTATTGCAATTGCAGATTGTTGAATGGTTTCTTTTATTTGCCCTTTCCCCCACCCATGTGTCAGCTACATCCTAGGCATGCTTAGGCTTCTTGCAGCTCCTGGTACTTGCCAGCCTGCAGAAGTGAACATCGCAGCTGCAGCATGCTTCCAGGGTGCTTTGCTCTTGGAGACTTAGGCTTTTGAGCAGGTAATGGAGAGAAATGGATCCTGCCCTGAGCTAATCTCAATCTCAAGAAAGAGAACTAAATGGAAGACAAGGAAGCATCACTAGCCCTTTATCTGGTTTTCTATGTAAATAAGTGTAAAAAAAAAAAGCTTTTTCTTCTGGGGATGAGCTGAGAAATCTGAAGACTAAAAGCAGCTCTGTAGCACTAAGAACAATATGCTTATTACTGTATATTTAAAATAATATATACTGTTCTTTAGAACAATTCTAAAAAGCAAGATTCTAATTAAGAAATACACATTCTTAGTCCTAAGGACCCAATTCTTTGGAATTCAGAGAGGAGTTCAGAAGGTGGAAAAGTATTCAGGCCGAAATTCTGACCTCGTGAGTCAGGGTTATAAACACGTGTGAGTCAATTAAACTTGCAATTGTTCATGGCAGGTTTATCTGGGTTGTGGATTGGCTGCACTGGGAATGTAGCAGCAGCAGAACTGAGTCTTTGTGGAGCTGACTATGGTTTGTCAGGGCTCCTGAGCTGCAGCATGGGGGGAACATGGGTGTGCTGTGTCCAGGGCCAGGGCGCAGGAACAGTTTAACTCTATTGGCACAGAGCCCAACCTAATAAACACTTTGAACCCAAGCTGGCTCTGCACAGACCCATCTTAGGAGTCTTTGGTGGCATGTTTGCTCTACCAGAAGTGCTTACACACGATATGCAGAGAAGCAAGTGGCTCCACAAAGGACCAGAGGGATTATTGACTAGCACAGAGTTCCCCTTTGTTGAGCTCCAGAGAGGCCCTGCAGAATCCTTCCGGTATCTAGGCCCTGCATTCTGTCAGAGGAAGGATCTGTCACCTCAGGGCTGGTCCCACCTGAACACAGGCTTGGGTTTGATGTGGCACTAATGCCAGAATGCCTGGAGGCTGTGCTGTAGAGGAGAGAGATGTGTGGAGCCAGCCTGGGTCCAGCAGGGCTAAGACGCAGCATAAGCTAGCAAGCCTCTCACTGCCTGAACTGTGTGTGTATGGAGTATGCTCCCCAGAGTGCCCCACAGCATTTGTGTTAGCTGTTTCCCTTTATGTTATCCAGCCTGGCCAATGAACACCTCATTACCCCAAGTAATGGTGATGTGACCATATGAATGTGTCTGAAACTGGTGCATGAGGTGCCTGGAGAGGGATATGTTTTGCAGTCAGTTTAAGGAATAGCACAGCCGTCTCTGATTCTTCTCTTTCTAGTTCTTCAGAAAATTGTAGTACAAACGCTCTGCAAATGGCCATTTCATTCTCCAAGATACTTTGTTTGGTTTACCAAACTAAGTAAATCTCAAATTTAAATCTCTAAATTAATCTCTAATTAAAACAATGACCCACTGTTAAGTGGTTTCTTATATGTTTACTTTTAACTTGTGGTGAATTTCTTTACTTCATTTGAAGATGAGAGTTTTTTTCTCTTGCATTTAAAGTAACTCTCTGTTTCAAGTTAGCTCTCAGAAGATTTCACACAAAAATAGTTTGAGACCTGCACGCATACTTCTTCTCCTTCCCACTTCCATACACATTGCCCCGTTAACTCCACATCTGCTATTGCAAAACAGAGTTTCAGTGCAAAGAAGCCAAAAAACAGCAGAAAGCAATTAGCTGACTTGAGAGATCCCTCGGTGCTGGGTTTCCTGGGCTGTAGTATGTGTGTGTATGTTTTATCTGGTGTGTGTGCCGCTTCGAAGAAGGCCAGGGCATGAACACTCCAATGGCAACCCCCAGGGCCGCCGCTGCAGTTGTAGCCGTTCGCGTCACTGCTGATGCACACAGCAAAAGGAAGAAAATAGCACTGGCACAGCACACTTCTCATCTCATTTAAATGTAGTTTAAATCCAATTCTACTGGAACTGAGCCACTTTCTTACTTATAGATATATTTTTAACACGAGTTCTGATCCTGTGAGGTCATGATCGTTAGCTTCCACACCAGTCCATGGGATCACAGCTGCATGTGTAAACAAAGCCATGTTAACAGGGAAGAGATGGATTTGGCTGTGGAACTTGGCAAGCCTTTTGTTTGTTTGTATTTTATCTGACAGTGATCAGTTAAAATGTTGGTTTTGTCGTGCAAACGTAATGTCTGATAACTGTCAGCAGCATCAGTGATTGCATCTGAACAGGGACAATTAATTATTAGAAATGAAGACCAGTTGTTCTGCACCCAAGTCCAAAATAAAAGGAATAATCTCTATAATAAAGCAGGAAAGTCTTATTTAATTTTCTTTTTGAACAATTGCATTTTTAATAACTTATTCTTAAAAATCAAATTAAATACATGAAGCACATGAAAAAAATACAGTCTGTATTTCAGTCAGAAATAGACTTCTGTAGGCTTCTAGTAGGAACTGCGCATCATGCAGGGAAAAAATACTTTTTTCTTCCTCTGACAATGGTCCAGTTAGTATTGCTGTTTATGCTTTTCCAGGTAAGGCATTGTCATATAGTTACATATCTCTATTTTAACAACTTCTAACTTTGAAGAGGAAACTGAAAAGAGGATCATTGTACTGTTTGAAGCAAAGACATAATTGAGTGAGAGGAAGCTAAAACTGGTCAAAGCTGGCTTACAAAACCAATATGGCCTTAACCTGAGAAGTGCAGGTTTCAGTTAATTGCAAGGAAAAGCTTCCAAGCAGTAAGAGGAATTTGTTGAAAGAACAACCTCAGTTCATTGCTTAGACTCTGGTAATGGAAATGGGTGCACACAAAAAGTGGATAAATCTGAAAATCAATACCTCTTAACACTGGAATTCACTTCCTTGCTTTGCTCTGTGTGGCAATTGACCTGTTCTGGTGTTGTACAGTGGCAGAGGATCATCCTGAGTCTGTCTTGTAGAAGTGGAAAATGTATAGTCATACCTCAGCACTGTATTCCTGAAGATGGTGCCTAACAGAGTGACTCTGTCTTGTAACATTAGTCGTATCTCTTACACTGCATTTTGGGGTGCCCGACATTGTGCTGCACAGCTGGTTTATGGAAAATGAGAAACAGAATCAGTCACCAATCTTCATCCATGTATGTTCAGGCCATTCCAGATGTTCAGTACTGCGGAACTGCTATGATGTGAGAGCACATGTCCAGCAATCTCAGGGAGTTGTGGAACATTTTTGTTTTGCCTGGGTAAAATTTTGATCAGAGAAAGACACGTCCAGAAAAATCCAGGTATAGTATAGCCCTATCAGTGAGGAATTAACATCTGATTTGGAGAAAAGTCTGATTAGCAGACATTAAATAAAGCTTGGTGAGTCTATTGAAACAATGAGAGTAAAGCAAAAAAGAGTAACACCTCATTATATGAGAGTCATCTATCCTGTTCAAGAGTTGAATGCCTGTGGAGAAAATGGGATGCAGTTGTGTTACCGATTGTGTCAAAACGCATGCATAAAAAAGACATGTGAAGATAGCAGAGATGCCTTCTGTTTTGGCACTTGCAGAGTGATGTTCGGGATCAAACAATAGGATGAACCCTACTACAGACCCCCTCTATAGGGGAGGGCATTTACTGCCTTTGGTACCTCTGTGGTGAGGTAGTGCTGAGGAACATGGGCTGAAGCGGGTCAGTCATACTGTATTCATTCTCACTGGTGTTGCAGACAAGTTTGCTAAGCAAGCTGTCCCCCTTTGCCTATCATTCACACGGTCACTGTATCTGCCTCTGGAAATGCTCGTGTGTGTATAATGCTTTAATGTTAAAATAGAGACTCTTTTGGATCTTGCTCAATTGTGCACTGCTTTAGTTCTGGGAGAAAAATTCTTTTCTGACCCCAGATAGGGATCAGCTCAACTTATGCTCCAAAGAATAGAGATTAATATCCCCTGTGACCTTTTAGCCTGGCTGCTGCAAGAGTTTTAACAAGTGGGCTTAAGACCCCATGTGTGGCAGCTATGCCGACATGAATGTCTGTAATGTCTCTTCTTGTCAATGATCTGTGAACTAAGGAATCTCCAAGGATATCTTGACGTGCAGTGGAGCTGTTACGGTCTAGTGCAGGAAAGAAGCACGCCATGATAGAATGAAAAGCTGGTGTCACAAGTAATGTGTAAACTGTTGTAAATGTACTTGACAACAGTTGTCCCTGGCTGCATATTTACTTAAAAAGTGTGGCTATGGTATGGTAGGAAAACCAAATATTGAAACAAAACCTCAAGTAACAAACAATGAAATGCACTATTTAGGATTTCTGTATTTCTGATTCCTTGGATGTTTCTGATGTTGTATGAACTCTATAATATAATGTAGAACAGATAATAAAAAATGAGTACATGACATGAAAACGCCCCCACCTACTTCTAGCTACTTCTTCCTCCCCACTCCTGATGCTGAAGAGTAGGATGTCCAGAAAACAGCTCAGCGGGGAATTCCTTCCTAAAAATAATTTTTTCCTTAATTTTGGGCATATTTGTTTTGATTTGCTTCGGTTATTCTGAAGTGATGTTACCATCACTGGTGTGGATAAGAGGTTTGTATTTTGTTTAAAGCATTCTTAGCCATTAGTTTAAAATAGTCATACTTTTTTCCAGTAGAATCTCAGAGAACTGCCCAGGATTCCAGAGAAGCACTGATTTAGGACTGAGGTCTACAGCTGCTGTTTCAAACATGGCTCAGGTATATGGGTGATGTTATATTCACCTTCTCAAGCTATATGGCCTGCTTTTGTGTCTAGGGTAGGTGATAAGTAAAAATTGAAGTGCCTGAATCTTAGAAAAAATCCAGAGGCTTTTGTCAGCCTAGCTCTGGAGATATTGACCACTCAGTAGGTACATAAGTGTAAGTCCACCAGACTCCCTGTGTACTCCCAAGTTTCAGTGCCTGTTGATGTTTGTAAGCTCACCAGCGTGACGCTGGGCATCGAGCTCTTGCTTAAGCTTCAGTGTCAGCAGCATGAGTCTAGAAGCCCCCAAACTCTTGGTAGCTGGAGGAAATGGGACGGTCTTGTTTGGTTTGCTCCTGCAGTTTTAAGACCATGTAAATTTTTTTGCTTCCTGCTTCCCAACTCCCTTGTGAAACCACTCTCCTGAAGTGGGCATGTGTTTGCGTGGCTCCTATGCCTTGCCTCCTGCCCATGGATTGGCCCAGCTTCCATCAGATACACAGACAAGGAGGTTGTGTTCTCTGCTGAGCAGGGGACTCTTCTGGAATCAAGGCGACTTGGATGCGAGTGTCAGCCTTCTTAAGGCAAAAGGAAGTTAAACACACCCATAGGGTGGAAACTAGCTGTACCAAAGAGACAGAAGAGGTTGTAAAGTATGTTCTGTTTAGTGGAATTCTAGGAATTGAATGTAGCCTTTCCTTAGAAATTATTTATTCTCTCTTTTTCACTACATGTGGGGAAAACCTCCAGAGATTTGAGGGCTGTTTTCCTTATGGTGACAGGCTGGTTGTGTAGCACTTTGATGTCTCTGAAGACAGGTCAATGGATTCTGCCCCAGGTGGTGTTTTGTTCATTTATAAGTTGACTCATCAGATCTGAATGGGTTGTAATCTATATTCAGTTCCTATCTTTTTATCCATTTCCATTGCAATGCTAGTGACATCAGTTTTTTTCCTATTAGTTATCATCTTCTGTATTTAAAATTAAATGGTCTTAATTGCCTCAGAGCTAGAGCTCTCTAATGATGTATCCTGCCTATATCCAGATATATCAGCACTGAGAAAAGAAAATTAGAGTTGTCGCCCTTTCCACCTTAGGCTTTCTGCAGCCCACAAGTTTTTAACAGGCAATGAGAATGATGTGCAAGCTGAAATGTGCAGCACAGCACAAGGACAAGTAAGCCCCAGTATGTCCTGCTGTGCTTTGTGGAGTGTCAGCTGTGGGGTAGCAGCGTGTTTTTGCCATCAAAATCTTCAACCATGTGGAACCTGTGTGAGCTGTGGGTTTAAGTGAGGGTGACAGGCTTCTGTGGCTTACTTGCAGGGAGCAGGAGTGACGAGGTGGTGGAGCAGACCTGATGTGCAGCTGCAGGCAGCAGTGAGGACCATCAGTTTGGCACTGTTGGGAGGTGGGGCGTGTGTTTGCTAGAGGCAGCATTCAGGGAGGGCAGAATGAAAGTCATGGGGATATCTGTTTAAATTGTCATAGGTTTGAATTCTGCTAGGCACAAGGGAATACAAAGGCATAAGACACATCCTCCTTAGTCCATCTTGCTCTCATCTTGTTAGTTTATAAACTCTACTAACAATTTTATAATCCACTAGGATGTAAAAGATTGTTTCTCCCTGTTCTGGCTTCTGTTTGCTACCACCTGTTCCTTCTGTGTGTACCCCCGCACCACAGGCTGTCTTCAGCTGTGCAGCCTGAACTGTGTACTAGGCCAGGCCCTATCTGATTGTATCCTGCATTCCCTGTTTCTTCACCTCCTTGGTCTTGCCAAACCCTCAACGCAGCTGGTGGACAACCCTCCTGAGCTGGCCTCCTCCCTCTTGATTAATGCAACTCTACATTGCATAGCTATGAATTGCAATTTTTTATTTTTGATTTCCAGAGGCTTATATCTGGGTCAGTGTCAGGGACCCCATCCATCCTGAGACAGAGAACAAGGGAAAGGAACTGATGCTCTTTTTGTGTGGTAAGGACCTAAAATTTTGGTCACATGAGATTCAGATAAAAGGGCGGGCAGTGCTTTGATCTTCAACCTTAAATACAAACTTATCTGTACAACACAGCTTACTTCTGAATGTGTGGGTTATTGCTTTTTTGTGCATTATGCTGCTTTCTTGAATGGTTACTGGGAAAAGCTGGGCTGTAGGTTTGCCTTAAAGTCATGCTGCAATTTACTACTTGTATAAAAAAGTTAGTAGAATCTGTAAATCTTAAACTGTTTTGAGGACTAGGGAAGGTTGTACTTTGGGAATCACTTTTCTAAGGAATCGTAAATTTGGATTGCTAACTGTACCATAAATCCCAAAGTGACATGTTAAATTTAATGAAAAAATTCAAGTCAGCATGTGGATGTTAGAGTACTTTGAAGGAATATTTGAACAGAATGAGGCTCTCAGCTTTGTCTGTAGTAGAGCAGTCATTCAACCATATCATAATCTTATTAGGATGAGGGCTCTTGAAAGTGCTAAGCACAGACTTCCCTGATGCTGGTTGGCACATTTAGGCACATATGTTATACACCAGTATAAAAAGCAATTTAATGCCTCGTGTGATTTGTGATTCATGGGTTGATGGCTACCAGTATATTGTAGTGATCTGCAGATTAAAGTTTGGTTTGTTTGGTTCGGTGTGGGCAGGGCATTTAATTTTCTTGAACTAATTTAACAGGATTGGGGCCAAAGGCATTAAAGAAGTTGTGGTTTTTATCACCATAAAAGAGTTATGATTCATGATTTGAATCCATAGGCTAGTAAAGAGAAACTCCAGAGTTAAATGGTTGTAGAAGAGTGGGACAGGATGCAAATGGGGGGCAGAAAGACACAATTCAGCTATGAGAATAAAAACAAAACTAAAGAGTCATGGTCTGAATTATTCTACAGCACATAAAATTCATTTTTCCGACGATTATGTTCTCTTTTAGATTTCTGAGTGAAGATGAACCTGGCGGAGATTTGTGATAATGCCAAAAAAGGAAGAGAATATGCACTTCTTGGGAATTATGACTCTTCTATGGTATATTACCAGGGTGTCATCCAGCAAATCCAAAGACATTGCCAATCAATCAGAGATCCAGCAATTAAGGGCAAATGGCAACAGGTAGGGTGAAATAAGGTTGCCTTTATTCTATTACTTGATATTTGAAAAGTCCACTATACTTCCCAAACCTTTTAAGATGTAGAGGACTTATATTTCAGTGAAGTTTGCAACATTTTTTTTTTCAAATATTTTGTCTATATGTATGGGAAAATAATTTTTGTAGCATGTTCAAAAGGAACTCTGTTGTTCTAATTGAATCAATTTTTTTGTTGTTTTAACTTAAGATGTCTGTCTGATTCCCAGTCTGTTTGTGTTTGCATACTGTCTGTGACTGCCTACTTTGGAAAAACTGAGGACTTCCTTTTAGCATTTTATCTTTTGGCCATCTAATGTCCACTAAACTAAGATGTGAGTGGGTGGGTTAGCATCGCTAGAATGGTTGTCCGAATAGCAGTTTACTATAAGGCTACAGTGCACAAATTTGGATAAGGTTTCAAAAACTTCAACTAATACTCTTAGCCTGAGTCTTGCACACATCCATCTCCCCGCTAAACAGAGTACCATTGAAGCCAAGGAAGTAATCTGTAGGTGAAATGTAAGAACTCCAAGCAGCCCCATTTAACACTTTCGGTATTTAAGAATGTCTTACATTTTTGGTCTCATTTTTCATGGTAGAAAATGTGTTCCATAAAAAAAAAAAAGGAGGAAAACCATATAAAGTGTTTTCCAGAAAAAAGAATTCATGTGGCATAAATACTATGTTTTGAAAGAATGACATAGCTCCCATAAGGGATAAAATTTTGCAGTAGATAGCTGAAGAGACGGTTTCAAGAAGAGTTTTTCTAAATATTATATGTTTAAGTGATATCACTTAAAAACGAGCAAATTTTCCTTTTTATTGCAGCAGGTGATTTGGTCATGGGTTTGCGCTTGAAACATCTGATGCTAATGTAGAGTATTTTGTGTACTGATAGCAACAATACTGTTAGCAATCACGTTGTAATAACAGTACTATTCATTGGTGTTTATCATAGAACTGTAGAAGTCTGTTTATTAGAAGCTTGTCTGCAAAGCATGTGCATGCACAAGCATCAGCAGTAGTACCTACCTTTCCTGGTGATGTAGTAAGCTGAATGTTGTACAGGAAATACTCACATTCAAGTACTTGTATTCAAGCTCTTCCCCACCCCAGTACATGCTGATACAAGGTGTTCATGCCCAATGCATGTCCTTAGTTCCTGCCAAACTTGTAGCTGACGTGAAGGTAAAGCATGAGGCTTTCCTCATTCTGCAGCTCCATCACTGCATTGTCTTCACTTCTAGTATTTACTGTTTCCTCTGATCAGATTGGTTCTTCCATTAAACATTTAACAGCTCTTATCTTGTGAAGGTCACTTCAAATCTTGTGCTATTGCGTGTTGTTTGAACTGCTTCAGAGAAGCCTGTGCACCGTGGCATTCGTGCTGCACTTTGGAGACGAGCCTCACGTACAAAAGAACCATTAACACAGTTTCCAGGATTATTCCCCGGGGAAGGCATTAGACTCTCTAGCAGAGGATCTGAAGTTGGCACCTTCTCAGAAATTATCCTTTTTTAGGTAAAAGAAGAATGGCCCCTGACCATGTCCCATAAATGCTTTAGAGAAGTGTCTCCAGAAAGATCAGCAGCAGGTGGGGTAGCATCTGTCACACTGTGCGCTCATGTGAATTCTGAAACTTCCCAACACAGCGGTGGCAGATGAGCTTTGTCAGAATATTGCTTTGCCATTACTGATGCCAGTCTTGGCTCAGGGACAAACACCAAAAAGCAAGAAGTGTGATTGAAAAAAAAAGAAGGTCTTCATCCCTTGGCTGTTTGCCTTCTCATTCATTTATAGGAACAAAATGATACAGCCCTGAGAGCAAACGATGCAGCCCTGGAACCACTTCTCCGTACCTGCACCTGAATGGTTTGGTGACACCTATAGAGGTAGACTTACTTTCTTACACACTCTTCATAAATAATTGTTGTACTTTCTCACTCCTTGAGACAGATTAAGAGGGAGTCTGATGATGTGGATGTTAGCGCTACTTTCCAGCTCCAACAGCACCTACATCCAAACTGTCAGTCACATTCAGTATCTGTCTTGACAGACAACCTGTTCTGAAAAAAATTTAACCCAAAAGTTGGATCACAAGAAACATTCATTCACAATATTAAAATATTATTTTTAGATCATTCTCCTTAAAGAGTTATGCCATACGCATTACGTAAGTTTAGCAAAATTCAGGTCTAACCCACTTGTGCAGAAGCAAAAGATTCCCATACCTGTGTGTTGCGTGCAAGTGGCTGGAGAAGCAAAGCAACTCCTAGGTCATGGTTAAGGAGATTAACGCAGTTGATTTTTACCTGAAATTCTATCTCCTCTAGCATGTGAAACTAGCTCGTTCCTTAGGTTCTTCAGTTTCTCCAGCATCTGAGGAATCCAAAGAGGATTATGCAAATACCATTGGTACCTTTTGAAGGTGGCGTTTAGCAATCACTAGCAGACAGTGCATGGGTAGAGCTTTTGCTGTTGGGAGTGGTCCACAGCATGAATGCCCATGTAGATAAGTGCTCCAAGGCAAAGATTCTTACTTACAGCAGTTATTCTGTGGGATGTACTCTCTGCACACACATTCACAATCTTGAACCTTCTGAAGGATTCCTGGGACACCAACTGACAGTATGAAGCATGCCCTTCCTTTCTGTATGTTTGCATGCAGCGCACTAACAGGGTTTTTGTCCTACTGCTGCTTCTGAGGCAGTGAACTAAGTTTCAGATGTTTGTGTACATGTTCCCTCATAAAACAGAAATGTTCATATGAGGAACATCTCAAAGAATAGTATGAGCTGTGACTCTGCAGCTTACCAGCTCACACCTCTTACATGCACCATTGTTCTTCCTATTTGGTCTCTTCTCTACAGTGAGTGCTCCATCCTGAGTAGGTATCTCATGCCTAGTGGATCTGTTTTGTTGCCTTGTGTACTACAGAGGGTTTTTCCAGCAGTTTATTGAGCAGTGCAGAAGCAGAGGTGAACAGAAGTAGTTGGGATTTTGAGTCAGATACCCTAATGGATCTACCTCTCTTTGCTTAGGTGTCATTGTTTTCAAATTTCAACAGGTTGGTCTGGGCAGAATGATATTTTGTGCAAATATTTAGTGGGTTGTATTTCATGTCGCACAATCAGACAGCTTCAACTTTGCAACCGGGCACCTTGATTACAAGGATTCCTTTTGCTTGGTGCTGATAGTTAGGATGAAGAGAAATATGAACATATTAACATCTGCTCCCTTGGGAACAACTGACTGGCTCAGTTACACTTGATGCAATACTGCCTCTGGGAATTCAAAATTAATGCTGACCATGGGAGAGGGATTTTGTTATTAGTCTGGCACAACCTGCAGAACTTCAATAGGGCAAAAGATGCATGCTTTGGAGGGTCCACCAAAGCAGAGATGTGACAGCATAAGAATTCCCCTGATCCCTTGGAAAATTCACTGCTATTGATCATCTGTTGACTAGCTTGTCTTGGGGATATCAAGGGTGACCTGCTCTTGAAACCCTTACTTGTTTTGCATTCAGGGAGTTCCCAGCTTGTTCTTGGGTGGGCTGAGTGTAGCTCCATTCTTATCCTCACTCCTAGGCCTCCTGAGCTCATTTGAAAAAGAAAAAGTCACTTTGGTGTGCTTTGAGGTTTGACTGACAGGTGGGCATATTCATCCATGTAAATGCAGACTGGGACTGGAAAGATTTAAAACCAGAAGCAACTCATTCTTACCAACACCAAAAGGTAGGTTTACTCTCATGACCGCTACTGTGAACTTTACTTGTGTTGACATTCTCCCTGTTTATTCTGAGAGAGTTTCTTGGCTGTTGAAGTCTTTTTACTAGACAACTGGCTTGTAGGAAAGAGCTTCTTCAGTGACAGTTCAGCAGCTGCAGAATGACAGCAGAGCATGCCCCCGGGAGATAGTACTGGCTTACGACAAGGCCAGCGGCTGTCAAGCAAAACCTGCTGTGTGTTATAACCATGTGCTCTATGTTGCACAATAGCTGAGAGCACAGGAGCATCAGCCAGAGCCGAGGCAGTTCAACGATTTTCTGAACACTTGGAGGATCCAGCAAGGCACCCTTATTGACAATGGTCACTGGTGGAGGTGATTAGGTGCACTGTACTCTTGCTTCAAGAATAAAGGATGATTTTCACTTTTTATTATTTTAAGCACATTTCAGTCAATTTATGCTTATGTTGTTTTTGCTTCATGACTGTTTTGTTAACATTTAGTAGGTTATTTCATGATTAATTAAGGAATATTCTGCAGGTAACTAATGAATATTTGTGATTCTAGGAGCTATACCTTCACTCCGTGGAATAAGACTGCATTACAGGACATTTGTTTTGGGTATGGTTTAGGGAATTGTTATTTTCACTTTTTGAAAAACAGAGCTTGAACAACTAACACTAATTGCAGGTGGTAACTTCAGATTTGGAAAACATTTTTGTAGAAACTTGATTGGTTTTGTTTCAGCATAATAGAATAAAAAAAAATCCCACACATTATTTGTATTTACCAAGATACAAATACCCATGCGCATTGCTATGAGAAGTTGTGTAGAAGTACAAGCTCTAGCATAGCAAATAAGAGCTGGTGATGTCAAAGTTACAACAGCTGCTAGATGGTGAAATACAGGGGTTCTCCCTGAAATGGGTTTTGGAACTACAACTAAGAAAGAATGAACTCAATGCTTGGTCATTGTTTTTATATCCATATATTAGGATGAGTTTTCTGCTTGGTTACTGTAAATCCTTGTGGCTGGAATGTCAAAACAAAGCTATGGGGCCATCCCCTGAGCTGAAAGACTTTTTGTTGGGCTTTCCAACATCATGCAGTGCCCACAATGCTGCTTCAGTGGAGGAGGTGATGTGGCTGGTAGGGGCAGCTGGTGTACCAGAGCATGACTCTGGAGAGCAGACGGTTTCACATGGTAGCTGAACCCGGCTAACATCCTGCCATGCCCAGAGAGGCCAAGCTCTTCTCCACCTCGTCTTCCCTCCAGTCAGCACCAGCTTCTCTCCGTCTTCTGCCTCCTGCCATTTTTTTTTACCTGGAATTCACCTGATCACAGGATAGTGTGCAAGTGCAGCTTGCTAACCCAGCAGAAGTGTCCTTTATTTTCTTTCACCCTCCTACGCCAGCTTCTTGCTATTTTACCAAGCTGTCTTACCGTATTGAGATGCCAGAATTGGATCCAGAAGAGCAGCTTCTGTGGTTCTGCAGAGTGTGGTTGGGGAAAAAAAGTGAAGTGAGTTCTTCCTATTTGGCGGTGGTGAGCTGCTAAGTTGGCCCACGCTACGTCCTGAAACTGCTTAAACATAAATAACCTGAAAGCTTTCTTCAGGCTCTCTACAACCTGTGCTGGGGCCCCCTGAGGGTTCTGGCACCCAAGGGGGTGTGTGATGGAGGGCAAAAAGACTAGGTAAGTCCAGATAAGTGATTTTCCTGTTTGCAGCCTTCCTAGGTTTCTTCAAAGTAGCACTGATCACTCAAAGACTCTGCTCAGTCTACTTCATAATACAGCACAGCCTTTCTTGGCTCATGGCTAGGTTGTTTCTCAACTGCAAGAAAGTCATTCTGCACCTGTTTCATCTCACTCAGTTTTTTTAAGGAGTTTATCACTGGTTTTGCTTTGTGGTCCAGTTGTTTAAGCACAGTGAGGTTTCTTTATTGGTTGGTTTGCCAGGTACTGACTAAGCAAAAGAGTGGGTATTTTGGAGTTTGATCTGCTCAGGTCTGGCTAAGAGATGGATAGCAGATGTTAGTTCGTTTTTGTCTTCCAAGGCATCAAAGAGTCACTTTCCGTCAGTTTTCAGATACCATCCTCCTTGCTGGTCCAGTGAGCTGCATGGAGCACTCTGGCCATCAATGCTAAAAAGTTGTTTTCCACCAAGTTTTCTGCATGTGTTGGAAGGCTGATAGAAGGAATCCTGTCAGTAGTCCTAGAGTAGGAAGTGGCTGTCTCTTGTGGAGCAGTGCCCTGGAGGATTTATGCTGTATCATTCCTTTGTACCTCACAGCAGCTGTTTGGCTGCATTTATTTTTGGACAGGGGGATGCGTGTTAGACAGTTTGAAGGAACTGAGTTAGTAATCAATCACATTTGTAACTCAGCTGGAAGCTCTCGCACTGGGAAATGTGTCTGCTGATTGTGTGATGAGAAAGCAAAGAGAGCAAAGCAGAGTAGTAGCAATCCTGCCTGAGCTGGATGTCTTGTGCCTTTGAAAAGATAGAGTTACCCCATCTGGAATGAGCAAGAAGGCTGCTTTGCCCTGAAAAATGATTGACTTCTTCCTGTACCTAAGGCTCCTTTTGTACAGATGCACATAGAGCTTCTGATAAAGTAAATGCAGTGTTGCAAGAACTGTGCATGGCCTTGGGGATTTAGCCTTCTCTTTGCCTCTATCAATACTAGTATCTTGCTTACAGCAGTCACATACAGAATCATAGAAACTCTCCAGTTGGAAGGAACTCATAAAGATCATTGAGTCCAACTCCCTGCTCCTCACAGGACTATCTAAAACTAAGCAACATGACTAAGAGCATTGTCTAGACACCCCTTGAACTCTGGCAGACTTGGTTCCATGACTACTTTCCTGGGGAGCCTGTTCTAGTGAATGACCACCCTCTCAGTGAAGAACCTTTTCCTAATGTCCAATCTGAACTTCCCTCGAAGCAGTTTCATTCCATCTCCTCATGTTCTATCTCTGGCCCCCAGAGAGAGGAGATCAGCAGGTCCTTCTGTGCTGCCCCCCTTGAGGAAGTTGTATACTGCTGTGAGGTCACTCAGCCTTCTCTTCTCCAAGCTGAGCAAGCCAAGTGACCTCAGTTGCTCCTCCTAAGTCTTGCCCTTGAGACCTTTCACCATCTTAGTTGCTCTCCTCTGGACACACTCTGATAGTCTGATGTCCTTATATTGTGGTGCTCAGAACTGCACACAATATTCAAAGTGAGGCTGCACCAGAGCAGAGCAGAGCAGGACAATCCCCTCCCTCAGCTGGCTGGTGATGCTTTGCCTGATGCCCCCAGGACACAGATGGCCCTCCTGGCTGCCAGGGCACTGCTGACTCATTATTCAAGTTGCCATCTACCCAAACCCCCATATCTCTTTCCACAAAGCTGCTCTCCAGCCTCTCATCCCCCCCTTTGTACTGGTTGATCCTGTCCCACATGAAGGATCCTGCACTTGTAGGGGAACCTGCATTGTTGCCCTCTAGTCAATACAGACCTTTCTTTAAGGCCTCTCTACCCTCAAAGGAGTCCACAGCTCCTCCAACTTAGTGCCATCAGCAAACTTACTTAATGTACATTCAATTTCTATGTTTTATAAAAACATTGAAGAGATCTGACCCTAAGATTAAGCCCTGGAGAACCTCACGGGTGACTGGCCACCAGCCTGATGCGATCACATTTACTACAACCCTTTGAGCTCAACCCATCAGCCAGTTGCTCACCCATTGTACTAGGGACTTGTCTAGGTGTGCTGGACTTTTTGTCTAGAAGAATATCAAAAGCTGTGCTAAAATCCCAAACCAGCACATCTACTGGTTTTCCTTGGTCAACTAGGTGGGTGTTGGAGTTGAAAAAGTGGGAGAGGAGAGGCAGGCAGCCATGCCTCCACAAAGAAAATATCTATGTGACAATAAAATTGGTAAATTTTCTTTAGGAAGATCCATATCAGAAATGGTTCAGCTGAGAAATTCTATCATAAAAGTCTGTGAGTAGAAAGAATCATTTCAAGAAGGATGTATCCTCTGCTTTAAGTAGGTGGTAGGAGCCTTTTTGCGTTCCCATTGATTGTTTGATGTCAAAATGGGGAGATATGTTTCAGTAATATTGTCATGTCTCTGTATTGAACCTTTAAATACATCCCCCATCCATGTTCTTTTATATATTCTATGTAATAATTCACTTTCAAATTGATGCCAATTAGGACTAAACTTCCAGCCTGGATATAGTGCTTTAAACCAGAGAAGAATGTCTTTGTGCTGCTGAAATCTAATTGTCCTTGTAGTGGGAAAATTCCTGGAAAATATTACAGAGCAGAACAATAAATTGCTGTGGGGTGTACCTGGTAGCATTTTAGAACTGTAGCTTACAGAGGTGATATGTGTTTTTTACTGAGTGCTGTCAATTTAATCATTCACTCTTTTGTACACCTTTCCTTACCTTACCCAACAGTAAGCACAGTAACAGCACACAGCACCAAACAGTAAGTCAGATAGCACTTTTTGCCTTGAAGTTGTCCCATAAAAAGTGGGGGGCCGGTGCTGCAGTTTTCAATATGTAGAGTGGGACAGGTGTAGAAAGATGCCATTCTGAAAGGGGAAATGAGAATGTAAGAGAAATGGGAGGAGGAGGTAAAAGTCATGCTGGAAGAGGCGTGCTCCTGAAAGTATGCTGACTAGACAGAGCACCCTGCACATGCCCAATGTAGTTCATTTCCAAGGACACAGGGAGAAGGGAAAATCTCAGGCTAGTGGCTGTATTTTTTCACCAGTACATACCATTAAGAAGAACAGACATAAGGTGTGATGCTGTTTAGTACGAGTTCCCTGAGTTGCTGCTGTTATAACCTCAGATAGGCTGGATTTGCAGACCTCCACTCTCCTTATCCTCTTACCAAGAATCTGCACAGTAGGGAGAGTCTGGATTTCAGGCAATGTTGTTGACATCTGTTGATACTGTTCTCAGTTGCCGCCTTCTGTTTGCCACAAAGTGAAGTCTGGTCGCAGGATTCCCAGGCAATATTTTTCCCAGCTCTTTTTCATGTGGATGCATGATATGAGCACAACTGTTTCTGGTGTTTTTCCTTGGCTTTCTTGTAAGCTGACTTCATATCCTGGCTTTGGATTCAGCCTTGCAGGGTATCCTAGCTCAGTAGTATGCCTGGTGGCAGCCTGGAAATATCCTCACTGTAGTGTTTCTTCATGAGAGCTTTTAAAGCCTGTGTACCTTTCCAGTGAACGGAAACGTTCAGGATGTCTCTGTAGTTCCACCTGTGAGCCTGTAACAGGCAAGATTCATATTGGCCTAAGGTAATTCTTGCTGCAGAGTGCCAGTACTGATTTCCAAGTGTGCACAGCAGTGCATGAATTCACTTTAGCTGTGCACCAGCACTTCAGCAAAGAGGTGACATCAGGGTGTTAAGACCCTCAAGTGGGGAAAAACCAAAGTAATCATGAAGGTTGGCCCCACAGGATAGAAGGCATCATTGAGTGATAGGTGGAAGATGGGTAAGATGCAGTACAAGTCCACTCAGGTGAATCCTAGCACATCCTAAATGACTGCTCTGAAGCTTGTGCTTCTTAGGAAGAATGTACAATGCGGTTTTGGGCTACTGGTGTGTACTAAGAACCAGTGACCTCAGTATCCAAAACTTGAGCTTATAACAAGATATATCACTTAAAACAGAGCAAATTTCTGTACAGATTTTACTTTTCCTAGGCTTCATGGAAGAAAATTGAAATAAACAAATATCAAGTAAATAATCTTGAAATTATTGTAGTACTTCTAACTCCCTGATTAGTGCCAGTAGAAACTTCCAGTATAAAATTCAGCTGAAGAATTCTGCAACATGATTTCTTTCTGAAACATAATTTCTTCTCATTTTTATTTTACTTACTTTACTTATTATTTGAAGTTGTGCTATAGAGTGTTAAAGTTCCCATGTTCTGTTCTATCTTAGCAATCCACCAAAGAATTCGCTTGTGCTTTGATTGTATGGTGCCCCTCACAGAATTAATTTTGTAATATTATATTTTAATGATTTGACCGGTTTTATAACTAGGACCTTGGAGAATAATCAGAGAACATCTTTTATGCTAAAGTAGTAGCAAATATACTATAGATCTGCCAACAACACCCTTATTAGTCTAAAAATATGTGTACATATATGTCAACATGCAAACATAAATCTCAGCATCAGCACGTGTTATGGAAGAGTGATCACTGCATTAGCATTCGTCTGGTTGTGACATTAAAAAGCAGGAAAATGAATTCAACAGAGATTCAATTGTTTATACTGTTGTTAAAGATGTACCGTCAGCCTGATAGGTCTGGGGTTTGTCAATAGAGAGGCTTGGGAGTCCCTGCCTTTGATGGCAGCATATATTTTTGAGGTACTTTCTGTGTTTGTTTGGTTCTTTTTAAAGTTTGAATTGTAACAATTTTTAAATAACGTATGTATTTCTCAAGGTCCGACAAGAATTAGTTGAAGAATATGAACAAGTTAAGGGCATTGTCAACACCTTAGAGAGTTTTAAAATGGACAGACCTCCAGACATCTCTGTATCCTGTCAAGATGAGCCTTTTAGAGATCCATCTGTTTGGCCTCCTCCTGTTCCAGCTGAACACAGGTAATGAGAGGCTGAAGCAGTGTGGGTGGAATAAAGTTGGATCACCATAACTTTATGTTCTGTTTTGAATGCTTTTGTAACATGAAAATCATTTAATTTACCCCTTAGTCATTTGTAATAAAGAATAAATCTAATTCATTGGGAAAAAGGTATTTAAACTACAGTCAGATTTATTGCTGACATTCTAGAGTCACTCCTTTATTCTGGTAGGAGTGACTAAGTGCCTGGAACTAGAGTCTGCTGCAGAGGTTAGTGGGCTTTTGGTGACAGTTCTCATGTGCAGGAAAAAAACTTTTCCATTTCAGTTTATTTAAGCAGCTGAATTCATTGATGACTGAGGAGTCTGTAAGGAGTTGGTACTTAAGGATCTTGAAGGACATAGTGGTTAGAAATCACTCCTTAGCTACAGATAGTATGACCTGTGTTTAATCCATTGGTTAGTTTAATTGCTAAACATGTTCTAGTATATATGGTATTTCTTTTCTGTAACCCTATTTAAGGTAACTTCAGTTAGCTAATGGATTTCTTAAAATAGATGCTTGTGCATTTTGTGAAATCCCTGTTTTTACCCTAATAGAGCTTGACACAGGTTGTTGGAAACAACAGATTCAGTTTACAGACAAGAATAACATTAATCATGCCAACATGTTTCTAACATAAGAGCAGAGAATTTTAATGTGTGCATACTCGCATAAGCAAAGGAGCAAAGTAAAATGAGTGATTTTGGTTAATGGAAAGAATTACCAAGTGTATTTATAGTTTTCTGTGCTTTATGATTATCAAACAGATCTTTGCTTTTCAAAAAACCCTAAGAATGTAAGTGTAAAATAATATTAATGCTGTTTACTTTTGTGAGTGGTAGAAATGGCTATCAGAATTTTTGTGGTAATGTTATGTAACGTTCAAGGTGTATTTATTTATTCTTGTTTCTTTCTTAGATACAATATCGTTGTATCATTTCTTAGAGGTGGAGGTCCAATAGTTCATCTGCTTTTTTAAAGCTGAAATTTAAATCTTGAGCAAATAAGAAAGGAAAATTAGCTACTGTTCTATGTTGTTAAGTTTGAAGAAAATGCATACAAAGCAAAATGTTGCAGCTGTATGCAACAGTGTGTTTAAGAATGTACTATTTTTAAGCCCTATTCCAGGAAAATGTTTTTGGAGTTAGCAGATTTTGAGTTTCTCAAAACAGGAGTTAGAACAAGGTTTAATAGTGGACACTTACTAAATCTGGGTGACATTCTTGGCCGTTTATTTTAGTTATGTCTTTCAAATCCAGTCCCTAGAGCAAAATGACTGGGAAACCTTGTCTTAAAACCAAATTCTTTCTGCTTGTGCTACTGCTGAGTTCTCTTTGACATTGTGGGTGATGTACATAAATATAGGTGGTTGCAGTTCGGCTCTATTTGCTTTTGCTTTCAAGGCAATTTTTATGTTTTGACATTTTCACCCAGGGGAATGGAGTCGGAGGTAGGAGGATTGTTTTAAAATCCTCACTCCTTTGTTTTGGGGCCTGTCAATGCTATTAGACGCCTTTTTTTTTTTTATTAGCAGGAAAGTCATCTGGTTGTGTAGAACTTGGGAACATGAATGTAGCCTAATATAGTCTCCTGGTTTGGAGTCAGCAGAAACTACAATTTCAAGACTTCTACTAAATTGTTTCCTCTTTTGTTACATGGGTGTTGGTTTGTTGTAAGATTGCTTAGGATTACTGATCAAATAGTGTTGTTAATTTTTCCTTTCATATTTTTTTCTTTGGGTGTCAGACAGAACCAGAAATACATCGCTGGATTTGCATATATAGCGAGATGAGACTTAGGGACCTAGCAGCTTTAGTAATAATACCCAAAGGAATTAATGAAATACTAGAATCCTTCCTTCTTAATGTTGCTCCCTTCTTCCTTTTTTTTTTTTTTGCTGTTTTTAGCATATTTTTGTTGTGTTTGCTTGTTAGGGCTCCACCTCAGATAAAACGTCCCAACCGAGAAGGAAAGTCTTTGAGGAAGGACTCCCCAGGACTGCAGCCACGTGGGCCCGCAGGCAGAGCACATGTGGTATCCAAGGGTGAGAAGTCTGCAGGCAGCCGTGAAAGAGAATCCAGAGCTAGAGGAAGAGATGACAAGGTAAGAGGTGGGAAAGAACTTGGCAGGGAAGCATTATGATGCAGCAGGTGGCAAAGGGATGCACTCTTACTTTTAGTCATTTAATAGAGATAATAATAAGAAGCCACAATAATCCCATGCAGGAAAACTTAGTGCTTTCATTTTTCCCCATGATCAAAGCATGTATCATGGGGATATATATTAATAATGACACCAAATTAAGAAAAGTTCTGTCATGTTTGCTCTGTCTTGGTGTGAGTTTTTTTGATGCGGGAAGCATAGTGCCCTGTTGCTGGGGGTTTCTCACCCTCTGGGTTAGACCATGGGCTTGACTCTAATCTATAAGTGTCAATTGGGCATAAAGTCCCTGCTCCTCCTTTTCCCTCACCTTCAGGTCTTTTATAAAGATATTCATCAAAAAAGTGCAAAAGTGAGGCCAGTGCCCTTCTCTAGACTTTAAGCATTATGAATGGAGTTCCACAGTCCCATTGCCTCTGCCGTACCATAGTAAAATTTAGGTGAGCCTAGAAGTCCAGGGCAGTTCAGTAAATGCATTGATGCTAGGTAAATCTGTGCCATGTGATTTGAAGTTATATATTTGAAAATTATATGAGGGAGATGTACTAAAAGAAAACTCTTAGCAGCTTTCATTTTCTTTGGTTTATGAAAATGGTTTTGTATTTATTATAGTGTTTAGGAAGAAGCTTCTTGGAATGGCTTTGTTTTAAAATAAAACCAATTAATTAAATTAGAGTAAGTTTGATATTCTTTCTTCTGAAGACACATGAAAAAGAAACAGTGCTGAAGTGAAAGAAAAGGAGAAACAGTGATTCATTATGAAGTAGTGATGTCCAAGACAGGACTGTTTTTTGGCTGGAAAAAATGTTGGAGTCCAAATCACTGTTTCTGAGACACTTGTGTTTTTAAATTCAGCTGTGGATTCAGTGCCAGGACTCTGTGGTATGAGTTATACAAGTTGAAAGTGTACTGAAGTAGCATTACTTTCCTGACAGACAAAGTTACAAGACAGGCCTTCCTGTGGGGGCATACAATCTTGTTCAGGTCAGATGAATAAGAAAATATTTAGGCCAGTTTTTTTCCAAATTAATGTGGTTAGTCCCTTTGCAACCTTTCTATTAAAGGTTGCTTCTTGACAGCACAAGCGAGATATGCTTTTTCCATCATGAATTGTTTTCTGATACACAGGAAAATTATTAAGTAATCCCAGCCCTTACCACCATCAGCAAGTAGGGCCAGGCCCATTTTCAGCAGTGCCTCTGAGAGACTGTACAGATCAAGCATTTTTGAAATCTCTCTACCACAGATCAGTAAGATTTAAAATAACAAGTGTGCATCCTACAAGCTATAAAAAACTTGTGAAGATCTGGGAAATTATTTTAAGTTTTGCCAGCTATATGGGGAATTGGAGTCATGGTGTGTGACAGGTTGACCAGTTGTGCTTGTGTAAGGGAGCCTTCAAAGTCTTAGCTCTAATGAAGGTGAACTCTGCTCACCAGGCTTTCCAGTGATGAGCATTATAGGGCTTTACTATAAGGAGCCTACAACATGACTCGTATAATACTTATCTCTGGGAATAATGTGATTAGCAACACTACTGCTGTGAGGTGGTGGAAGTCATAAAGGTGTTCCCTTGATTATGGCACATTTTAAACACTGCTCTTATCTGAATAAGTTGGTCACTAGGTGGCAGAAGTAAAATATGTCTTCTCCTCAAAAAGTTCTGATACATGTGCTCTTGTATTCCCCTTTGTCTAGCCACTTGGTTATTTTACTTCCTTTGTCTGAAGTATGTAAGGGAAAATCACCCCATGTTACAAATTCTCATGTATTATATAATGATTCTTGTAAGGGATCCATGATTTGCCTTTGAAGAAAAGTCTGAATGAAAGAGGAAGTAGCCAGGTGTGGGAAATGAAAAAAGTTAATGCAGCTTTCTATATTTTACACACAGGCTTGAAAATAAGTTTAACTTTCAGTTTTATCCTTTCGTAGTACAAGCGTTCTTCAGTTTCTGAATTTAAAGCATCAAGAAGCTTACTTTGTAGCCTGGTATGTCGAATCAAAGAGATTTGGTAACTCTTCATGTTCAGTTAAAAATAATAGGGCAAAACTGAAGCTTCAAATTAAGTAACCAGGTATCTTGTCTCATACTGAATGTTTCAGTTCTGTAGGTTTTGGGTTTGGGTACATGGCTAGGACTACCTAGAACATGTAAGGAGCTCTCCATTTCCTAAGACATTGGCTGTGGTATAATAGGTTGTATGCTGTCCTGGCTATAATACCTCAGTGTAATGCCTTTTTTTTTTTTCAAGGTATATATAGGTATAGCATGTACGTTTTAGAAGTGTTTTGCCTCACTTAAGGCAAATGCCTTCTTTCACTGTTTCTCCTCCTCAGACCATAACATCTTTTCATTCTGACTGTAACCGTCTTGGGATAAGGAATTTTAACCTGACTATGCCAGTAAAATGACCTTTCGTAATGCTATATAAAACAGTGTTGAACTACAATTCACCAGATGGTGTCTATCCACTAAACCCTTATATTTACTTGTCCTTTTTTCTTAAATACTTCTTTCAAGTGCTTCTTCCTTCTTAGTTCCACTGGAAATGATTAGGCTTGTTCTCAGGGTACCCTCTGCTGGAGCATTACCAAGAGTTTTAGCTGTTTAGTAGTTCAGCTTAAAGAGACAGCATGAATGCTACCTGTATGTCTTCTAGAAATGTCATAATACCACATCTAAGTACTAGAACACTTTTTTAGGAATACTCTTTATTATTTTAGATTGTCAGTGGATAAGGACAGTAAATATTGTGAAGGATATGAAGGATATGAAATACCCAAGGGCTGCACTGCCATATCAGTGAATATTAAAATCAAAGAAGGTATGAATTAAAAAATTAATTTTTTTTGCTTGATTATTCTCATATGCATTATCAGATGTGAGATGAGGTAGTTGCATTTATGTGGAAACATAGACCTCCGTGCATTGGGACTGGAAGGCTGCATAATCTCCATCTGAAAACATTGAAAGAAACATGGTAGGTGAAATTGCAGATTTACAGTAAAGTTTATTTGGACTGCTCTTGTCTCGTGAATGGTGAGTTGTGTTGACAGTGCCTGTATTGAGAAGGGCAAAGGAAAAGTGAGCCAGGCAATTGGAGTTGTTAATTTTATCTAAACATTGTACTAAGTTTTAGAACATTTGCAGAGGAGGTAAATGAGGCTGCTGTATTGGAAGAATTGGATGACTCTGTGTTGGAGTCATGGAAATGGGATAATGTTCAGTGGTGCAGAGCAGCAGGCTGTGTAGTTGGAGACTATAACAAGAATTTCTGCTAGAAGCTGGGAGCTCAGCCATAGAGGAGAAGAAAGATTTGGATGTATCAGCAGAAATTGGATCAGGCTGAACCTCCGTTTGGCACATCACCTTTTCCTGTGGCGATGGGAAGGGCTGGCTGCTGGAGCGAGGAACAGCCAGGTGCCACCTTTGGCTTTGGCAGCAAGCAGTGGACAGTGCATCTGGCAGTTGTTCAGCATTTGTGTGTAGTGGGAAGAACCTGCGGGAGAGCAAGACATCTTCAGGGCCCAGTGCTGGTCATTGCAAATAAAGTCAGAGTTTTCTTATGTGTTTGATCTGTCTGAGGTTGACTGTAAGGGTGCAGTGTGATATTGCTATGGATATGAATGTAAACAGAATCCTAGGCCCAGTTTGTTGAGGTGTTACTAACAGAGAGAAGAGGTACCCATGCCATTATAGGATGCTCTGGTGAGACAACAGCTGGAGTATTTTGTGTACAACCATGCTCAAAAAAGATGTGTTAACATTAGAAGGAAGAGGAAAAAAAGGATTACCAAAGTGAACAGGTAATTGTGTTCAGCTTGTGTTCCAAAATGAGACTTATTTGATTTGGTAAATTAAGGGAGAGCACACCCATGATGCAAGTATGTCAAGGTGGTGGACACATTGAGGAGAGATCTGCTGAAACTAATGCACAAACTTAGTACAAGAGTAGAAATAACATCAATTTTGGAAATAAGGTTTTTGTTCCAGTGGGTTAGTGCGGGGCTGATAGCTCCTCCTGATGGAAAGCCCAGCAAATTTCTAAATATGTTTAAAACAGAATTGGTTGCATGAGATTACGTGATGGGATTGCCAAGGAGTTGGGTGGGAGTAGTCTTTTGCAGGCCTGTTGGCATACCTTGTTAGAGAGAAGCCATCACAGCAACTTTATTTAAAGCTGTTTTGGGAAAGTAATACCAGAAGAAGAGATGAGGATATGACTGAAAAAATTATGCTTACTCCTGCTGCCTGGATTCAGGTGACATTTTTTAAAAAATCATTATTTCTACCCTGTGCTCACTTACCTGCTGACTGAGGATAGAAGGTTGGACAGATTTGGGACCAGCATTAATAATCTTATTACACGTCAAAACTGCAATGACTTTAAATCTTGGTTTAATTCCGGAACTGGGAAAAAGAAAAAAAGGAACCAGTATCACTACAATGACAGCCGAAGTGATGCTGAGAGCACTTCTCCCCGCTGGCCGCCCTTCTCCCGCCCTCCGCTGGCGAGACATGCCGCAAGGGCAGGAAAAACAGCGGTCCCTGGAGCAGCGCGTCCACCAGGAGCGGGCAGCAGGGTGCGGGGATGGGACGCAGAGGGGCTGGGACTGGGATCGGGGCCGTGCTGCCGCCCCGCGGCTGCGCCGGGACTGCGCTCTCCTGGCCCCGGGCCGGCCTTCCCCTTTTATTCCTGTTTTATTCCACTGCCCGAGCTGCGTCACCGGCCCAGCGAAGGCGCGGGGCGCGATCTGCCGGCCGGGCCCCAGGCACGGGCTCGGGGGCTTGAGGTGCTGCCTCCGCCCCGGTGGGATGTGCTGCAGCTAGCGCCCTGCCTGCTCGGCTCTGTAAATCCTGCCTTAACGCGGCTCACCCAGGGGGGAAAAAAACCCCAAACGACCAAAACAGGCAATTGTTTTTTGATGTGCAAAAAAATTCTACTAGGAAAACCAGTCCATTGCAAAGCAAGAGAAGTATGTAACAAACAGCAAATACCTTTCATTTCATTGTCCTGTTTTTTACCCTTTCTTTTTTTTTTTAATGGTTACACTTGAATTCCATTTTATCTCTCCTTAAATCTTGCAAACTCTACAGGGCTTCTCTCTCCATTTCCTTTTTACACCCGACCATTACATTTTTTACATGAGCTTTTTGTTTAAACACAACTTTCAGCTTTGTTTCCATTGCAAAAAGCTGATCTAGGAGTACTGAACAACACAAGAGTTCACTTGGAAGCAAGAAATAAAAATAGTGGGAAGATAAACTACTCCCTCACAGTCATCATGGGCAAACGGCAACTGGGAGGGGTGTAATTGCTAACCTTTTTATTTTTCCACTGCGAGGTTATTTGTGTGTCTCCAGCTGCCCCTCAGCCCTCCTTCGCCTAGGATGCTTTCGTCCAGCCAGCTGGGATTCTTTATCTTGCTGCTGATAGTGTTTAGAAGCTGAGTTAAGAGTCCTAAAGTAGCTCTCTCCTCAGCCCCCTTCGTTAAAACAGCGCAGCTGCTTTTCAGGCACCCCAAACACTGCCGTTGAGCTGGGATGGGAAAGCGATTATCTTTGGAACTGAGAGAGGAGGAGCATGCTTCAAAGGGAAAATGTTACTTCACCTCCATAAGCTTAACAGCACAGTGGAAATATTAACCAGGAACTCTGGGCCATTTGGGGCAGACACAAAGTGTGGCTTGGTCACTCAATGAGTATGCTGTAGAAATTAGTGTAAGAAGTTACTTGGGAGCTTCTTTAGGGCTTTTGGAGCAGCCCTTAAGTAGAAATGACCTTTTGAAAGCATTTTAACTGTTTGTGGAGCTGGCCTGCAATTGAGAGGCAAGACATAGTTTGTAGCTGAGGAAAGGAGATATTGCTGGGCAGGAGGGCTTTAATGAAGCGAGGGGACTGAATCTCTGTTTTCCACTGTGGAAGACAATGGGTGTAAAAGTTTCCATGTTCCTTTTCAGTGATGAAGAGTGATGATAGTACCAGTTTTTTAACTCTGGCAGGTAATGTGGCAAGTGTAGCATCTTCAAAATATGCTTTGGATGCTCTGGTCTTCAGCTAGGAATTAATGTAGCGTTAAGTCGTGACACAGCCACCATTGTGAGGCTGTTCCTGCATTCATGCCTTCAGCTGGCTGGGAAGTGAGTCAGTTGTCTGAAGAGTGGTTTAGCACCATTAAGAGAGTCTGGTTTGTGCTTTAAAACCAACGAACCTACCCACCATGATATGTAATGATGTCTGCTGGGGTTTTGTCACTGTGAGCTGTATCTATGAAAGAAACATGATGCTGTTGTGGTGGTAGCAACCACAGGTGTTTGGGGACTCTTTGCAGAGCATAGGTTGTGAACCCATTGGTTTTGCTGGCCATAGTGGTGCTGAGATAGCTGTGTTCACAGAATCACAGAATGGGTCAGGTTGGAAAGGACCACAGTAGGTCATCTGGTCCAACCTCCCTTCTCAAGCAGGGTTATCCTAGAGCACAACATCCTAGTGCTAAAGCTTGATATTTTCCTGTGGCTTCTACAGAGGTGAACTAGACAGTCTTGCTAGTAAAGGATATGTTGAAAGAATAATGTATTCCTCTGTATGACTTTCACTTCTAGGGAAAGAAAATACCCCAGGAATTTGGTGATGGGGAAATTCCAAAATTTGATGGAGCAGGCTATGACAAAGACCTGATCGAAGCTCTTGAAAGAGACATTGTATCAAGGAATCCAAGCATTCATTGGTATGAGGATTTTCTCAATTCAAGTGGGTTTGCTAGTATGGAAAATGAGAGAAAATAGCCATCTTTTAACTCTTACAACAGGGAGACAACATAATCTTCTAAAGATAGGCAAAACAAGGTCTTTTGCTGAAACAGTTTATTAATTTAATTACAGTTAAGGTTTTGTTGCTAATTGATAATATGTGCAGTACATTCATTACAGATACTGTTGAAATGAGCATATGCTCCAGAGGTCTTTAAAGATACTGCTTTGGAGTTCACATTATCCAAAAAAATTTTTAATTAGGCAGCTCTGGGTAACTTGAGTTGAAAAAATTTTTTTTCCTGTCTTCCAAAAGTGGATTCAATTTTAGGTCGCAGTATTATAGGAGTGCTCTCACGAGGCCTAAGTTGCATGCTGAAAGAGATGGTACTAAGTGAAAAGATTTTCTATTTTTCTTGTATAAAAATAGAAGAAATATTGTTGCATGGGAATCTTATACAAGCTTCTTCATTTTGCACAGGGATGACATAGCGGATTTGGAAGAAGCCAAGAAATTGTTAAGAGAAGCTGTTGTTCTTCCAATGTGGATGCCTGATTTTTTCAAAGGGATCAGAAGACCTTGGAAGGTGGGAATTTATTTGGTGTTTTAGTAAATGGCAAGCTGTAGCTATGTATGTCTGCTGCTGTAACTTGTGGATGCCTGTAACAAGGCTAAAAAGGTAAACGGGAAAGATCAAGAATTTGTTCAATAAATTGTCTCATAATGATTCGTGTAAAATGCACTGAAAGAAACACCTGGAAATGTATGTAGCCCTTACAGTAAACAATATTTTTTTCTGTATTTACTCAGTTATAGCTTGTTGATGTTATAATACTTTCTGTATGTCAACCTGTATGTGTGAGCATGTAGGGCATATTGACTGAAGCAGAAATGCTTAATAGACAGCTCTACATAGGTTTATGGTGACCAGCTGTTACAACTTCCCAGAAGAACTCAGTCCTTGGACTGTTTTATTCCAAATGTGCCAAGTATCTCTTGATCAGACTGCAAACTGCAGGCTGGATGGTTCAAGGAAGCAAAGAAAGAAGGGGCTAATCTATTGATTTAGCTTTGCAGTTGCATTTGCAGCTGAGCATAGTTGCTGCTGGAGAGAAAGTCAGAGGAGGAGAATGAGTTACAAATGGGGCAACAGGAAGGATATAGGACTGAAATTGTCTAGGCTGGTGGACCACAAGTGAGCTCAGTCTGGGCCTTGCTTAGAGCTAAATGGAAGAGGAGGGAGGAAGCTGCTGAGCATTTCTGTAAAGAGCAAACAAAATTAGCTTGCTTCTGATGTGGGATGGATTGACACTTGTTTGGGGAATAACTAGTCACAACTCAAGACCTTTTTGGTTACTGAGAAGGATTACTGGGGAAAAGAGACTGTTGCAAATTGTCCATTATTCAGAGTCTGCAAGGCAGCGGCGTGTGTAGGGAATGCTGTGTGTGTGAGTAGTTTCTGTGGTTTCCTACGCTGGTTCAGCAGCATTTACTAACACTTGTCCTGTCTTTTCCTGATTGGTCTATGTGCTTCCTTGGCTTATACTTATCTCAGACTCAGTAGGAGCTGGGAGATTGCTGCTTGAGGGCTGTTCATGGAGGTTTTAGTGAGTTGCAGGGAGGGAGCCCAAACCTGGAGTCAGTGCAAACCTAGCCCCAGGCTATAGGACCTTTGGAATTTAGAGTGCTTGTGGTCAGTACCAGTGGCCTTGAGGTTAACCTGTAGGTTAACTGGGCTATTATCTTGGCCAGAGCCTAGGTATTGTGTATTACTTGTGTAGGGTGAGATTTTAGTATATTTTGAACAGTTGAATCTCTCTCTTTTCTTCTTGACTTAGAGGAAGTTGATCCATACCCTTATTATAGATTATGAGTGCCCAGTCTGTCCACTCTTCAAAACTTTTTAGGGGAAAGAAGAGCTGCTATGCTTTTTTTTCACCTCTTAGCATGCTTAGAGGATGTAGTGGCCACCTGTCTTTAAGGCAGGTATCTCAGCAGACTGTGGGAAATGTGAAAAGTGCCGCTGGCCTTGTCTTCAGGTGTTGTGGCAGTGGATAAAGGAACAACAGCCTGGTCTTTTAAAGAGTTACAATCTCTATTTCTGTGTGAGATTATCTTTTCCTACTGAGCAGTGTCACCTCTGAAAACCAGGTGGTTGTAGACATGGAAAAAAAATCTAAGATTATTTTCTCTCTTCACTCTGAAATGCAAATTTATTTCTGACAAGTCCATGAAGAGTCTTCACTGTTAGCCTTTTCCCTGGTGACTTGTGAAGCTGTAACTCTCATGAATTTATTTTTCACACAGAACAGCATGCATTTTCCCTACCGTTGACCTCTGACTGTGCTAGAAGGATGAGAAGTATTGAAGTGAAGGCTGTTTCTTGCAGTAATCAGTGTAGCAGCAGGCATTTGTTGAGCCTAGGAATTCAGGACAATAATTCAGGGGGAAAAGGCAGCCAAAGCTGGTTTTGGATGTTCAGACTCTCCTGAGAACAATTCCCAAGACAGACCTCACAGTTTGTGCGTGTATTCAGAGGACGATGCCTGTCTGAAGGAGCCAGCTGTCTTCCCTGGTTCAACACAGGTGCTGTGTAGTTGCAGCCATGGGCTTCTGAGTGTCCATGGGTTTGCTCTTTCTTTTTCTTCAAACTGTTTGGTGCCAAGAAAGCCTGGTTGCTCGCTGTGCTTCCCACTGCACTGCTAGTGATTGTTACAACAACAAGAAGTAACCCTGCAGTGATTTCATCAAAACACTTACTCCCTGCAGTGCATTTCAGCTTCTTATTGGAATACTTTGGATTAACAGAGCCTTAGAGGAAGAATAAAGAAGTCTTTGTGTTTGTCAAGGATTTTAAATAGCGAGTAAGTGGCAGCCTCCTAGTTTGCAGAGAGAACGAGCGACTTGATCCTATGCATTTCTGTTTGCAGCCATGCATGTCTTGTTTTGCTGAGAACTCGAGTTCTTTTTCTTTTATTTTTTTTTAACCAATATTTCTATTGTCTCTATCCCCAGGGAGCTTGGTTTTCCCCTGGCTTTACACCTGGTGTGGCTGCTTTGCACCTGTGTTACGCACGTATGTAATGCCACCAGTATCTCGTGCAAGGTAACACTCCCTGTAATACTTACACAGGAGGTGCAAAGCAACGGGCTTCAATTTTGGCAGTGAACAGCATGTGTAACTGAAGCCAGAATTTGACCTTCCGTAATAATGGAGGACTGAAGCAATATCCAAAAAATGTCGTTAGTCCTCTCTACACCAGGTCCTGCAGTAAACAGAGTTTGTCAAACACATAGGTTGAGTGTGATTTGAATTGAGGTGAAGCTTGTTTTAAAATACTAAAACACATTTGAAACTCAGAGAGAACAGTAAGTCATCTCTGACCTGCATATCACAGGCTGAGTTATTTTCACCCAGTCACTAAAGGTTGTATTTGCAATATTATTATAATATCAGTATAACTGTGCAGCATCTCAAATCTGAGTGTCTGAATGTTCGCAAGGAGGAAAAGTGTCCATTTACTTTTTATGCTTGCTGCTCTGGACCTTAGGAAACCTTGGGCAGCCTGAGAAATGGCACTGGACTGTTAGCTGTATAGATGGTGTGTGAACATTCCTAACTTAATTTACCGATGAATGTATGTTGAACTTGCATTAGCTAAGTGTTAAATGGCAATAAAGGTATTAACAGTTAATGGAAAATGGAGTACAGAGAGGCTATTGCTTTTGAATAGTACATTTTTGAATAATTGCATTCCCGGTTGATTTGTTTTTATAGATCTCTTCCATATTATTCTTTGTGCTTTTTGAAGTAAGTTTTTGTGAGGAACAGATGAAATCTAATTTGCTATATGGCTTGCATTTAACAGATATTTTATTGCTGTGGCATTTTATGTAAGTTATTAATTGCAAAGCACATTATGATGTGCAATTCTAACTCTAGCTAATTTGATTACCCTTGCAATACAGTACAATTTTAGGAAACTCTTGTTAGCTTGTAATAAGATCTTGCAGTTCAGAGGGAAAAGAACAACCAAGCTGCTTGAGCACAATATTTTCACTGATTTACTTAAAATCACAGTGCCCTATTCTAATGCTGTGCAGACATAGAACTGTGTGTTGTCCTTCTCAAGCACTGCTGCTTGTTGGAAAGACTACCCATAAATCTGGCTGTATGTAGAAATATTATCAAGAGTGACTAACCCATCTCAGTGCTACAGTCTTAACATGGGTTCTGAGAGCACTGTGTGTCTAGCCAAAAACCTGCTTGTGTAATGATGGATAAATGTGCTGAGCTGCAGAGATGTGTGCTCCTTTCTCTTTCAGAGACCACAGATGGAATGACAGTCTGAGGACATGGATACTGACCTGGGACTTAACAACTGGAGTTCAGTTTTCTAGTTTAAAGCTTTCTGAATAATCACTGAAGTTCATATTAGGCTTTTGTGGCACTGAGCGATAGTCCACATGAGCCATAGTTGCTTATCTGTAAAATAGAAATAGCAGTGCAATCCAGTCATCCAACAGCGTGATGAGGATGGTGTTTAATCCAGGAATTGCTAAAATGCAGTAGTATGGCCATAGGAGTACTGAGATGGGGAGATTAAACAAGATAACAAGCTGTTTTATTCAGTAAATGCTCTTGTGCATACTTAAATATAAAAATCAACCAGATTCATACATACACATTGTCAGGATTTTTTGGGAAAATGGTTTTTTCTGCAGAAAAATGCTCAACTGAGGGAACACAACTTATTGCAAAAGTATTTTGATTTCTATGAAGTTTTCTTCATGAAGGGACCTTTGTTCCAAAAAAAGAATTTACTGTCTTCATCTGTCTGTGCAACCCCTCATGAGCTGGGAACGGCCTAAGTGCAAGTCCAGACTCTGTCTGATTCAGAGCAAGGCTGTAAATCTCTTGTCTGCTACCTAGGTGTTAGGTGCATCAACAATTACTGGGTTTTTTGGTTCTGACTCCAGTGAAGTGGTAAGAAGAAGTGACAGAACACTTCCACACTGTTCTTGAAAGCAGGATTCTTGCCTTTTGTCTTCCACTGATGATGATTATAATATTAAACAATTCAAATCCAGATCTTGGCTCAGATATTGAGATGTAGTAGTGTAGTGTACCAACAGCAAAGTTTCTCTATTTGTTTTTCATTACCTTTGATCTCACCTCTCAGGGTGTGCTGATGGTTGGTCCTCCTGGCACTGGCAAAACAATGCTAGCAAAAGCTGTTGCTACAGAATGTGGAACGACATTCTTCAATGTGTCTTCCTCTACACTGACATCTAAATACAGAGGCGAGTCTGAGAAGCTGGTCCGCCTCTTGTTTGAAATGGTATGTCCTCGATGATGTGATCTGGGGATCACTAAGGTGAGAAAGGATATCACTCTTGGTTTCCTGCCCTTCCAGTAGCATGTTGGAAGCATGGAGTTCATTGAACTGACACCCCCTCAATCAATTAGGAAAACACAATCTCAGTGATTCCACAAATGGTATGTTGTTGAGGATTAAGAAGGAAGTGGTTCATCACCCATGTTGAGGATCACATTTTCCAGACTAAATATAGAGTTGTGACATTGACAGAAATTCAGTACTTAATCAGTGATGGGATAACAATCCTATAGAAAGTAGATTTGAAATTGGAAGGGATTTGGAACTGTTATTTTAGAAGAAATACATGGTTTAGTTCCTTTTCTGTTCTGAATGATGGTCACAAGGCTCTCAGTGAAGCTATGGGTGCAGTCTGTCATGTAGGGTATGTGAAGGACATGCCCATGTGGACCTATACTGAAGAGTCATTCACCTCTTTGGGATCCTCACTGCGCTTCTGTAATACTCTCTGTAATACTTTCTGAAAACTGCCTGTATTGTGATTGTGTTCCTTTTCCTTTTTGCAAAACTATTTGCTGAGGAAAGCCAACCAACACTGCAAGACCCCTGACCCAGAGAGTACAATTTAAAGAGTATAAACTTCAGCATATGACAGACAGTTTGTAAATCAGGATCTTGAATTCTTCTCTTGTGATAGGCAGGGAAGATATGTATGTAGTATGTGTAGTGGGACTGGGTTGTGGTCTGATAAGGGCCTGTGCTTGCTGCTGCAGCCTTAATGGTGATGTTTTCATTTGAACAAAGGCACGATTTTATGCTCCAACAACAATCTTCATTGATGAGATAGATTCCATCTGCAGCCGCAGAGGCACGTCTGATGAACACGAGGCCAGTCGCAGAGTCAAGTCAGAGCTGCTTGTGCAAATGGATGGTAACAAATCCTTACATCCAGTTTTGGGGCTGGGGTGCTGTTTCTTTACAGGTAGGAATGTAAGAACTTGAGCCAACTGGAAAACCTAGCTTAATGGATAGGGGAAAAATAAAGCAGAACTTGAGACCAGTGAATTTTTGGAGTGTTCAAAGGCAGATAACAAAGAAGGGTGTGTTATGCTTTATTTTTTCTAAAATGGCTATTTTAATGGTGAATTGAAAACTCATATTAAAGAGAGACTCTAGGAGAAGCAGATAATGGAGATTTGTGCAGGTTAATGCAGGGATTTTATTTGTATTCAATTTAAACAAATTTCTTCCTTTTGCTAGAACCTCCAGCTGTGGAACCCCATTGTGAGATCTGATTTTGCTATATTCTGTGGTGGCAGCTAGTATGACCCTTTTAAGTCAGATTTAATACCTGTTTTTTGCAGGTGCACCCAACAGGGATGACCATCTGAGGAATATTGTATGGTGTACAGGTTTGATAACCACCTTTATATTGCAGCTATTGTTTAACTACTATTTAAAATGTTCTCAAATGTGCATGTTCATTGTGGTAACCTCAGGGTAAGAAGCTTTTTGCCCCAAAGTGGTAATTTCTTTGCAGTCCTCATTTGGTAAGCTGAGTAGTGATTCCTATTTCTTCTATGACCAGGTTTGACAGAGATAGCGCTGTCAGTGGGACTAGTAGGGCTACACTCACATATGGCTGTGTTATTAGTAATGTCAAAGAAAACCCTCCCGTGACTCAGCAGAAGGATGAAGTGTCCCTCTCTCTGTGATAATGATGGTCTTGTGTCACCTAAGCTATGGGAAGTTTGGAAACGAACACTAGGAAGTCTGGAAAGAGACACTAGGACTATATGGAGCTGTTGCTTAGCTTTGTGCAGGCTTATACAATGTTTGTGCAGTGTTTCTCAGCAAGCATCTCAATCAGTAAGAGCTTTGGAGTGAAATTGTTCTGACCTTTCAGGGGTAGGTGGTGCTCTGGAAAATGATGACCCTTCCAAGATGGTTATGGTATTATCTGCTACAAATTTTCCCTGGGATATCGACGAAGCTCTCCGACGGAGACTGGAGAAGAGGATTTATATACCTTTGCCCACAGGTATGTTTGATATGACCATTTTCCTTTCAAATGGTCTTTGCAAGACAAATTTAGGATTACTGCAGGACTGATGGGTTTGTGAATAGTCTTGATGGCTTTGTGATGAGCAGTGAAATTCAGGGGTTAATCGTTTGTCTGGGTTCCTTTATTTTTAAAGAGAGTGAGAGAAAGGAAAAAATACTGCTTGCTTGGGGGCTTAAAAACAAAGAGCTGCGGCATTTTGTTGCAAGTCATTGTTGGGTTCTTATATTTTGAAAAAGCGTTAGTTTTAATGAGCCTGGAATTATTTTAATGTTTAACAGTCAGTACTTGAGTGATCATCAAAGGCAGCCTTTGGACCTGTTCACAAATATTGCAAATGCACTCCATGCCCTTGCAGACAAATGCAAAGAAGTGGATCCATGAATTTTCACTTACAGGCTTAGTTCATTGCAAATCACTGCTTGCTCACCTTTATTACTGTGCTTTGAGTCACTCAGAATGCAGCAGGCTGGCTGGTTTCCTGCCCTAAGACGTCTCGGCTTGTATTGGCTTTCCTAGCTGTCATTCACCTGTCCTATTAATTTTGAGATTCCTATCACTTGAAGTTTGCATAGCTTCTTTTCTTCTTGGTACAGTGAATGCCTCATCTCCCTGCATGAGCACTCAAGATAACAAGATGCATGTTCGTAGTGACAGTGGTTGTGATTGAGTTTTGCAGGTCTAAGGACACTTAATAGTTGTAGAGCTTGTCTTTGCAGCTTACAGGCAGTAACAGCTCTTAACAGGATGCCTATCTTTATGACCAATTAGTTTAAAATCCTATCAGCTCTTCCTCTTGTTTCTAATTAAACCAGATTGCTTTTTGACACAGTGTATCACACCCTGGACAACATAGGAGATGTGATTCGGTTTTATTTCCAATCTTAGGTTCTGTCGCATTCTATTCTGTAAATAAGAATGTTGTGCTGTTCTGGGCAAGTCTGAATGGTGCATTTATAACTGTGCTGTGTGATTTGACATGGTCAGGCATTTTAATTGAAAAAGTGATATGTCATAGATACACCTGTATATTGTGGAATTTTATGCAAGTATATATTCTGTAGTGTTTCATTTTCACTATACTGCAAAGACTTGCTTGGCCCCATAGCAACGACTAGAAGAATGTTCTCTGATGCAGGTATGCCATATGTACATTGTGCTCTGTAAATAATAAATCCCAATTTTATAGTTAATGTCAGTTGTATGTGATGGATAACTATGCTCTGGACAGTTCTGCAAAGCACACAAACCCAGCAGCTTTAGACAAGGTTTCTGTTTTCTTTTATATTCCTACCCCGCCCCAAAATAAAAAGAAAAAATAATTAGGGACATCAATAAATAAAACATAATGTCTTTTACTGGACATTTCCTTAAGACTTTTAGCCTTCCCTAATGCTACTTCTTCTGTTGCGGTTGTCCTTTTTTTCTAGGTCATAAAAATTGGTCACTTGGGGAATAAAGATGCTGAACTGGCGTATTTTTTCTGTACAGTAAAAGCCAGGAAACCATTCATCCTCTTCTTTTACCACCATTGTGCAGAGTAATACTGAGGCCTAAGCTGTCGAAGTGAATTCCCTCTTATAAGCTTAGGCTGCTTAACATATGTACCCAAATGCACATATGCACATGCCTTCTGCAAGAAAAATGGTTAATTGGCTGCATAAATGCTCATTTACAGAGCTGGTTATCACTTTGTGCACACTGTGTCCGGGTGTGAAAGTAGGATACGAGGATATTTGTATTGTAAATATATGAACATATGTTTACCGTATTAATGTATCTGTCTTCTGTTGGGCTTCAGCAGCTTTCTTGGGTCCCAACAGAGTAAAGTGCTTTAACATATGCTTAAAGTTCAGCTTATTGTTAAGGAGTTTTGCTGTCTGAAGCTCTGTTAATAGAATCATTGTGGTTCTAATGAAATTGGGTGAATAATATGCAATTAAACCCTTGAACAGCAAGTGAATTCAAAGGGATGTGAGAAGAAGCAGACATATTTGTAGGATTGTTCTTTTGTGCCTCTGGGTAATATGTGACCAAGTGCTTTATCACCTGAGACATAACAGACATTTTTAATGACATATGACTGACAAATATCTCTAGACCATGCTGTTTTAATATACTTCACTTAACTTTACTGTATTTGATTAAACACTTTACTATGTCTTGTTCTCTCTCTTTTCTTTTCTTACATTGAACTCTTTTGTTTGTACTTTTCACTGAAAAATTTGTGTTCATGTCTTTTTTTAATGTAACTCCTGCAAGTTTTCAAACAAGTATTTTTATGTTCTAGCAAAAGGCAGAGCAGAACTACTTAAGATTAATCTTCGGGAAGTAGAACTGGATCCTGATATCAGCCTTGAAGAAATTGCTGAGAAAATTGAAGGCTATTCTGGTGCTGACATCACTAATGTTTGCAGGTATCTCATTTCCCTTAATTTGTAACTAAAACTGCATGGAAAGTCATCATTTGCATTGTATGATAAAAGGCAATACCCTCTACAACTGAAGCCATGCTAACAGTGTCTGTTTTTGAGACCCAAATCTTTTTACTGGAACCATGTATTACTGTCATGTCGAGTCTGTGAAATGTGGTTTTCTTGGATCTGAAGAGAAAAAAATTATCTGAGCAAATCCCATGTTACTGTTGGCTGCATTTACCGTAGTTGCCTGCATTTGTTAATGTAGTGCAAAACAGGTTTGGATTTTTATATTTTTTAAATCCCATTGGTTTAAGAGCTGGAATTTTGTAAAGTAAAAAGTTCCTTTCACAGAATACTTCTCTGGGGCTGTATGTTTGGACAGCCATCAGTGCAGCATGGTCTTGGTGACTGCCTGAATCTTCTAGGTGTAAGGGTGATACAGATAGTTTATAGCATTAGTATTTAATCCTGTTCCCACAATTTATTTAATTTTTGACAAATAAGTCTTTTCTGGTGAAGGATAGGTATTTGAAAAAAATTATCAGAAGGAAGTCTATGTCCCTTAAGAGCCCTCTCAAGAAAAACTAATCCTGTAAGACCATGGCTTGGGAATTTTTTTCTTCCCCTGCTGCTTTTCTGAAAATGTGAAATCACTCCCTGGTTTTGAAAACTTGGTGTGTGTCATGTAGTAATGAAATTACCTGTTCTCCCTAAGGCCTGTGTTATCCCTTGCTGGGAAAAACCTGGGGAAAGAGAAAATGTAATTTCAGACTGCCTGTGGGCCATGATGTGAGAAAATGAGCAGTGTTCTCCATGCCAGTGAGCCACGCTGGTAGCATCTGAGCCGGGGAAGAGTTGCAGAGCAGGCAGGGCATAAGAAGCCACAGACACTAACAGCCTCAGCACTGCAAGGGCAAGGGATGCTGTGTCTGATGCCTCCTGCTCCACCCTTCACAGATTCAGGTGCTATGGATGAGCAGGCAACCAAAGTGGGCTGCACTCTGAACACTTGCTAACTGCAGGGAGAAGGTTGAAATCTAAAAGGAATGGGGTGTAAAAATTCAGACTACTTTAAAAAAAAAGTCTTTGAGTGCTGTTTGTCTCCCACCCTGCCCTTTCCTGCTCTGAAGTTGTAAAATTTCATCTCTATGAATCATTGTAAAAGGTTTTCAGTTTTATAGTTTTAATTATCTCTGCACATTTACCATATGGTTAAATGGGTTTTGGTGCCAATGCATTCTTTATGTTGAATTAATGTAGTGATCTAGGAACATGGAAGCTAAGAAAGATGTGAACCACATCTTCTACGGTAAATAGATGCTGTCTTAAGTGTTCCTGCCAGTGGTTTCTAGCAAGAGAATACGATCAAAATTCATAGGCTTACAGCACATGCTGCTAGCAATTAGCTCCCATACGTGTTCCTGTATTTCCAGGGATGCATCTTTAATGGCAATGAGACGACGTATTAATGGCTTAACTCCAGAAGAGATTCGTGCACTTTCTAAAGAGGAGCTTCAGATGCCGGTAACCAAGGGGGACTTTGAGCTGGCTCTGAAGAAAATCTCCAAATCTGTTTCTGCTGCAGACCTGGAGAAGTATGAGAAATGGATGGCAGAGTTTGGATCTGCTTAATCTCAATGACAGTTTTCCTTTGCTGGAGTTTTATGGCTTTTGTTGTTCTCGCAAAATGAGTTAGAAATCTTTTTAAAGGTTTAATAAAAGGTCTGCCTCTGCCCTCATCCCACCCCCTTCTGGTGACAGGATCTTTTAAACTATTTGCCTTTAAAGGGAATGAATACAATAATGAGCTGATATTGTAAAATACATTTTATCTCTGAAATAGTTAAATAAGACAAACAGGAAGGGAAAAATTATACTTGTGAGAGCAATCTTTTGATTTTTCAAATGATGATTAGTGTTACTTAACTTCCTCATAGTCATCTTTCATGGCAGGAATCAATAAATCACCTGGGGGATGTGACTCCAGACAAACAAAAAAGGGCTCGCTGTACCCCTTGCTCTTAAGCGCTACATTGCTGTTGAGCTGCTTCTGCCTCCCTTGAATATGGCATCCAAGTTACTATTCTCTCCCTCTCTGCTTGGATATTCAGAGCAAAGCCTGTGGATTAATTGGCATTACACAGAGGAAATGAGGATAAGTTTTCCATCAAGACGTGGGGCTTGGCTCTCCTCTCTTGTACACCCGTTTGGAACTGATGTCACTTCAAACTGTATTGGTTTTACCTGTGATGACTTCTGGTGGAAATGAGAGGAAAAGAAAAAGGCATTGATTGCTCTCAGTCTGGTTTATACTTGATCTCTGAACATAGTTTGAACCTGTTTGACCAGTAGACACTTTGAAGTTTGACCAGTGGCACTTTGACTTAGGTTATAACTTGCACTTCCATGCTTGTATATTATTCTATGCTTTGTCTGTGTTATCTAAATGTGAATGTTATTATTATTATTTTAATCCTAAGAGTTTAATACAGTAAAGATACTAATTTCAAGGCTGTATTTAAAACTCAACTATCCTTAAAACACGTGGCTGTGAATTTCCACTTCTGATTAGATATGAACTCTTTCCTACCTTTACCAGGCAATGGAACTTTTTTACCTATTTGTGTTGTAGAACTGTTCATGCTTTATTTTTTTTAATGAAGATTTCTTAAAAATGTATAAATATTACTGATCTAGTAATATTTAGAAAATAATCTGTATGATCTCATTTATGTTTTTATCTGTTTTTTCCCTTCCCTCATACAAGTGCAGGGATTAGAAGAGCTGAGTTATGAATTCTAGCATGAGAAATTGTCTCTAGAGTCCTGTCACACTGACTTATAAGAGCTTTTCACAGACTCAGACTGTGAGTCTGACATATGAAGGTTTCCTGAGGTAGGAATGTGAAGGAGTGGTCAAACGACCAAATTTACAGAGAAATATGCAAGCTCTCAAATTTTTGGTGAATTTGTGAGGTAGGCCTGAAGCGTCTTGGTGGATGTAAATTACCGTGCAGTTTGGTAGGTATTCTGCCCTTCAGCTCTCTGCTGAGACTCCTAGTGGCATAGACAGATGTGACAAACTGGAGTGAGAAACAAATAGCACCTTCTCTTGAATAGGAGTATGTCTTTATTTGCGCCTTTTTGCTAGTTCTTGGAAGTTCCCAATAATATCATATACTCAGCACACTGGTCTCTTGGGTGATGACATGTAAACCACTAAGGCAAAAACCTTAGATTACATACTTACCTATTTTGCTCAGGGAAGTGGTGGAATCACCATCCCTGGAAGTGTTTAAAAAATGTGTAGATGTGGTACTTGAGGACATGGTTTAGTGGTGAGCCCGTCAGTGCTGGGTTAACGGTTGGAGTCAATGATCTTAAAGGTCTTTTCCAACCTTTATGATTCTATGATTCCTCCCAAGGAATAACTGGACCTTTACAGAGAAAAAGCTTTGAAAGCATTGATATTGTCTGTCATTTCTTCCTTATTGAAGCTGTAGACTGAAGCAGTTATTCTTTGTTCGTTTGTTTTACTGCAGTAGAAATTAGTAAAGCTACACAAATCTTCTGTGACCAAAGCCAGATTACCACTACAAGGTCTCTCACTAGAGAGGCCATTGCTGCCCAAGGAGCTTAGTCCACACAATCAAGATGTGGAAGGGAGCAGACATGAATGCTAGTAACCAACCCTATTCAGCTGCCCAAGAGCAGTGCTAGGATTCAGCAGTTGCTGCTTAATAGGGTCTAAATACAGGTTTGCTCAGTTTCCCATTGCAAGCAGCAGTGACCTTCCTCCTGATGAAAGCACAGCCCCTGGGAAAAATGTTGGTCTTTAGCTTTTTGATGAACCTTCTACCTTAAGGCATTAAACTTCCCTCTTGGCTGTTAAGCAAAATTCACTGTACTGGGCATTCCCTTTAGTAGGAATTATTCAGGTGCTGCAGTCTTTTTCTCTAAAGGTCTTGGTTTCTACCCCAGATATGTTTTTACTTAACAGGTCTATTCATCTTTTACAGCTGCTGAACAGCAAATTGAAATTTTTCAGGCAGTAGATGTTTATGATGGTTGTGCCCCAGCATTATACCTGTTACTTGGGTCCCGCTAGATCAGGCACCCCAGAAGACCGAGACCATCCTTTCTCTTCCAAGACCTTCCAGGATAGGGATCTGGCCCTGTGTGTTGACCCTTACATCTTTACCAAATTGTGCTGGCACACTCACCTAAGTGGGCTTGGAGACTGGGTTATTAATTCGAGGGGAACCAGCAGTGGGGTACAGCAAGGAGCAACCTGAGGAAGAACGGCAGTCAATGGTGGCAGCAGCTCAAGGCCCAGAGGATGAGTCTATGATTCAGTGTAAGTCCAGTTCATGTCCCTTGTGTAAGAACATCGGATTCCTCAGAGAGCAATGTATGAGCATATCACAGCCTGCTGTGACAATGTGTTCGGTCTGCATCTGTGTGGGGAGATCATGCGCACACGTGTGGATGCATATATATGTATACACACAGTGAGTGGTGCTTCAGTAGTTGTACCTAAATTACATTAAAAAACATGTTTTAAAGCTGTGTTTACATGTTTTCTAAACATCTGTGAAGGCCCTCTTGGGTGGCACTGTTAATTTTTGTACAATATGCAATCTGCTTGTATGAAGTAATAAATGTATGTACAGAGTCTGTCTGTCTCACTTGAGTGGGGCTACGAGTGCTTTGGTGATAACTGTTTCCAAAGGCTGCCGTACAATGCAGATCTCTTCAGCATGTCCTGGTGCTGTTGGACTCACTGAAGTCCTGGATGGAGAGCAGTTAAAGCAGAGTCTGGATTTTTTGGATAATGCTGGCAGCAATGCTTTCTCTCTTAAATTGGCCTTTTGTTGCCACAAATTTTAAAATGGAGAACGCTCCAATGCCCAGCACATGCAAGCAGGGTGGGGGAGAGGGGAGCAGAGGCCTCAGCAGATATTCAATGTTAGCATCTGATTCAGACCTCCCAGAGCCAGGCAGGCTTTTTTACTACTTGCCCCTGGGCTGGAAGTATAATCAGTCTCCAGAGAAGCTGTATCATCAGCTGCCTGCTAACCAGGAGAGTTTCAAGACCAAAACTTCTATTAGGAAGAAGCTTTCAAACTTGGAAAGAGATCCCGCATTTCCTGAGACTGAGTTGATCATTCGAATTTTCTCACTAACTTCCTTATGAAAGAATGTGTAGTTTCCAGTGTTTCATAATGCCTCAAACATGAAAGAGTGAGCAAGGGAAATGCTGATCGGGGTTTTCAGGAGAGGTTAAATCTTTGCATAGAAAGTTCAGCTCACCCCAGTTTAAAAGAGACTGAAATAGCAAAGGTGCACTGACTTGTTCTGATTGTGGAAAAGATGAAAGAGCTTGTGTGCTGTAAAGAAGTCCTTCATCAAAGGACTTCATCATCAGACTTCACGATACAATCCAGGCACGAGAAGGTGGAAGCAGCAGAAAAAATAGTGAATTTTTTTTATTCTGTTGTTGAAATAAGCCACCCTGAATCAGATTGGGGATTGAGATTGCTTTCAGATCTGTAGTGACAGATAAGTACCTGATCAACATACAGGTGACACTGTGCTGCCAGGGAGCAAGGAGGGAGCCTGGGAGTACCAGGGCTACCTGCTGGTGTATAGTGAGTGTCAGCACCGTGGTGGCAGCAGAGCCCACTCTGTGTGAGCTGCCCACCCAACAGCACTGTAGGTGCAGAGTGGAGCCAAGCCAGGCAGGAGTAGTCTCAGTAGCCCTCTGATAGCAGAATGTGTAAAGCCACCCATGCTGGTGATAGCAAAGGCAGAGAGATGCTGCATTTCAGAGAAGGTGGCACACATATTTTTTTCCCTGTTCACATTAAGTGTTTCACGAGAGTGCTGTGTGAATTCTTGGATGTGGCTGTGGATGCCTCAGTCACCTGTGTTCAAAGCCTAGCTGCCATACAAGCCATGGCTAACTGAGCTGCAGCAGCAAGTGATGTTCATGTATCCCACAGTACAGGGACATGGGACCCTATCCGCCTTCTAAGCCAGTCTGATTTTGTACTCTGCTTGTGACCTGTTCTTGTGACTCACTTACCTCATACATGGCAGCTCAGTACCTCTAATAGAGGAGCTTCTTTGTGTGCAGTGCAGAGCTGTCTTTTGATCAGCTAAAGCACCATGCTTCTACACGTCTGCACCTAGGTGTCTTGGAAAGATTCAGGCAATTTTCCTCTTCTTCAGAAAGCCCTAACTAGCGTTAAAAGCAGGTGGGATGAAATGTCTTGGCTAGGCTGGTTTCCCAATGCAAGAAAACTTACCTCAACAGACAAGGAGGTGCCACATGGAAAGTTCTGTCTTTGTTACAAAGTGGCAAAGTATGGGTACATTCCCATTCCTACTGCACAGGCAGACTTAGGGTTGTGTTGTGTCCAAGCTCTGCTTTCTGTCTTTTGTGTATTTATGATTTCTTTATTGTGGTTGAAACATTTTTCTCTGAGTTAGGGGGAAGCCATGGGGTAATTTGTTCAATATCTGGATTGGGATTTTGGAGATCCCATGATTGGGTTGGTACCTGAAGATGCTGGGCCCATTCCCAGCATGCTTACTTTTGGAGAAAAGCATCATGCATTCTGCCTGTCTGGCTGGCTGTACAGTAAGCAGTGTAGCTTTGTGAAAAGTCACTTAAATATAATATTTAGAATATTCATTTGACAAAGAGAGAAATTCTTACTGCCAATTTACAGCTGTGTTGCTCTCATTTATATGCAGCCCCTTGCATATGTTGTTCAACTGATGTAAAAGAAACTGTCTTGGAAGTAAGAGTTTTTTGAACTTGACTTTGGAGGGAAAGAAAGGTAGGAAAATATTTGCCTAGAGGAAAATACCAGAGTACCCAGGACACTGAGAGCTGAAATTTCTTCTTTTTGTGGCTTTCCTTTTTGTCTAGCAATTGCACTGCTGGGTTGTGCTTTCTGGTTCCAATTTGTTTTGAAATAATTACCATTGTTTATCCATCTCTCAGACAGCCTTTGCAGATGATTCGGTTCCACAGAGCCCTCTTTTGCTTAGCGGTTGGTATTCATGCACAGTATGTTATGTGACATCTAATTGAATGGGCTGATGGCATGAGATCTTCCTTGTGAAGTAAAGGTCACCCAGATGGTGAAGGTGAGAGGAACTGCACTGAATACCAGTTGGACTTGCAGTAACAGAATCCATAGCAACTCTACACAGAGCTTATAAATACAACCAAGAAGAAAAAGGGAGTAACCTTAGGGAGATGCTGACAACACTGCAATGTGCATGTTGATAGAAATGGGGGTCTTTGCATCTTCTATGTAAGAGGGTGGAAGTGGCTTGCTGAACAAAGGAAGCCAACTGCAGGCACTGCCAACAGGTTTCATGACCCAGCCTTGCTGCTTAAAAACATGGTAATGTGCAAGACTGGTTTGTTGCTGGTGCTACAAAAGCTGCCTTTTGGAGGATCAATTTGGACTTCGTAATAGCTTGCTGCTTAAGTTGAAATGTCTTCAAACTTTGGCATGTGCTGGGACTGGAGCGTGTTTGGAGGGCTAGAAGAATAAGGGAATGTTAATAGTGGTGTGTTTCTGTAGGGTCCTGGGGCTTTGTTGTGCTGGGTACCAGCTGGTACAGTTGGGTGTGCAAGAAGAGATGCTGCAAATGCTTATGGGGAGTGAGATGGTAGAAAGATGAGGAGAGAGGTGGAAGGTTGTGGAGTCAGTGGAGGAGACAAAACTGTTCCTCTGACTCCCAGTTCCTGACCCTAAAGCAGACAGTAGTAGTTTTCATTTGCTTTTAATTTGCAGCCCCCTAGTATTTTTTTGTTCTGAGGCTTAAGATCCCAGTATTGTGAATTAAACAGAGCAACTTTGTTTTCCTTAAATACCCTCTGCAGACCCTTAATAGGTGCTCCTTTGGGCTGCAGATGGTGGTTTGAAAAGCACTGGCCCATGTCATCCTAAGCTTGCCTGAATTTGTTATGGAAGGGAGTCTATAATGGATGCTGTTGATTTTATTTTCTTATTGTTAGTTTGCTCAGAAAGATGAAGCTCAGTGGATGTGAGGTGCTTCTGGGGAGTTTATTTTTTTCTGTGCAGATTAGCATTTCATCAGCATATGGCATAGCCATTTAAAATAAATATTTGACTTTCCTTGATTTATGCTTGTGTAGAAAGGTCCCTGTGTATGCATATCTATCCCTCTATTGTATCTAATTAGACATTTCTACCGTGATGCTGGGGGACCAGGCTCCTTCCCCCTCACCAAGGAGCCAAGAGCTGTGATTCGTGTGCTCCTGCCCTTGATGGATCCACATGCCTCAGCTCTGGGGAAGCGAGGCAGGCAGTTGGCCCCTTCCCTGGTGGGGCTGCCACACCGGCGGCACTGCTGGGTCAGCCTCCCTCTCTTGACCATGGGAATTTAGATTAATTTAAACTGGGAACTGCCCAGCTTGAGCAAATGCTTGGCACCCTGTCCAGGATCACCTCCTTCACCCGCCAAGGCAGCTGTGCTTTTGCAAAACACAGCCCTGAGTAAAGAGTGTGGGAGCAAAAAACAACGGCTGGGGAGATGCTTGTGGAGGGGGGGTATTGCGGGATTCTGGGCTGAGGCCCTGTGTGCCCACCCATGCCAGGCAAGGGAAATCAGTGGTGTAGAGAGGGAACAGCACTTCCCCAGGCATGCAGTATGGATATTTTAACACAAAGGATTTTCATTTGAAAATGAAAGCTAATCAGTTTTAAGATGGAGTGGAGCCTGCTGCAGCCAGTGACTCAAGAGGCCTTTTCCAGCTCTGTGGCATCTCCAGATGTTTTGTGTTCTCACAGATGATTTGAAACTTGTTTCCAATCTAAGTTCACACTTGATTTGTATCCATCTGATCTTGTGTTAATGTCATTGTCTAACAGATATTTCCTACTCCATGATATTTCTCCTACATCCCTGAATACAATCACCATATAAAGCAACACCTTCTGCTTTACTGTATTGTATAAGCTCCTTCAGTCTCTTTAGTAAGCCAGATCCTCATCAGCACCCTTTCTTTACGACAGAGCCTGTTGTTTATTCAACACAGATCACCAGAGGTGTCCGTGCTGGATCCATAAGCTGCATGCAGCAAGCTACCCAGTAAGGCAAAGAAAAAAGAAATTGCTGTCATGGTATGTTACTATAAGCAAGCAAATACACCGAGTATTTGATTTTATGACTTACAGGAGGGCAGGAGACTTTGTTATATTATTATTGCACAGCAAGTGGGGCTTAGATAACTGGTAGGCAGTGGGATACACAGGGAATTGGAGAAAGATGCAGGAGTTCTCCAGGCAGTGGTGAGAGACAAGATTTGGGTATTTTGTTTGCAGGAAATACAGCCAGGTGCACCCACACGGTTTGAGATCACATCATTCCTGGGATGTTTGGACGCTGCCCAGACAAAAGGGAAGAAAAGATTTGGGACCAGCAAATACACTCCAGGGGTAGCACAGCCACCAGTAACCAGGGATGAATGTGAGTGCGGAGTGACAGGATGGATTGCGATGACCTTCTGCCAGTCTCCCTGCCTCTGCCTTTCTCCTGTGTGTGCACAGAGCCCAGGCACTCCCACTCAGGTCCCCACTGCTGGGAGTACCCAGTCACTCTGTGCATGACCCTGCTGGTACGGGATTCTCCAGTGCATGCTCCTTGATCTGAAGCTGTCCAGAAGCAAAACCAAACTGCACCCTCCCAAAGGAGCTGTTAAGCATCTGGCACCAGAAACCCTATTATGCAAAAAATGAACCCACCTAGACTGAGCCTATTCAAGAAATTCCTTTTGTAGCTGGTGGTGGCTGTTACTGCCAAGGTGGGAATAAAGCTATTGCATTTCTGCTCCTCGGTAATGGGGCTCTTTTGTGGTTTTTCTGTCATGTTGCTCTGCTGGGGCTGTGTGTGGGTATGCCAGCAGCCCTCAGTGGCTGTGTGTGGACCATAGCTTTTCTGCAGAGGGTTTGGGGGCCCTGGGAGTGCAAAGGCTTTGTCTCCCATTAGAGACCCAGCAACTCTACTTCTCAAAGACTTCTTCCAACTAGAGGTATTTTATACCTTGTTTCAACTTTTAGTCGTTGTGATAGAAGTTGACTGCAGGCTGCCTGGCCAGTATTTTCCTCTAATGGTGCAGAGTGGTTTTAAGAAGACAAAAAACCTCTGTCACACTTAAGAAGAAAATGCTTGGCCAGATTTAGTAAAGGACAGGAACAAACTTGTGTCTGAAACCACCTGACAGAGCCCACCACACAGCTTCCCAAATGGGAGTCACACTTACTTGAGATGGTGTTGAACACAATCAGGGAAGGACTGTGAGACAGGGTGAGGAAGACATTGGTGGTAGGAGTTCCTGCTGCTGGAGCTAGTCCTGGGATGATGATGCAGCTGCCCAAGTGAGTATCCCTCACTGCATTAAGGGAATTCATCTCACCTTCCTGCTACAGTGTTGGTTGCCCCCTCGTCTCTCAAGGCAGCATACCAGATTTTTGTCTTTAGAAGAGGTTTGAAGCTGATTCAGAAGAGAGCTTGAAACAGTGGGAGCCCTCAGTGAGGAGTGCCCATTCCATGTCTACTCAAGCCAATGCCATGGATGAGGAGGCCAAGAGTCCATTGCCTGCTGTGCAGCACAGGGGCTGTGCCTGCTCCTTGCCACACAGGACACACTTTGAGGTGAAAGGGGAATGCAAAGGAAATGCTGTTGCTGCCAGATAACAGGCAGTTGGAGGCATGAGGCGGATGAAAAAATGTCACTTGCTGGGGATCAAAAATCTTTCAGAGTCTCCTCCTGAACTACATGCCTCTTGACAGGCTGCGTGCTCCCATCCACCTGCCAGTGGGAGAAGGCACAAGCCCACCAACCTCACTCTTCTCAAGGGAGGGGGACAGAGGATCCCCTTACAGGGGCATTGCTAAGGACATTGATCTTCCGGTGGGCACAGCATCTCTTCAGAGACCTGTGTTGTGTGAGGTGGTGGACAGACACGCAGAAATGACAACCCTAGCCTAAGAAAGAAACCGGGGACGCCAGTGAGGCAATCCAAGATGGGCAAAGGAGGAGGCAAGGGCAGCGGTGGCAGATCTGTCATGGAGGCGGCCAGGGTGTACTGATGGTTTGTTGCTGTCCCTGATGCTTGTTAGGAGACCTATAGATGGTGTTTTCCAAGAGGCTGAGATCAAACACAGCCTTCTCTGAAGGAAACTGTCCAGACCACTGCCATGGAGTGGCTTATAGTTTGGCCAGGCAGCTCCCAGACCCAGCTGGGGCACTGTGGGACATGGGCAGCTGGGAGAGCTTTGCCTGCTCTTTGTGAAGATAGGGCTAAGACCATTTCCATTTGCACCCAGAGACAGCAGTGCATCTCCTGTCTTGGCTTTCTGAAGTATTTCTGGTCTGACCAGAATTTCCAGCTTCTGTTGCTACATGACACAAAACTGAACTGCTTGTGTCACCAGGAAGCTCTGCTCTTCACATTCAGTTTTACCTTGACACAAAGTCATTTTTTCCTTAAGAATGAGTTTAGCATGCCATGAAAAAAATCTTCCAGTCTCTCAGCACTCATTATGAATTTACATTTAAGCCTTGGTTTTTAAGTCTCAGAGCTTTCCATGTAATTTTCCTGTGCAGAGAGGAATATGCAGGTATTGAATGTGCAGAACACACTTGCTCAGCCAGCACAAGTTCCTCAAACAGTGTTCTATACACCATGTACACGGGCTTATAACCCCTTTGATTTAGGGTTCCTTGGGGTGTGGCACTCACACTGGATTGATAAATATTGAAATTTCTTAAGCAGCACAGAGGCTGCAGAGCACAAGAGCTCAACTGGAAGGGATTCAGAGTCCTGATGAGTTTTGAATTCTTGAAGACCACTTGTCTCCTCGAGCCGACAGAAACCTCTCGAATGCAGCCATCTGCAGAAATCTGTCCCTTAAGAGAGCAAGAAATTATCAGGGAAAGAAAGGTTTCAAACTGCTTTCAAGATTCATAAGCCCTTTGAGGAAGTGTTAAGAGCTAAAACAACTCAATAGTTGCTTTACATGCCCAGCAGCTTGCTGTTTGTGCATCTAGAAGCTATAGCTGGGGGCTGGATGCAGTTCACAGCTTTGGGGCTGGGTCCAGGACACATGGCTTTTGCTCAGAGCAACTTCAGCTTTAAAGCCACTGCAAAAGTTTGTGCACAAAGTGCTGACTGCAAGCATCTATCACGAGGAAAACCAAGAGGAATGCGATGCGCCAGGCTTGTTTAGAAACCACAGATGATTTACAAAGTGAGCTTAATTGGAAGTTTCTCTTTGCAGTTTTCTGACGTGTTATTTTTGTGATGCAGACGTGTAGGAGCCTTTAAAAAGGTCCACGTTAACTAATGAGGAGTTGCATAATCGGGGGTATATTTATTAACTGTACATGTGCGGGATGGGGGAATGACTTGAGCAGCAAAAGCAGTGCAGGGAAGGAACTGCGTGTCTCAGGGCATCACCAGCTGATCATGAGGGACTGGCATACTGTGCTCTGAGTGGAAGAAAGGGCTTCTTGTCCTCATCCCCTGGGCATCTGTCCCCAGTCATGCACTGCTGTTAAGAGAATATAGGACATCTGAGAGCCTCCACAGAGAGGCAGTAAGAAGTGAAGAAGTGCAAAGAAACACAGTCTGTGGAGGAAGGTACTCAGAATGAGGGTCACTAAATTTTTTAAAAAGAAAACTATAAGGGGGTTTAACTTGATAGTTTTTTAAAAGTCTATGTTTTTAAAAATATTTTTAAAAAATATTTAAAAATCCAAAAATATACTCAAATTTTTTAAAGGGGGAGGAGATATACCATTCTTGGTGTCCACTGTGGGGAAGACAGAGGAAAACAGGCTCAAGTTAACATATGAAAAGAATACAAACATCCCCACAACAAAAATTGGGGGTCTTGTGGAGGCCCCATCCCACTGAGGTGTGTCTGAACTACAGACTGTCCCCCATGAACAGCACTGGAGGAGCCATTCTGCCTGTGAGCAGGGGAGTGGACTAAGTGATCCTCCAGACCTAGTTCTGATTAGCTCTGGCACACAATTTGGACTTTACGGCCTTTATCCACTTCTGTATATCAAAGACATGAGTTTATAAGTACTGCTTCACGGAACTGGCAGCCACCAGCAGAGGCAGTGGGAAAAGTTCAGTTTCAGGAGCCTGATAACACTTTTTCCCACAGAGCTGGATGAGCATCTCTGAGTAGGACCATGCTGGCCAGTGTGGAGATACTGGGGCCGGCTGGGGTGCTGGCATTCACCACCGTACTCCACAATCCTGAAGGTGTTCACATGGGAGCAGCCTCAGAATCACAGAATCACAGAGTATGCTGAGTTGGAAGGGACCCACAAGGATCATCAAGTCCAACCCTTAGCCCTGCATAGGACCATCCCCAAGAGTCACACCGTGTGCCCGAGAGCATTGTCCAAATGTTGCTTGAACTCTGTCAGGTTTGGTGCCATGACCACTTCCCTAGGGAGCCTGTTCCAGCGCCCAACCACCCTCTGGGTAAAGAACCTTTTTCTGATATCCAACCTAAATATCCCCTGACACAACTTTGGGCCACTCCTTCGGGTTCTGTCAGTGGTCACCACAGAGAAGAGATCAGTGCCTGCCCCTCCTCTTCCTCTCATGAGGAAGTTGCAGACTGCAATGAGGTCTCCTCTCAGTCTCCTCTTCTCCAGGCTGAACAGGCCAAGTGACCTGAGACACTCCTCATATGGCTTCTCCTCAAGGTCCTTCACCATCTTCGTTACCCTCCTTTGGATGCTCTCTAAGAGCTCAATATCTTTCTTATATTGCAGTGCCCAAAACTGCACACAGTATTCAAGGAGAGGCCACACCAGTGCAGAGCAGAGCAGGACAATCCCCTCCCTTGGCCAGCTGGCGATGCTTTGCCTGATGCCCCCCAGGACACGGTTGGCCCTCCTGGCTGCCAGGGCACTGTTAACTCATATTCAACTTGCCATTGACCAGGACCCCCAGGTCCCTTTCTGCAGCACTGCTTTCCAGCATCTCATTCCCCAGTCTGTACGACCATCCAGGGTTGTCCCATCTCAGGTGCAGCCTCACAGCATGCATCCTCATACCTCAGTTCTCCCTCCCTAAATCCCCCCCAGCCTTAAAAGCGACCACTTCTCTTACTTATAGTTTATTAGTACCTTAGAGACTGAGTTCCCCCACCCCCCAAGGATTTTGTCCAAGAACATGTTGGGCAACAGAAAAACGATAATATGAAACAAATTTGTGAAGCTGGATTCTGTTGCCTCTCGGCTTGTATTTGCATAAACTCACCTCGATTTCCATCCCCTAGGAATCCCTGCCTCTATCCTATGGAATATCCTGTCCACATTGAGTTAGCATCCATACTTGTCTTGAATATGTCCAGAAGTGCAGTATCCATCACTCACTTTGCAATTTTCTCCAGAAGGTTAACATCCTTATGGTTAAAAAGCGTGCCTGATTTCTAATTCAGCTCAGTGTGTTTCCCGGTGCCCATCACTGTCTGTCTATGTGCCCGTCTCAGACTAAATTTTTAGTACCCCCTTAGCATCCGGTATTTTCTGTCCACATATGTACTTATACACATCGTCAAATCACTTCTCAGTTTTCTTTCTGACAAGTTACAGAGGCTGACCTCTGGAAGTCTCTCACTGTAAGTGGTTTTCTTTAGCTCTCAAACCATTTTTATGTCTCTTTTCTTCACCCGCTCCAATTTTTTGATGTCCTCTTTTAAATATGGCACTTCAGCAGGATGCAGTATTCTAGTGTCAATCTGACCAAGGACATACATACAGATAAAATTGCCTTCTATTTCACTTCACAGTCCTGTTGCTTATGCAATGAAGGACCAAATGAGCTCATTCTGCTGCAGCAGACAAAAAAATAGGTCCCACATTTAAGAACCAGAAGGCCAGATAGTGGTATTAAAAAGAGAAAAATGGAGTCAACATGAAAGCTGAATTACAAACTGGGCCAGGATTAATAGCACACTGTGATACTAGCCTGAACACATTAGTTGAAATAAAATGCTGAGAAAACAGTTTCTTCCACTTCAGAGCCTATTGCAAGCCTGTGCTGCTGTCAAGGCTAGTGTGCACCAGGCACCCAGCAACGTGCCAGAGCAGCCACAGGGAGGGTGAGTGACTCAGGTATTGCAGGGCTGCACTTGGAGACCCCTGCTGAATTGTGCCCCCAGGCTCTGTTGAAATGTGAGGCAAGCTCTGATCTTTTCCAGCATCAGCCCAAAGCTGGGTATGGATAGATCAGCCCTGCAAACTCTCTGGTGCCCTCAGGGTTTCCCATAGAGGAAGGCACCCACAGCCCTCTATGCTCTCTGTCTTCTGCGTGCAAAATCTTTCACAGGCAGGTGGGTTTTTCCTGAGTTCCTTAATTCCCATTCCTAGTGACACTTGCTGAATGCAGAGACACTTTGTCATTTGCAGATACGATTTCAGTACACATCCTCAACATAAGTCTCATCTTCCTATATTAGAGACAGTGACCTGACCCCAATTGCTCTAAAATCTCTGAGGGATTCCCCAAGGCAGCTCAAGGGTAGTGTGCCCTGTGCCCAGTGTCACATCTCCTGGTCATTGAAGGCTTTCTGTTAGATAGTTCCTTAGTCTTCCTCTTCCTTGTTTTTGTATCTGTAAAATTGGTTTGGAGTCTTGGAGACTGATAAGATGCTCAGATCCCATCATAAGTTTTTTTGTTTGTGCTGCTGCAAACCCTATTAGGCTGCTTCTGCTCTCAGAACAAGGGTGACAAGGGGTCTCCTTCTCCCTTGCTAACCTGCTGGTCTTGGGTTTTGACCACTGATGCTGAGGGCACTCTCAGTCCTATGCTTGCTGTGTGTACTTCTCGTTGGACTCATATGGAAGGGTGTCCTTTCCTCAGGGGAGGAATGAAAGCCAGGGAGATGAGCACTCTTGTAGAGAGACAAGTGTTATGGGACTGATGGACTGGAGAGAGCCTGGTGGAGGGTCACCAAGAGGGCTGGAGTACGTTAAGGTACCAGGAGATGGTGAGAGCTGAGCTTATTCAGTCACAGGAGAAGGCAAAGGAGAGGTTTGGTTTTTGCCTACAACTACCCTATGGGAGGTAATAGGGAATATGAATCCAGACCTTTATCGAACATGCGTGGTGAAAGAATGAGAGACAGCACAGGAAATTCTGTTTAGATATAAGGCATCAGGTTGGCACCGTGAGAGTGGTCAAACACTGGCACAAGTTGCCCCGAGAGATGGTAGTGTCTCTGTCCTTGGAGATGTTCAAATCATGACCCTGATCAGCTTGCTGTAGCTGGACCTACTTAGAGCTGGGCTGGTACCTAATGACTTCCAGAGATCCCTTCCAACTTCAGTTATTCTGTCATTCTCTGATACATTTGAAGTAACTTGTAGGGCAATGGCAGCAAGGGGACAACGGCTATTATCCCTTGAAATCCAGGCTATGAAGATGGCTTATTGGCATAGAAATGAGACAAATTTTCATTTTCCTGCAGCACCACTTTTATTAAAGAAAGCAGTGTGATCTTAGCCCATTGAGCAGCATTTCACCTTGGACAAGGTCAATGCACAAAGGAGCTGAAGGAGAGCTGTGCTGGTAGGGTCTCTTTGACCAGAGATGCCCCAGGTGGCCCTACAAGCACTGCTGGGAGCTCTTGTAGAGGCAGCAGCTGCACCAAGGCCTTGGAGACAGATGTGGACACTGGAAACTCCATATTTGTAACCTCTTGGCCTGTGATTCTAGTTAATGCTCAGGTCATTGATAGTGGTGAAGAGAAGACTAGTGAGCATCCTTAGGCAAGATTGTGGTAACATGAGAGGCTGTATGAGGTGGGAGTCATCTCACCTTACTTTACCTCTTGGAGGCAGGCCATCCAGCCCAGCTGGCTGACTGGGCTCTCCCTCTCATCAGTGGTAGGAGGTGTGGTTCCCTTGGAGGATTCAGCTCATCCTAAGATGTATATCTAAGATTTGTGGATTGATAGTGTTGATGATAGTATTCAGAGTTTACTGTCTTTCTTTATCAGCTATGGGAGGGGAGTCTAATCTAGAGATTAGAGGAGCAACCAGCTTAGACTTGGCCAGTGTAAACTATCCATTTTGGTGTTTGATTACAGGTGTACTTTAAGAAGCCACATGGCTCAACATCTCTGGGAAGGGACTAAGCCCCTGTGAGCGCCAAGCTCAGCACCAAGGCAATGTCTTGCCTTCATGGGATCACGAATCAGAGTTTTTTATGGCTAAAGCTAGAGAAAAAAGTCCAATTCCTGATGCAATGTGCCACTATCCTCAACTTCTGCTCTTTCAGAGTCCATTTTCTCATGCTGGGGAGCTGAAGACTTATGCTTCCTACTGGAAAAATGTATTTGCCTTTGGTGGAAAAGTGAAACCTCAGCTTGACTTGCCCTGGCCAGACTACCAAAGGCATCCATGTGCCTCATTCTCTCCCCATTCCTTCTTCCATCCTCTGATCCCAGATGCCTCCCCAATGCCCTCACATCTCTCCAAAATGGCTATATTGTGTCTGGCTGAGCTGGAGTTCATTTCCCCATAGTAGCCCTCACAGTGCTGTGCTTTCCATTGGTAGCCAGAAGGGTGTTGGTAACACACCCGGAGTTTTGGCTACTGTTGAGCACAGCATCATTACTGTAACATTCCTTCCTCAATCAAGGGCAAGATCCTGGGAGGGGATCCAAGTAGGCCAGGTGATCTAAACTAACCAAGGGGATATTCCATACCACATTACATCAGCTCAGATATAAAAGCTAAGGAAAGGAGCAGGAAGGCAGGCATTCATTGTCTCCAATGGCTGCCTGCTGAGGAACCGTCATGTGTGCTGAAGCCCTGCTGCCTGGGAGTAGCCAACCATCGCTGCTGATGGGAAGTTGAGAATAAACCGTGTTATCTTTCTCTTCACTTTGGTTTTGCACGCACAAGCTTCCACTTTTGCTTTTGCTTTAAATAAACTGCCTTATCCCAACCCATGAGTTGTTTTTCCTCCTTACTCTCTGCCCTGTCCTGCTGGGAAGGGGAGTGATAGAACGGCTGGGTAGGCACCTGGCATCCAGCCAAGGTCAACCCACCACAATAGCATTCATCATCTTCTTGGTTGACTCTACCTCCTGTGTTAGCAGTGGCTCCTTCTCCCTCTCCAAGCCCAACTACCATGTTATGTACTCCAGAGACTGCCTCACAAGACTTCAGAAAGGCTTTCTTTGCGATTTAAAGAGAGAAGAACATATTGCTTCTTGATTCTCAAAAGCAGTCTGTGTTTTGGTCAAGAAAACAACTAATTTGGCCTTTCAGTGCAATAAGACTGAGAAAAAAACCAAGAATGTTGATCTGCATCTAAAAAAGGTATGCTCTGTCAACACAAACATGACAGATACATTTTGTATCTGTGGAAATCCCAAAAGAACATTTTGGAGGATACCTACAAGTGTACAGACAAACCACTGTGCAGGAGTAGGCTGTTTCCAAGGAAGGCTCTGTCTCCCTCAGGACTCTTAGCAAAGCAGCAGTGCTGGTGACCCTGACACCCAGCAGGCTTTCATTCATTGTAAACGGCATTAATGGAAAAGCAGACTTGAGCTTGTTCCACGGGGTACCTTAAATGAAATGTTACGTAGAGAAATTGTTCCACCATTGCAAAGCTCTTCCTGGATTTTAAATTTATGATTATGCACTTTCAGCCCTGCATAATGCCATGAAGAATGACAGCATCTCATCTCTTGTTCAGTTTCTCACATCTTTGCAAAAAGTCAGTCTTTTCTTTTTGGGTCATAGGGATGGACCCAGTGTCCTCTGCCCATGAGACTGCTTGAAGGAGGACAGATGTTAGTTCATTTAGTTCAGCTACTAGAGTGTCTTCACCAAGTTTTCTATTCCCCTTCATGCTCCCTCTGAACTGCTACTCAGCAGCATTTCAGCCTTAGGGCTTCTGCTCCATACTGATCTCCTAACTGAGATGCAAGACTGGAGAACTGCATGTGTCTAACTCCAGACAGCAAACTGCCAGCCAACCCCATCAGCAATATGTCTGTGGGTCTGGCAGGTCCTGAAGCCACAGGTCACAGAGGGACCATTGATTGCCAGAGCCTGGAACTGCTCTGGAGGCAGTATCTCGAAAGCAGAGCCTAATGAAAAATCTCTTCTTGCTGCCATAGAAACTGAACAGGCATAACAACTTGTTACTTCTCTTATCTCCAACAGCTCAGCATCTGAAGTGACTTGACCTATGAAGATATTTGCATTAAGTATCACCCAATAGCTGAAGAAATGGGATTGAAGGAAAAAAGAGAATAATGTCCCAAAGCTCCTTTGAAAGCCAGTGGGCAAAGGGGAAGCTTTTGAGGAGTGGAGGCACTTCTCTGGGATGAGAATCTAGGCAACAGAGAGGCCAAGAAGAGATTGTTGGCCAAGAAGAGTTCACTGTGGACATGGAAAAAACTCGGCAGGGTGTCTCCAAGCTTTGCTGTGACCCAGCAAGCTGCAGGACTGGCAGAGCTGTAGGCTTCGTTGGTACATTACTTCTGGACAGCATTTTCCATCCAGCACTCCTTCTCCAGATAGTCATGCCAGTGTGAAGATGCATTTCCTGGGGAGCAGTGGTTGTTGCTGGAGTCCCATCTCATGAAGAACCTGTGGGATGTGAGGGTCCTTGGTTCCCCTCGCTCCAGCCAGCCCCACCACTCCCAACACCTGTGAGAAGATCAGGCTATCCACAGTGAGGGAGGGCTTTTGCACTGGGTTGGCAGCTTTGTGAGCTGAAATGTCCTGTCATTCAGCTCAACCCCCTGCTGCTTATGCTTTCAGGGGAAAAAAATGAAACTACAGATTAATTTGGGGTTTTAGTGATTTTTTTTCTTATTAGTGCAATGCCCAATACAAAGAAAGTCTGTCTGCTGTCGCTTTTACAACTCTGAGACCTACAAAGGATCTTCAGAGCTCTCAGACTGGCCAGGGGCTAGAGCAAGTTTTATAAATTAACAGAGATGCAGGCAGGAGGAACAGGCTCTGTCAGTCTCCTCTCTCTGCAGGCAGGGAGAGACCAGTTTAACTCTAGAAGATGCAACCATTGTGCAGAATAACCCAATGTGACATTAAGACACAGCCCTATTGATAACATTCAGGTGCTTTTTTACTGCTCTTGGTGTCCCCCTGAGAGCATCCACCACTCTGCATATCAAAGGTAATGATTTTAGAGCATTTTTACAAATATGTGCCTGATTTTAATGAGTTTTGATCAACCTGTGTAAAGAATAAAGACAAGCAGATTGTGAAAAACGAACAGTACTGAGTAGAAACAGCCCTTGAAACTTAGAAAACTGTGGCAACGCCAGAGTTTTACCATGGAGTACAAGTCAATCACAGGCAAGTGTCACATGAAGTTTATATCTGAAGCATTTTCTTCTCTCACCAAACAGCTGGGGGAATCCCAGCTAATATCATGGGGTGAGATCCCAGCTGCTAGGGGAGAATGTGTCCTGAAAATGTGTGAACTCGTGCAAATGTGTGAGCTTTGCACCATGCTCTGGTGTAAGCTGATGCTGTGATGGTTTTGTGATTCAGCTGCCCAGAGAAAAGCTGGAAGAGTTGAGGAGTCAGGGAAGAGCAAGGGAAGGGAAGTCTTCAAGAACAGAAGGAACAGTGACACTTGCCTTAGAGTGCTCCTGGGGGTCCCAGGTCTTGGTGAGGACCATGCTGGGAGCATGTGCTAAGCACAGTGTGAGCAGGTGCCTGAGGACGGCTTGAAGAAGGTCTACCATGTTGCTGGCACAAGCATAATGTTGGTGGATCATGGATACTGCTGGATTTTTTGGCTGGAAGAGCTCTCACAGTGAGATCACTGGCAATGCTGGACTAACCTCCAACATTCACTGCAGCTCTTGCAGGATCCTGCGACAGCTTCACTTCCCCTGGGGAAGATTATAAAACAATAAGTTGCTGTTTCATATGTTTAATGTGGTAGTAAATTAGATGAGGATCTCAGCATTTAGTTGTGAAGCTCAAAAAGCCAGATATTATCCATGAGCCTGACATCTTCCCAATGATATTTTGCAACCCTGTGGCACATGCTGGTGAGAGTTGAACTCTTTGCTCCCAAAACATCTTTCTTATAACCAGGGAAGATGCTCTGCTTCCTGCAGCAAAGCCTCTAGGAATAAACCTTCCCACCATGCCCTGCTGGCACCAGACCCTACTTCTCTTTGTCTCTTCCCACTCCACTGTGACTGCAGCAGGCACTGCTAAGGGCTTGGACATATGCGGCCCTTTGGAGGCTGGGATGGATGACCTCTCTGGCTGGCATCATCCCTGAGCGCTGCTGCAGCCCAGCGCACTGATAACAGCCTGCAGAACAGTCCAGAGGCTGTGGCTGTGCTGGTATGGGTAGGGCTCTGAGCATCCCTGTTTGGCCCTTTTAGTTTTCCTATTTGCCTCTGCTGGGTTTGCCCTACCATGCCCTGAGTGAGCTTGGCGATGCAGGCATGGACTAGATCCAGAGCCTGTTGCCTTATAAAGCACTGTCATTTATTTGGCTGAAGAAGTCGCTCCACTTGCTCAGCTGGGTGCCTCCTGCCAATGCAGTGGCATCACTTTGTGTGAGTCCTGTCTTTTTGCCAAAGACTGTAAACCAGAACAGGGCTGTTTTGGGTGGGACAGCCCAGGCAGGTGAGACTTTTTCATGTACCCAGGGCACCTTTGAGAGAGTTACAGTTTACTGTAGGTGTCATCTTTGCCCTTTGCAGGTACCACCCTGCCTGCTTGCAAGCATGTAGTCAGAAGCAGCAAACCCCTCAAGTGCCTCAGCATGTAGCCATCATCTTTGCCCCATTCCCTCCCTGGATTCTCACACCAAATTGGACAGCACCCTGCAGTAGGTGCTGGGGACTCAGCTGTGATACCCTGGTTCAATATCACTGTTCCTGGACCTGCTGCAGGTGTTGTCATGTTAGGGGGTTTTGGTCGGTTGGTTGGTTGGTTTTGGTTTGGGTTGAGTTGGGGTATTTTTTGTTTGGTTGGTTGTTTTTTTATTTGTTTTTTAAATTTTGTGTGTGGTCTTTTTAATGTTTATTTTTTATTTTAATCACATGTTGAAATTGTTGGCACCCTCCCACTGAGGGCTGGGCATACCTATAACAGAATAACCTGCCCCCAAACAACTCCCAAACAGACTTTCTATTCTGAAGTGAAAGGATTTAATTCTGAATAAATAAGGTTTGGACTAAAACCATTTTTACTTTACCTAATCAGCCAGCTGCTCTGGAATGGTTTCTTCAGAGGTGTTTATTTCAGTCTGGTTTTCCATGAAGATACTGTATACATGTGCAGTGTACTGAATAATGATGCTGTCTCCTCTGGAACATTTGGGTTTTGCTCAACAGATTATTCACATACATGGGGTATCCCAAGAGAATGTCTCCCAAGTGAATGTCTCCCAAGCCTTAGATGCTTGGGAGACCCTACCTTCTGGCTGAACTGAGCTAGGAGAGCAAATATAAGTGGTTTTGTTGTTGCTGGACGGTGTCTTTGTCTTGGATCAAACATTAGGAGTTTGGGCCTTGCTTCTGGCATAGCAATAGCACTTCATAAAGAGGAAACAGATGACAGTTCTTTTCCTATGTTAGCTTTGGCATGGGTCAATCTTTCTTGCAAAATAACCTCTTAAATTAAGCTAACAAGCTTTCAAATGGGACAGGCCATCACGGTGTGGAGTGGAAGGGAGGAAAAAGGTGTGCCCTGTTGGCCATGCTCAGCTGTGCAGAGGGTTGTGTACCAAACAGCCACACAAATGTACCAAAATTTTATGCAGAATATGTCAAAGTTGTCCCTGCCCAGGCCTGGCCATGGCATTTGCCCAAAGCTCATGCACTATCATGATCGTGTAGGAAAGGTTGTGGATGCTCTGCTGCCTTGGGGCAGAGGCCCTGTAGGGACCCAAAAGAAAGTGGGAAATTCCCCAGAAGGAGATGGAAGGTGACCTGTGGGCAAATGCTACCCAAATACACACCTCTGTGTCTCTGGGCAAGGACCTGCTATCAAACCCATCGAGGGGCAGTGCTGGCGCACAGAGCCGAAACCTGTGGCTGGTTGCTCATCGGATGCTTGCCCTGTCATGGCTGCTGCCTGAGGAAAGGTCCAGATGAAGAATCACAACCTTGACATAGATGAGGACACAATATGACACTCTAGACCTCATACATGCTTGTTTTTGGAGACTTTAGGGTATAGAACATGGAGATTGTATCTGCATAGTGACTGGAAGGTGCCCTGGGCTGTTCTCTGGTTCTCTGGCAGACAGATTTGGGTATCCCCCACCTGTGTGATTGAGCTCTCTGTCTCCCAAAACAGAGTGATTGTATTCAAACTACCTACTGGGAAAGGTCCTTGTCCTGCGCTAACTCTCTGAGCATCCCCTGGAAAGATTTGGAAGAATCATGGTCAGCATGGATGAGCCATGGTAGGGCACTGAAGTCTAGCCCCAGGGAATGCTGCCTACCATGCTCACAATGCTAACATGAATGTAGCCAACGAGTATCCAGCTGACAGAATATGTGAAGGAATATTCCCAATTTCTGTGCAGCATAGATGCATTTTGACTTGTTTCTGTGAAAACCATGAGGAGCACTAATGATTCTATAATTCCATATGCAATTTTTGTCTCAGAAAGCACTGCTGACTGCTGCCTTCTCAGCAACACACTGGTCCAGAGTGTGGCAAGGGATGGGCACACTCAGGAAGGACCTGAGGCTTCAAGCGTGTTAATTAATTTGTGGCAAATTATTTAGGGAAATGAGGGAGACTGCGCTTGACAAGTGACACTGTCAACAAACTACCGGTCTCTCTGCCCTATGTCACCAGCAGATCTTTTTCTCTGAGTGCCTGGGAAGGGCTGCCCCATTCAAGGTGTCCCCACAGCATTGGCCTGCACCTCATGCTTATTTAAAAGCAATCGGGAAGCTTGCACCCAAAGTGCTCAAGTGAAAACCTGTAGTGAGCATAACAAAACTTGGGAGCTATTATGTTCTACACCCAAGTAGCCAAGTAAATAGCTCCGGGGCACTGGTGATTTGAACGCTGCTTTTTCATGGTTGAAAAGCAATTTTATTTATTGAAAATTTGGTTTACACTTGAGAGCTAAAAACTTCCTTTTCTCACCTTCTGCTGGAGACGAACACACCTCTGGCATGTAACCAGGAGCCAGCTGCTTCTCTAGGGTAGAAGAGCTTGATGACTCATGGAGATTTGCTCTTTGCTCAGCCTGTGGGCTGTGATGTCCATACAGAAGCAGCTTGGCTCCTTCGTAGTAGAGCCCCTCTAAAACCACAAAGGTCTTTAATTCAGGGCCCTAGGGCAATTGCATGAACAGAAAAGCTCAAGGACGGTGAAATAAAAATGTGTTAGATGGAAACAGTGGGAAGGTACTCAAGTGAGGCGCTAGGTGTGCATGTGGTGGCCAAGGGAGCGTAAGTGGCTACTTTGATTTTGGTTCAAGGATATGTAAGGAGCCTCCAAGAGACTTATAACATTTCATCCAACCTCTGCATCCTCCCCTGGGGTTGTTCGGTAAGTGCCTGGTGATGGTTTTTGGTCCTTCTCCAAAAATATGCCAATGTTTGGACTATCCAGTGGCCCCAGCTGCACTACAGAGGTCTTTCCAGTTCAGCAGCACCTGCCTCACAGTATCCATGAGCAGATCCCTGGTCTCAGCCACAGCAGCAGGGGCTGGCCTGGGTTGAGTGTGTTCCCTTGGGCAAACCAAGCTGCACAAATCTCTACTAATGGCCTTGGGGCTGTGATTGTGGGAAAAGGACACAGGCATAGCAGGCCCTTAGGGCTGGGACAAGTCTTCTCACCAGTCAAGGGACCTATCTTCAGTGGGCCCATCTGCCAAGGAGGTGACCTGCTTCCCTTTTTGGTTCACTTTCTGAGTAACTACAATGTGTGTGATACATTCTGACAGCAGTACTCCGCAGAAGCCAACTCATGCTACCATCCCCAGAAATGCTTGTCCCAGATCACGAGGCAATGGGCACAAAGAGAAACAGAAGGCTCTATCTGAACATCAGGAAACACTTTTGCACTGTAAGGGTGACCAAGCACTGGCACTGATTGTCCTGAGACTTGTAGAATCTGTATTTTTTATAAGAATTAGTTTGTAAATAGTTAATTTACTTACAATCCTCTACACATGACAAGAGCCTTGATTTCTCAAATTCGTTCCAGAATATACAGGGTAACAAAATGTTTGATCACATTACAGTATCCACATTTTATTCTAAACCTAGAAAAAAAAGCTAAACATTTTTAAATACTATAAAAGAAAACAGGGACAAGCTGAAGTGGTAAAAGAAATCAGAATGCAACTAGTCTTGCTTTCATTGATAAAAACGTCCCTTATCATCCTGTAATATAGCCCAATGTAGGCTATATTGGGCATCACTTTGCTCTGAAAGCATCACATATTACTGCTGTAACTATGTTGGTCAAGAGTCATTACAGCTACAGTAGTGATTTGCACTATAAAATTTTGGATTTTTTTTTTTTCATAATTTCAGGTTGTCATTTGGGGAAATGCTTGCTTAAGGGATAACTAAAAACCAGGTGTTTGTACCAGGAAAAGTTCATTGTATATACAATAGGTTACATTTTATTCCTTAATAGTTTATTTATTGAATATAATGTAGAGAACCTGAGTTGAATAGGAATTTCTGTCACAGTCCATAGTGTCAGGTAAATGAAGACAGAGGATGTTGTGTATTGAATCATAGTACAATAGAATCATTAAGGTTGGAAAAGACCTATAAGAACATCAAGTCCAGCCATTAACCCAGCACTCCAATCTTCACTGCAAAACCATGTCCCCAAGTGCCACATACACACATTTTTTGAACACTTCAAAGACTGGTTCCCCCTTGTCTATGGCCGTGGGGAGTCTCCAGCTGCCTGTGGGACCATGGTGCAGTGCAGACTGGGGCTCTGTGTACCTTTTTGTCCTTAGGTCAAGGGCTTTGTTGAAATCTGCAGAAATCTCTGGCCAAGTGGCTGTGGAGGGAGGGGATGAGGGTGTCCCATGGTCTGGTCCCATCCCTGTCTGGGTCTGTGACTGTAAAAGGCAGGAGAACAAACAATGAAGCAGCCTCCATAGGCAACCCCTACCCAGGGCTCTGCTAGATTCTTGATGCCTTAACTTGGTGTCAGTGTCCTTGTAGAAGGCAGTGAACCTCTGTCTGTGTGGCTGAGGGCAAGAGATTGCACCATGGCGTGGTATCATCCCTGTCTGGGTCTGTGGCTTCAAAATGCAAGATAATATCAAAACCCATCGGAAGCAGCCACCTTGGCTTACCATGGCCAGCTCCTGCCCAAGATTTTCCCAGCCTCAGGCCCAGGCTGTCAGACCCACATCTCCCTGGCAGCCAGAAGACACTCATCTCATGGTGTCATGAACCATCACCAGGCAACTGCTCACTCTGGCAGTGCCAGCACATCAGTAGGTTGGTGCCAAGAGCTGGTGCCACTTTTCATTGCTTAACTTGGTGTCAGTGTCCTTGTAGAAGTTAGCAAATCTCTGGCTCTGCTGCTGAAGAGGGGAGTGCACCATGGTCCTTGTGCTGTGTTGCACCTGGACTTTCTTGTGGCCATGCTCTCCCACAGCCTGGACCAGGATCATGTGTGTGATATGCCTCTGGTCCCCCTGGTGTGCACAACACCTCTGGGACAGGCAGTGTTTCCTTCCCTCATGTTTTCTTAGGAATGTGGTAGAGAACCAATGCAATGAGTTGCAGGTGTGTCTTCTATCCTGAGGTGTAAAATTGCCATGGTGGTTACCTAATTAATTGTCATAGTTAATTGTTTTTCTCAGTTTATTCGTGCTTCAAGGGGCCTCTTTCCTGCTGACTTTTCAATTTGGAAACATGAGCTGTCTCCACCAGCACTGTATGTTGCAGATGGAAATGTGATGGTTGTGGTTGCTGTTTACTGTATGATTGCTTCTAGAGTCAAACCTTCTGGGGAAGCATCCCATGTGCAGATAAAGTGTGGTGAAAGCCAGGATGTGAATCCTGAAATGGACTTCAGGAAAGAGGAGAAAGAAAACACCTGTGGCAGAAGTTGGGCCCGAGTGGTAGACCTTTGCCTTTGGGAAGATAACAAAGGTACTACTGAAGCCAGCAGGACTTTCCAGTCTAAGTTTGTTTGCCACACACAGACACTGATCACCTAAAAAATTGTCTGGGTCCCAGGTATTGGGAAAGAGCAGCTATAAATTATTTCTGGGCTAAAATTTCTGGCACTGACTCTCTTTACCAAAGTTTATATAAGAGCTGGGCCTCCTCTGATCTATTTACTGTAGAATGATTTGCAGTAAATGCACCTCTAACAAGGTTGTGCCCTTTCTTATGGCTCTGTGAGGCATGGGGTGATTGTGTCCCAGCTCACCACTTCACTTACATGTGTCAGTGAGTGTTTGGAGGGGGGAACAATGGGACAGCCTCCCCTGTCCAGGGGGCGAGTCCCAGCGCATGAGGGAAGGTGAAAGGTGTTCACCCAATTTCTAGCATGGGCTGCGTGGACTTTTTCCAGGAACTGTTCAAACCATCCCCACCAGGGACAGAATGAGGACAGCATCCCTGCTTCCCTGTCACCCACCCTTGGTTCTGGGACTCCACACAGACGGGGAGTGACATCTGCCCGACACATCCTTCCTTCCAGAAAGGTAGTAGCTTCAGCAGGGGCATCCTAAGGGCCAAACTGAGCGCTTGCTGGGCATCTGGACCATGCTGAGTCTCCAGCAGCCCCAGAAGGTACGATGGACAGCAGCATTTTTGTTGCTCAGATCGCAAGATACCCGGCAGAGAGGACAGGAGGGCTCTGCACTGCACAGAGGTGTGGGGAGCGAGGGCAGAAGACGGTGTCTGCCACTATCATCCTTGTTCCTTTGCTGATCCCGGTGTGCGAAGCCCTGTGCCTCACCTCGGCACGCAGCGTGCGGCCAGCCGCTCCTTGTACGGCATTCCCAGTGTTAGGCAGGGTGCAGCTGCCCTCTGCCGGCCTCCTGCCGCACAGCTGCCCGTTCCCTTGGCGGCTGGAAAATACAAGGATTGCGTGGATGTGCTGCTCTGCAGCGAAAAGGGCTCTTTGGGAACGAGGCGGGCTTCCATGCGATGCCATATCTGCTCGTGGAAGTGTTCGGAATAGGTATTTCTGCCTGGGTTTCCCCAGGCTCAATCATCCACTGTACGATGAACGAGAAAGTGAAATCGGAGCTCTGAGTGTTGGGGCATGTGTTGCATGGAGAGGGTGAGAGGATGGAGGTGCTTGGTGCTGATTTTCAGATGCTTTCATGTCCCTGGAGGCTACTTATGTTTCTACATTTTCTGACGTTCCTATGTCATCCCCAGCTATTTCTGCTCCTGGCAGAGGAGAACTGACAGAGAGCTGGTTTAGTCAGATACAAGTCCAAAGTCCCTGGAATAGAATTTTAAAAGCACATTTAAATACTAGTTTTGCAAGCAAAACTCCTCAATTGTCAGACAAGAATTGGTGGTGTCACGCTGGTGCACTCAGCAGTCAGTGTTGCATTGCAGGTGAGCAGCAGAAAAAGCAGAAGGGATGAATTCCCTCACACTTTCCCCACATCACTGTTGGTATTTTGGGGTCTGGAGGCTCCGTGCTGCAGAACATCGTTGACTACAGGCATGTAGCAGAACATCCAGGTGTGACCACATAGATGACAATGCTGTTGACTCCTGTGGTCAGCATTCAAAACAGCTGGCTGAGTTGTCGGAGCTGGTTGTGGTAGCTCATACACATTGCTTTGATGCTTCAGAACCTGGGTTTATTTACTCCCTATGACCAAGAAGCAGTAGGAAAACTCCCAGCTCCATCTGTGTTTTGACTAGCTTACTGAAGATCGCTAGGTCTTCTCAAAGGATTTCTCAAGGATGCTGTGGGCAGTGCTCTATCCATCCTTGCCAAGGTGTGAACACGGGGAACAGAGGGGACAGCTGCGACTATAAACTGAGTTTTGAAGTTGCGTTGCTATTTAGCTTCACCTGACACAAGGATGCAGCGTTACCCCAGATTTTCTGTAAAGCTTCTTTCCATACAAATGTCAGAGAGGGGCTGGAATGAGATACTAGGTGAAAAATAATGGGCTTTTTAATGCCCAGATGGGTATGATCTCCAGCTGTGCACAATGCCAGGTAATGGCTATACAGGGAGAGCTCTGGAAATGCGGTGTTTGCTTATCAAAAAATGATGAGTCAAACCAGGAAGGCCAGGTACAAAGGCAAGGCCCTGCCATTTGTGACTGTGGGCCATGGAGGAGTGGGAGGGCAGAAGCATTGCTGAGCCAGGGCATACGGTGATGCCTGAGTGAGGTGTTCAACCACAGCCTCTCATGAACATCTCAGGTCCACTGTGTCATGTGATGCATCTCTGGGTGGGTAACTTTCTTCTACTGAACTTTGATTTCCTTCTGTTTTCTCTCTGTTGCAGTCACCAGTGAGCTCAGTTCCTGTTGAAGCTTCCTGAGTGTCCCAGCCTGCTCCACTGGGTGCTGGGTGGGCAATGCCATGACATCTCCTCCAAATTCTTGTCATCCTCAAAGCAAAGTCCCCACATGTGGTGGTGGTGCCTGCAGAGCATAGGCAGCATGAATAGAGGGGATGGGGGGTACAGTCTGGGGATGCTAAGAGGGAAGAATAGAAACTGTACTCCTCTTGCTCAACTTGGAACAAAAATCACGATTTTAAGTGGAACTGTCCCCCTCTAATTGAATGTGATTGATGATAATTTGGTTGGACAACTGCAATTCTCACAAATACCTTGGTGTCATTTTGGAGAATGAAAAAAGCATTATGTTGATTTGAGCTGCAGAATTACCACTGGCCACTGAAGTGTACAAACAAAAATAACACTTCCAGGATGGTTTGGGATTGGAATACTAAATGCAGCAGTGGGGCTGCTTTCACAAAATTGTAGATAGAGTGATTCAATGTGAAGTGTTTTAAACATAACTAGCAGTACAGCAGAGTTTTAATTAAAAGTGCCTAGAAGTAATTAATTATTTTAGCAGTTCAAGCACAAACTAAAAATTAAGTTCTCACCCTTTTGTAAAGCACGACGCTGTTAAGGGATGGTCTTTTTTTCTATAGAATTTAAGTGTTATTCTAGCTCTGCAATGGCAAAAAGACATGTGTGGGATTATTGTTTTGTCCAAGATGTGACAGCAATTGAGCATGGAGCCTGGAAGAGAATGACGTCCCCACTCTAGCCCCAGGGTTTTGAAGCCAGGGTGTCCCAGTCTGCCAATTCCAAGAGATGCTACAGAGCCAGAAATTCCATGGCCTAGGCATTTTGCCCCCGTTGTGTGTTAGGAGATCCCTGGCAGTGGAGGTCTGGGCCCCAAGGCTCAGATGTGGTCAGAAGATACATGTATCAACATCCTTCGCTTCTGAAAACATGTCTTCAGGGTAAAATCCTCTTGAGAAGAAAGAATTACTGTCATCTCCTGCCTGATCAACCTCCATCAACTCCTAATAGCCTCTGGCAGCTGGCACGGGGTTTTACTATGATCGTGAACTATAGGTCCTGTGTTTTTGCTGTTGCTGGGACACGAGTTTGTGATTGAAGCTGAACATCTGCTTAAAAGCTTGAACGCAGGGATGTCCAAATGAGAGCTGGAGATTTGCTCGCCTCTTCAGACCTCACAGACACTCAATCTTTTCTAACCTAGAATTATCCAGACTGCAGGGGACCGTATATCCATCTAAACCTGGCAGAGGCTGCTGTTCTGTTCCCATGGATTTTGGAAAAGAAACCTAGTCCTAGCTGCACTAACTTTATGACACCATTTTTGCCTGGACGGCAACACTGCAATAGCAGAAGGGATGGAAAGCTGAACAAAGATGCTATTATTTATGCATTTGTTACTCAGCTCTTGTTTATAGAAGTGGATATTTGTAGTCATTTCCCACCAGCCCTCCACAGGGAGGCACCGATACACATTGCGAGACATTTTCTGTGGGTGCCAGATTTCTCACTCAGCTCTGCTCTCACAAAGCCTCGCTCTTTCAGCTCTTTGCTGGTCCTAGCGGCTGTGGGTAGCACTATGGATTCCACTACGTGCATAATTACCAACACAGATGCCTGTGCAAATGTAGCAAATTACAAGACAGATAGCACATGACAGCCTCTAATTGCACCTCCAGCCTGGGCACCAGCAAAGAGGGTTTTTTGCAGTCGGTGCAGATATCGCTGCTGGAGAGGGAGTCAGTGGGGACAGGAGAGTGAGGAAGGCTTTGCTGTCCATCAGTGGGGCTTGGTCCCCAGTGTTTTTTTTCATTTTCTAGTAAGTTTTTTTGTTTTGAAGAGAATCTAAAGTAGAGTTGGGTGAGAAATGGTGAACTGCTGGCTGGGTAAGCACACATTCAAGTTTCACTGCTAGTCCTCTGTGAGCCTCAATGCTTTTGGGGGCTGTGGGAGCAGCTGAAGGGCTACAACAGTAAATAAAAGTGATCCAGGCTCACCCCTTTGCTCAGAAACTTGTAAAATGTTGCACTTCCTCTGCCAGGCAGTGGGAGGCAGGGCAGAGAGATGTTCCTCCCCCTCCCATGGAATCCCCACCCTGATCCCCAAGACGTGTGGGCAGCTCCCCAACCCTAGCAAGGACGAGTGGCAAGCGGAGAACTGGTCTACCCTGGTGGGGGTAATCCAGCTGGCAGGAGCATCCATGCCCATAGGATGTTCTGGGGTAGCTGTATCTCCACTTCCCCATCCACCAGGAACCTGGAGGTGCTCTGAAGGGAAGGAGTATACCCAGGGAATTTTGCTTGGGGCTGGAGGAGTCACTGCTGCAGTCACAGCGCTGCCCCCTCCCACTCTGTGCCAGCCAGCTGATGGTGTGGGCAAAGATCTCTGTGGACATGCTTGGCTCATCCTGCTGTGTCAGGGAAATTTTTTGAGACATTCAGCCTACATTTCTGCTTTCTTAATCTCATTCTTAATGTTCTTTGCTTAAGCCCTTGGGGCAGTAAATAGGAGGCAGTTTAGCAGGAATAGCTAAGTAGCTGTAATGAGATTTCTGCTCAGGACGGTTTTGCCTCCCTGTTCATCTGCGTCATGCCACTTCTGCTTGAGTCAGCGTCCCCTGGAGACGTGCTGCTTGCTGAGGTCTTCCCCCGGGATTTATTTTTAGTTCTTTCAAATCACGATGAATTAGCTTTATATGCCTCTCCGTCTGTTCCCGTGTTTCACCTGTGGTTGACTGCAGGTTCTTCTGCTGCTAGGAAAAACTGGAGGCCATAGATCCTTCCCACTGGAAGTTTGTCCATTCTCAGTTACAGCTGCTTCACACAGTGAGGAGATTTCCTGCAACATTTCCAAGTGTAGGAGTAAGGTTGATGTTGTATTCTCTTTGACATCAACTTCTCACAGACATGGAGGAGCTTTTGTAGGACTTGTGCTTCCTTTCTGCTATAAGAGCAATTCTTTCCCCTTTCTTTGCAAGATTTACAAATTCATTTAAGAGGTCTGTGGTTACAACTTTCAATTGACTTTATTTACTTTTCACTTTTGTCCTGCCTCATTCTCTCTTACTTTGCAGTTAAATTCTCTGAACTCCTGCCAAGCTCCTCCTCCTCCTCCCCTTTCACACTTCTTTTTCCTCCCAGGAGTGAGACACTCACTGGAGTGGGATAGCAGCTGCAAAGGTCCACAGAGAATGGAATCTGCTCTGACCCCTAAAATGCAACTCTAAATGAGGGCTAATATCCCAGTGCCTCCTGTTTCACCCAGGGAAATTTGCCTTCTGAGCCTGCTGCAGGCAGCCCCCACTTATCCTGATGGTCCTCTAGTGCTGTATTCCTGCAGCCCTTTTTGCCCTCGGATGCTCCCCAAAGCTCTTCTGCTGCACCCCAAGACACACAAAACACACCCTTAGCACCCATTGCTGTGAGAAGGCACCACTCTGGCAGGTTATGATGTGATCCTCCTATTATTTCAGACCTTTGGAACTGGAAAACCATGGAAAAACAACAATTACACTTAATGAATGTGGGGGCACAGTGCGGGACTCCAAGCCTGGGCCAGCTCTGAGAGACCAGACCACCTTCCAGCAGGCTGGGCACAAGCCACTGTGTGCCCACAGGGATGGGGATGCTGCCCCTGGTGCAGGGAGGAGATTGAAGTGGCTGCCATCAGATGGAGAGGTGCCTGCATTGCACAGCCACAGGGCTCAGTCCTGCTTAGCAACACCAGCAGTAAGGGCTTGAGCAGCTCGGGCACAGAGTTGCCTGAGACTGCAGGGTGCTCAGACGTGCTGCTCCAGTTGTCTGAGCTCACCTGGACCACCTTCTCCAGCCAAATACCCTCCAGGCAGCCACAGCTCCTGCTGGGCACATGGGGGTGCGGAGGGGCCAGTCTGGCAGCATAGAAGCAGGGAGGTTTGCTCTGTGGGCAGCAATGAATAGTAATGGATGGAGTTTCATCCACTTCTTCTCAGACACTGCCTGGCCTCCTGCTGACCTGCCAGCTAAAGGGAGCCTACTGTCACCTGAGCACCAAGCACCTGGCTGTCTCCACACAGCATTAAGCATTTTTTATTCAACATATTCCCTGCTATTGCAGGAGGTTTTCATGCAGCAGTGTGCTTTAGCACAGTCTAGCTTTGAATTTGGTTTTTTTTACTAAAAGTCTGAATTTTGTTATAAGATGCTGGAAGCCTTTTTTGGCCCGTGGTGTGTAGAGAGATGTGAACAGTTTCTGTCACCCATAAGTGTACAGTCTCTTGCAGATGTTGTTCCTTTACAGGCCTTTGCCAGTGTGTTTCAGCCTCAGCCAGCCTCCTCCCATAATGTTTATCACCTCTGAAAACACCCACAGCATTTGAATTAGTCTGTTTGGGAGGTAATTGTTGTTATCAGATGTGTGTGTCAGAAGGAATTTGTCCCTAGAGCAATTAGGTTGGTTGCTTGTCTTTCATGGGATCTCTCTTGATTTATATAAATTGCAGTAAATATAGGCTTGGCCTCCTGTTAGTCAGGCTGCGACTGGTCTGACTGGGGTGATGAAAAGCTCCTGGGTTTAATGTCTCTGCATATTTTCTCATAGGCGAGTTCCTGTATTTGCTGCCTGCATGTGTGCACAGATGGTTGGTCACCAGTGGTCCTCTCTGAGCCCTGCAAGCAGAGGCTGCACACTGAAACACATCACCCCTGAGCCATCATATTGGTCCAAAAAGGGCATCTTTGGTTCAAATTCCTCCTTGGAGCAGCTGGCATGAGATACCCCTCTTTGGCTCTTCCTGCTAAATTACAAGTTGATGTTCAAATAATGAGTGATGCAAAATTATGCCCTTCCTATGACAGCTGTAGAAGAAGGTTGTGTGTATCACACACAAACAGGTTCTGACCCAGCCAGTTCAGGATTTGACCAAGCCTGTTGTTATGTTTCAGATTTAGCATGTCTGTTAAGTGCTTCCTGGGTCAAATCCCGAGGAAATGCCTGACAGTCCTGGGAGACAAAACAGCCATGGGATGTGCTGGGGCAGCAACTGCAGTAGAAAGCCACCCCAGGATGAGTGCCTACTGCAGTTCCCATTTAACTGACCAGAATAGCTCCTGTGGGTCTTGGGTCTGGAGACTGTCCTCTTGCAAAGCCTCTGCTCTGGGGGCCAGGGAAGTCTCATCTTCAGTCACAAAGCACAGTAATATATTTCTCCTCCAGGGAGTGGTTCTGGAAGAGCTGAAATTGTGTCAAGCCAGAACTGTCCCTGCCTGGCAAAGCCAGTTTTCTCTCATTGACAAGACCTCAGACCTACTCCATCCTTTCACAAACAGCCACGTCCAGCCTAACTCTCCTCCCCTTGTGGGGCCTCTTGATAGTGACATTCATCCCTAGCCCTGGTCAGGGGTGCCTTGCATTGGAGATCCAACTTGTGGGTGCTTAAGAAGGTGAGCTGAGGTTTTCAAGTCTGGTTCTGCCACCACAGTGGTTTGAAGAAATGTAAACCAACTAAAAAATGAAGCAGTGCTCAGGGCCCAACCTCCGATGCGGGGACAGCTTATGGGTGTGCACTGTCTCCCAGAATGCCTTCCATCCTGGCAGCAATCAGGGTGAGGCACCTCCTCTGTCTTTAATTACTTCCTTCTGTTGTGCCCTCCCTCACTGCCTCTGTCCCCCTGTCCCACATGGCCCACCCAGAGTTGGTGGGCGTGTTCCCCAGGATCAAGGGCTTTCTCATTACCTATTTGCAGCATGGAGTAGACTTTGGCATTCTCACCTTTGTGTGCTTCCTCTTTGTCTCCCTGCACCCAGATGTGGGCACTCACCATCAAAAAAGCTGTGCCATTGCCACCAGCTTGTACCTGGTAACGCTGATATATACATATGCCCTTGGCTTACCTTCTTGCACCAGAAAACGTTTCCATTTAAACTGTCTAGTGAACATGATCACAGAGAGTTGTTGCAAATAATCTCCTAAATCGAGATGTCACCTTTACCCAGAACAAAGAATTACAGCTTGCCCAAAAAGAGAAATCTTGACCATGGTCAGGTGATGCTGTAGGTGCCTTAGTGAGCATTGCTGATAGTGGTGCTCATGTATCTTAGTGCCTCTGAAGATAATTTTAAGCATCCTAAAATGCCTAAGAGGTTGCATAAATAAATATTCTAGACAATATTCATGCCTCACATGTTAACACAACTGTTAAGCACCAAACAGCAGGTGAGTAAAGAGAGGAAGATGCCTGATTCCTGTAGGGACCTAAAGGACAGTGGAGCCAGGGAGCAAACTTTTTTCTGGCTTTGCCCAGAGGCAATTCTCTGATCTTCATTTCCAGATTTCATGCATTCCTCTAAGGTGAAGGTCCTGGGTCAGGTGCTGTTTCTTCCAGGGCCATCTAGAGTCAGAAAAGCAAACCCCTGCATTTCTTCTTGTTGTGACTACTACATGTGGGTATTTACTATTTGATCAAACAGAAACATGCATAAATGGAATGTGATTATAGTAATAATGATAAAAACCAAACCCAAACAACAAGAATGCAAGAAGACACCAAATTACTCTGAAGTTAGTCAGACTGTCAAAAATGAGAAAAATGCTAGATGTCAGTGGAGCCTTAATTCCCACCCACCTCTGGGTGACACAGGTTGACAGCCTGTAATTGCACCATGACACACCACTTTGTTTACAGGGCTAGGATGAAGGGTTTTGGGAGGAGGGAGGTGGCAGGAGAGGAGAATCAAGTGAGCATGGCCGGCACTGCTGATAACTCTAGATCCCAGGTCCAGCCCGGCATCCTCTCCTGCACCAGCCATGGGTCTATGTCTGGAACCTTCACCTCCTTTGCTTACCCCCTTCTGCTTTTACAATCCACATCCAGTATGTGGCTTGGTTGTGTGCACCCAGATATTCCCTGCACAGGCTTTGTAATGGTTAATTTCCTCAGACGTGCTTCTTCAATTCTGTCAGTGTGGCAGCAATCTGCAGCCAGTACTTATGTGGTCTCCTCTGTCTACTTGCAGGAACAGGCGAACCTCCCCCTTCACTTCTGCAGCCACTTCTGAGGCTGTGGTCAGTCTTCCCATCTCATCTGTGATGCTCAGGACAGGATATTTTCAGTGTACAGAACATGTTTCATTACAGCTGTTCATGCCTAGCCCACCTCAACATCACATGTCCCTCTTGCTGCTCCCTGGGTATCTGGGAGATGGGGACGTCAGGTCACCTGTGGGTTGATGGGCTGGTGGCATCACTTAGAAACATCATAAATTCAGCAGGGGCAGAGGCCCATTCCCTGGCTGGGCCATCATCTTCTTCAACTTGTCATTTCAGCAAGTCACTGCCCCTCTTCACCTTTCAGTCTCCTTCATTTCTTCCCAACTACATAACACGGGCAGCGATCCTTCAGGCAGCAGCCTGTCCTGTGCAGAGCCCAGGCACGTTCCCAGAGTATTGTCTCTCCTGTCCCAGATGGAGCGTGGGGCCCAGCTGATCTCCAGTATGTGTCCGTGTAAGTAATTTTCCTAATGCACAGGTTAAGTGAAAGTTTCGCAAGCAATTTTACTTGCTGCTGAAGCACAACTAAGCAAGAATGATTACATATTTTATTTGTGTACTCTAGACCAGCTATTTGTTATATCATGTACCATGTTGGTAGAAACATGTTCTGAAGGATGAAACTAGTGGTTTAAACTGCTGACCTATCAGTTTTTCTGAGTACTTTGATTACTTTTTATTTTCTATTTGCACAGCATCATTTAAATTCAGCTTCCCCTCAGGTGTTAAACAGCAAGAACTGCAAACAAGTCCCACTTATAGGGAGATCCAAACCTTTAAAATGTTCTTCAAAAGCATTGCTACTATGGGGGACAGACCACAGGTTTCCTTCCAAGCAATGATGCTGATCTTCATCAGTCCTCCCAAAACAAGGAGAAACTTTGAGCCATCTTCCCCATCCCCAGATCTTCCATGGTGTTGATTTCATGGTACACTGCAGCAAACCATCAATTTAGCAGCAGAATTATCTGCTGTGTAATGACACCTTCCAGACTGGTGACAGGAGTACTTCTGAGCTTTCTTGTAATGGTATAAAAGCCACAAACAGGTCATTTGGATGTAATTTTTCAGAGTTTTTGGAGTCTGCTGAAAGACAGCAGACCCTGCCTGCCAGAGCCTTAGTCCTATTACTGTATGCCTGGAGAACCTGGTGTGAACCTGGGCAGAGTAGAGCACTGTGTGGTTGTAAATATATGTAGGATAAATATGAAATTACTTTGTAGTGGGGATGAGTGCATAGATTTAAAGAAAACTGTATTGATATCTGCCTACCCTTAGACCAGTCCCAAGGAATCTCCATCATTCGGGGTACTCCAGCTTCTTCTGGTGGACCAGCCAACCTCTGCTGTGGACCTGGCTCTGCAGTTGTGGATGAAAGGCTGCTTGGATCTTCACTCTGCCCCTAGAAACAACCCTGCCCCTTTTTCTCGGAAGAAAAGCCCCTTTCCTTCCCTTCTCCAAGAGTTATTGATTCTCAGTTTATTCAGGGAGCAGTTTTTGGTATTCCTGCAACACTTTTTTGGCAACATTCCTTCCCTCAAGGAGAGAGGCTGAGCACAGTCATCCCCTGACTTGACAGCAAGCAGTGCTGTTAGCAACTTCTGCAGTGCTCAACTAAGGAATAAGCACCTCCTGTGAGCTGCTGTCTCCTCTTAATGTGTCAATGTTGAAAGCTTCAGTGCAGCAATACTGCAATCCAGTGTTAAGGATCCTCATGAATCAAATGCTGTGACCACTCTGATGCAAAACATTCAGGATAAACTCACTGATGGGACTCTGCTAGGTGCAGGCATTGACAGACAGGCATCCTCACCTGCCCTGCCATGTCCCTCCAAGTGACCCTGCACCATGCTGACCTGACATTAGCAGCAATGGACTGGAGCCTCTCCATAAATTCAGCTTTTGGAGGAATGAGTAAACTGGCAACCGTTCTCTATTTGCAGTCATTGAGACATTGCTGGGGCTGGAATGAGCCCAGCCGTGACAGTAATTGCAGGATGACAGGAATATTGGGGTGGCTGACCTCCAACCCCAGGGTTTGAGGGATGCCAGTGCACCTATTTGGGGAGTGGAAGCTGTGGGAATCCAACTCACCCTGCCCAAGATGCACAAAAGATTCATTCAGGGGTTCAAAGCAGCTTGTGGATGCTCTGAATGTCCTGTGCCAGACATGTCAGCACCTGTAATGTTTTTTAAATTTATCCCCTGTGGTCTTTGCTGTAAACACTGGAGCAGCTAGCTCTGCCTTGTGCATGCAAGCATTCAATGAGTTGCAAAGTCGTCCCTCTGGCTGTACACTCATAGCCATCGGGGGTGGACCCGCACATCCCCCAGCCACAGCTCTGGCCTGGGTTCAGTTCACCAGCATGATGATTTTTTTTGTTGTTGTTGTTGCTCTGAGCTGGCACATCTTAAACATTTCAATACAAAGAAAATGAGGATCAAAATGAGAAATGAAAGTCTGGGGGCTTTTTCTGCCCTGGATCCAAGCAGAGGCTGAAAGGGGAAGCAGCCAAGGCTTGCTGTTGCTGCCAGTTCTGCCACCGCTCTCCAGGAAGCAGCTGCAAGCAATCCCCACGTGAAGCATCCCTGAAATTCGCTCCCAATAGCAGGAGCAACCTGACCATCCTCCTTGCTGCAAGAAGCCCTTCCCTGGAGAGGCAGGTGAGGACAGAGTTGTGAGGAAGAGTGAGGCAGTGGTTCCCTGCGATGGCAGCCCTTTGCCGTGCAGCAAAAGCCATGATGAGGGTGTACCAAGGGGACCTGGTGTACTCCCATGTGCACTTTATTTCTTGAAATTAAAAGCTTAAAAATAACTTTTGCTGCTGTGGTGGAAAGCCTTGGTAGCCCCACAGGAGCACTGCTATGCCTGGAGTGTGGTTCACCACTCATGGACCATCCTCTTCCTCAGTGATGAAGCAGGCCAATGATGAAGCAACACCATTTTGTGCTGCCAGGGCTTCAGTTTAAGGAAATAGACTTAATCCATTAAAAACAGTGAGGTGGCAAGCTCAAAGGCAGAGTGACACAGCATTCCCCAAGCAAAGAGAGCAGATGTCACTGCTGCTTGCTCTGCTGCTGCCACCCCACCACGTGAGGTCAGCTAGGACCAGTGCCAGGGCCCAGCTCCAGAGACACTGGAGCATCGCCTCCACTAAGCCACTTTCCTTACCACTCCCTATGGCAGGGATCAGCACTGTGGGCGAGCTGAGGCCATCCGTGGGGTGCAGGGACTGGGGTCACCACAGTTGGGTGCAGGTTCAACAAAGCTATCCTTAGCAAAGAGCTGTGGCCAGCTCTAGGCTTGCAGAGAGCAGGACATCAGAGCCTGGTGCCCCATATGGTACAGCCACAGGTCTCTGTTGCCTCATTCTTCCCGCTGCCACAGCCAGGTAGTCCCTCCCCATCGGAGCCAGGAAAGATCTTGCGGTGGGTGCTTGGTGTATAGCATCCTCCCTGAGCTCCTTCTGGCCTGGAAATTGGAGACGGGAACTTAGTCTACAGCTCTCTGTGCAGTGCCGAGCTGCCCAGAGACCCCATTGTTACCTTAAATGCCCTGTTTCTGATAGAACAACTAAGGGATAACTGGTAAAACACGGGCATCTTTTATTTTCTTCTTTTATTTTTATGTTTTTGCAGGGTGTGACTGCCTTGCACTGTGTGCTGTGCAGGACAAATGGGTGTTTTTCAGTGCTGCAGGGCTGCCTGGCAGGAGCATCTTGGGATTGGCCCTGCTCTGCCCATCCATGGAGCTGCCTGCAGCCACCTCTGGCATCAGAGGCCTTTGGCAGCACTGCTACAGCTTAGCTGGACTGGAGAGTCTCCAGTCCAGCTTGCAGGTAATAGGAGGAGTGGAGGCCATCGTGGTGGATGAGGAATCATCCTCCTGCCTTGGGTTTTGTGACTTGCCCTGCCTGCGCACATGCCATGTGCCAGGGTGTGCAGCCTGATGCAGGGCTTGGACCTGATCCCTGCCTGCTACTAAGGCAGCTGAGGAAGCACATGCCCCATATCCTGCAGTACATCTGGAATGTAACGGTGCCTTTCTTGGGGTTGGTGATGGAGGTTCCCTGTCTGCCTCACCCTGATTAACACTCATTAGGGTGTTCCCCACTCATCCTCCCTGCCCACTGCAGCAGCTCCAGCCCCAGAGCTTCAGCTGGGAGTGGCTTTTGCTGGCATAGCCTGAGGAGGGGATGTGGGGGCCAGTACCTGGGGGAAGCACCATCCAAACCTGTCAAGATTAGATTCCTGTAACCCCAGCCAGGGCAGGGGCAGCGCTCAGCCCTGGGATGTGACAGTGGTGCTGGGCCCAGTAAAACTTCCCATCTCCCAGAACCAGCTGCTTGTCCAGGTCACATCCTAGCTCCATGCTAGGAAGGGGAGGTCATCCCAGCACCCACAGGGGTGCATACCCACCAGCGCAATGGCCGTGAGCATTTTAAGGAGCAAGGGGCCAGATGACCCCTTTTCCCAAGTTGCCTTTGCAACTTTGAGGGTGTGCATGACAAATCCAAAATTTCAATTTTTGCAGGTACTGAGCCCCACCATCCCTTTAGCACTGTCTGCAGCTCTGTCACCTGGTGAAATGATGTTACCTCCAATGGGTAATGGCTGTGGCAGTGGTGGGATTATGTGCCCTGTCTGCCCCTCTCAATGGAGGCACCAAGTAAGCCATTTATCAGGGACACAGCCTTACTTCAGGTCTAATAAATTGCTAATTTTTCTTCCAGGGTGGTGTGGCAGGTCACAGAGACAGAGCTGGTGTGATTGTCCCTTCCCTGGGCCATACACGCAAATACTTAAAACTGGGCAATCTTGAGTACTCAGTGTAGCCCCAAGGCATTCTTTATTTGCTTTGCAGTAGTGAACAATCCTGTCTGACAAGAAAATCTTTCTTTTGATAGTTTTCCCTTTTTTAGCAGCAAACCTTCAGCTTTTCCTAAGGGCCTTGGAAAAACTAATTCTAACCTCCTACATTTCACCAACCATCCCCCACACATGTCAGTGATGGGTTGGTATAGTTGAGGGTGGCTCATACCCTTGCCCTTCCACTTTTTGCCTGCCAGAAGAAAATCCTGGACCCAGGAAACACCTCTTGCCAAGTAAGGGAACAGTGTTAGACAGATGCTGAGGACTCAGAAATCATCACTCTTCCTCTAAACAAGGAGAGCTTAAAGCTGTGCACGGGTGATACGGAGCACTGCCCCATGCATTCTGAGAGGGGACATGGGAGTGCTGGTCACTGTGCAAAGACATCTCACTAGTTCGATGCAAAGGCCAGGTTAATCACCAGCCTGCCACAAAGCCAAGAAACCATAATATTCACCCTGTGGTCTGTTCTGGCTTCTCTCAGGCTGCCTTGGAGCATCTGTGACACTTGTATCCCTCACTGAAATGCTGATTTGTTTCTGTCAGGCATCCCAAGCTGGTTCTTCATTGTCAAGCTGACTCATAAGTCGCTGTTTAATTTTATGTGGGACGTGACGACACAATGCACGGTGTTACCTGGGGTTACCCGACCCTACTGAGGCTGTGTGCATGATGCAGAGCATGCAACATCTTCCTGCTGGAAGGGTAAAATGCATGCAAGGACAAAAAGCAGCCAAGGAAAGCAACCTGGAACCCTTCAGTATCTGTCTATGCCCCTGGCATCACCCAGCTACAGGGTATCACATGCCAAAACAAACCCCACATGAATGCATGGTGGGCTCTCACTTCCACCCAGGATGTTTCTGGAAAGTAAGTGGTGGGTTTACTGGGGGGAGGGGAGGCATGCTGTGGTCTGTCCCCACATAGCATGGCGCCATTGCTTCCACATGGTTCCTCCTCTCTTGTGATCAAGCTTGGAGCCATTGCTCCCAGCACTTTCCTGACTCACCTGCCCAGATCACCTCCTCCAGCACTGCTTGCACAGAGCTGCAGTGTGAGGGCGTGCATTTAGCAGAGGTGTGATGATAATAACAAGGTGTAGGGCAGCATAAACAGGAAATCCTGCCACGAGACACCTCCAGCACTTAATCAGGCTTCCAGAGAGAACCCTCACCCCAGAGATGGAGCAACTCCATATCCTCTTGTAGTGCCGGGTGGGAACACTGCTGTCGGGGTGACAGAATACTGTGACTGGCCCGGCTGCTCTGTCTTTGGCAGCTCTACCCTCCTGAAAGTGAATGTGAGCAGGAATCAGATGCCTGGCAAATCCAAAGGAGAAAGATTGACTTGCCAAAACTATTTAGTCTGTTCAAGGCAGAGTAATAGATGCTTGTCTGAGTTGTGTCTACTATTAGTGGACCTCTTCCAGAATGGTAGGAGATGTGATGAAAAAAAAGGGCTTCCATTTTAATACCTAATTAAACAGCCTAACTTAGCCAGGGACCGCTGCCGTGGAACTGAATCCAAAAGCTAAAAGAAATAGTGGTAGCTATAGCCTGAAGCCTTAGCAATGAAAGAGTGAAAGAGCAAAAACATCTGTCCCTTGGAAGAGGGTCAGAAAAGGCTGATAGTCCTCTTCCAAATGGGGAAAAACCGCTCCAGACTGGGAAATAAAACTGTTCCCACTGGACCCGTGCCCCTCAGTCCTTGACAAACTGGCCAGTGCGGTGGCAGATACTCTGTCTGTTGCTGTTGTTCAGGCATATGGCTTCGTGTGGGCTGCAGTGGTCCAGGGTTAGCACAGAGCCAGGGGGATGCTGTGCTGCTGCAGGAGTAGCTTGTATGTCCCAGCTCAACCCTGGCCTTTCTTGTGGTATTGCTGGTTTATTAAATAATCAGCTAGGCTGATAGCTCCCTAGTGTCTTCATGGCTTTGCCTGCAAATCTGGCTTAATTCCTGGCCTTGAAACAGGCTAGGAACACAGCATGCATGGAGGCCCAAACCAGGCCTTTTCCATGAAAATTTGGGTCATCACACAGCCTCCCCCATCATATTGTGTTTGCATTACTGGTCATACTCACCTGGGTTTCTTAAGGTCCCACTGACACCAGCTTTTTGTCAGCTTTTCCAAGCATGGAGAGCATCCTGCCTTACCTGGGGGGCTGCTTTTACTGGATTTGCACAAACCTGTTTGCCTGGGTTACTTTTGCCCTGCTGCTGCATTTGGCTGAGATTGACCAGTAAGGTAAGAAACTACTCCAAAGAAGAGCAGAGAGGCAGAAAGATGCCCACGCGTGTGCACGCCCGCAGGGAAGAAGGCTGGAAGCTCAGGGTGCAGTGATGGGGTGCCAGGATGCAGGGGTACCAGGATGCTGGGGTGCATCTGCTGGTGTAGGCAGCGCTAGGCCAGGGGGTCCCTGCAGCAGCGACCACTGAGGGTGTGGGCAAAGAGCTCATCCCATCTGGTTTTGCATCCAGAACTGTGCAGCCAAATCAGGTTAGAAAAAATTGCCTCTACGGGTGCATTTGACAGAAAAATCTTTTTGTGTTTTCCCCTGACAGTTCCTCAGGCAAATCTGGAACAACCCAGAGAGGATGATTTGGGCACAGTTTATGCTTAAAGTGGGCAGTCATCTCTCCAGTGATGGTGTCTCATTTCTTGATGCAGGCTCGGCTGCCAGGCACAGCAATAAATCTTTCAGATGGATGTACTTGGCATGGACCTGAATTTACCTCCCTTTCTGCAACCCTCTCAGTTCCTAACCCTCAGCAGTTCCTAACACTGCTCCACGTCTGCTTATCCAAGCATAGAGCCTTTTCAGACTGCTGAAGCCCACCTGCCTTGGGTCATACTTATTCCTGTTGCTTTGGGATGAGGCAGAGATAAAGTGACTTTTCCCGTGGGAGGCTGCACTGGATTTTTTTGTCAGAGGAGGCCATTGTGCATGCTGCAGTGGCTGGGCTGTGCTTATCTCCACGAGGGATTTGTAGTGTACATTTGACTCATAGATACACATGGAGCAGCCCCAGCACAGCTCCACTGCTGTGGAGGACCAGAGTGGCCCCTGAGTTGCTCCAGAAAGGATCATAGAATTATAGAATCAGAAAATGGTTTGGGTTGGAAGGGATCTTAAAGATCATCTAGTTCCAACCCTCCTGGCATGGGCAGGACACCTTCCACTAGACCAGGCTGCTCAGAGCTCCATTCAATCTGGCCTTAAACACTTCCAGGGATGGGACAACCATAACTTCTCTGGGCAACCTTTGCCTCACCACCTTCACAGTAAAGAATTTTTTCATAATATCTAATCTAAACCCTCTCTCTTTCAGTTTGATGATGGAAAACAATTGAGTGCTGGGAGTGGCATGTGCATATTTATTCCAAAATAATCTGTGGCATGCCAGTTGTGGTGTTTTGGGCCCTTGGAGCTGGAGTTTGTTCAGCCACCTCTTCTCCTGACCTCCAGGCTGCCAGAATAAGAATTTGGCTTCTCTCTTCTTATCTCAGCTGATGCTATCACTGTTCCTCCCATGCCTGCAGACACAGGTCATATGGTAAAATCTCCCTCTGGGAGAAGCTGCCTTCCCAGCCTGGCTGCTAGTGAGCCTGGCATTATCCTTCATCTCAAATCAGGATGGAAAGGGGTCAGGAATAAATGCTTCTCTACTTTTTAAAGCATCTTTCATCCAAAAGAGCCTGCACAGTATCCTGCCCTTTGATCTGTATATGAGAGCTGGTGAAGGAAGATTACAGCTTAAACCCCTCTTAGCACAAAGCACAATGCTGTACTTTGTAAATTTGAATTGTTCCTACCTCCAGCTGTGGTGTGAGTTTGGGCAAGCCCCTTACCCCGGCATCACTCTGGGGCAAGGGGACAAGGACAGGTGGGTCTGTCCCTGTCAATAGGGGTTGCTTTCTTCCCGGTATCTGTCTTTTGCTGAGTGGAGATAGACTGATTCTGTGAAAGCTACACGCTCGGGAAGCTGGACACTGGACTGGGCCTGGGTATCCAAGACATTGCCTGTTTTGCCACAGAAACTAGTTCGTGATCATTCCTTAGCAGCATCATGCTCGAGGGACCCTCCACTGGCTGCTGGAGCTGAGGAGGGAGGAGGAGCAGCAGTACAGCTTTCTGGTGGCCAACGAGATGAGTCATTTGCGCCCTTCCATTCTCTTTATCATTAAAAGTAAGGTGGTAAGTAAGACTTGTAATACCCAGGTTAAAATACAACTCTGCAGTCAAAAAAAGGAGATGGCAGGTTTGCTAGGTGTACTTCTTACTGCTGTTTTCCTGTGTGCCATAATTGCTCTGTGTACATGTCCAAGACAAACAGGTAAAAATCGAAATGTAACACTGGTTCCCTGAGCATAAGATGTGCAAGGCAGGCACTGGGGAAATGGGGAGAGGACAGGGGCAGGGAAAAAGGTGGGCAGATTCACTGATTACCTGCCTGGGGATCAATAAAGTCTCCTCAGATGGTGAGGCAATGCTCAAACATCCCAAGCAGTTGGGCTGAGTGGCTTTTTTGTGAATAAAGTTTTGGAGAGCAGTTGGCCATCTGGACTCGATAGGCCTCCTGTAACACACAGGTGAGACCCTGGGCCAAGGGCTTGCTCTGGCCTTTTGATTATAAAGGTCACAGTATCCCAGAGGATTTGGGTGAAGGCCTGATGATGGTAGGGCTGAGCCTGGAGTGAAGGCAAAGCCTGTGCCTTGTGAAACCAATGGTCCTGGTCCTGTCCCAGCAGCCCAGCCAGGCACTGTACCAGCAGTCCAGGCTGCAACTGGTGGCAGCAGGACATAAAACATGGTCACCTTGTCCCAGGGGCTGCCAGCTACTGTAGAGAAACCTCCTGGGGTTGGATCTCTCTCTATACATATATATATATATATATATATATATATATATAAAATGCAATGTGTGGATACCTCTCTGGTTTATCCCCAGAGCATCACCTTGGAGAGATGTGGATCGCCTTACCTTGGTCCTGGCTTTGTCCTCTATTTGACAGGGGTGAAAATAGTAAAAGAGAAAGAACAGGAGCATTTGGGAATGGTCTGCTTTTCACAGCACATCTCCCTTGGCACAGAGGCTGAAGGCAAACCCCAACAGTCTGAAAAGCCCAGGACCAGAAGGTCACCTCTAAGGTGACCCCTTTGCAACAAGACACCATCATGGAGGAGCTGCCAGCACCTTCAATCTGCAGGTGGCAGTGCTATGCATTCCTCCCACACATCTGTGCCCAGCCAGGGCTGTTGTGTTATGCTTCCTTCCCCTTAAGGGTGGGTCATCACACAGGTGAGGAGCAGAAACTTTTTGCTCCTCACCCCTCTGTGACTCACAGGGCACCTGCTCTGCCTGAGCTGTTGTAACCATTTCAACATGCACTGCTGTCTGACCCATTCCTGGTACGTCCCTCGTGCTCCAATGACCCTTGAAGAGCATCCTCCCTGGCGTGGGACAGTGGTTTGTGGACCACTGTGATGTTCCTCCTAATGCCCTGTGCTGGCTCTGAGCTCCATGGGGATGCTCTGTGACTGGCTATGAGAGCTGGCACCACCTGTAAGGCACAGAAACAGGGCACGGATGTTGCAGAGATACCTCTCTAATTGCCCTGAAAACCACCCTCCTAAATTTGTGATCATCCTCTGACCTGTCAGAGGTCAGACAATCATGATGCTATTTTTGTCTCATCTGGATCTGTGCTGCAGCATGCTAGCTTGTCACCATGATAGCTCTCTTCCTTCCTAATCTCTCATCACCCTTGATGGTCATATGCAAGAGAGTGACTCCTTTCCTGTGACAGAGAAGTGCCATGCCTAAAGGATTAGTTTCAGGCAGCCCATGGGAGATTCATCTTGGCAGCTGTGAGTTACCCTCTTCTGTGCTATGTTCCTTAAACCCACTGTTTTGTCTCTCTGGCATCACACAGAAGAGACTTCCAAGTTCCGTTTTAGTTTTCTCTGCTACCCTTTAGGAGGTTTGGTGCCCAAAATCCTGTGGGAGTTTGCAGGAGCTGAGCACTGCTTTGCAGAAGCAGGGGAAAGATCCCGGAAGCAGAGACCAGCCAAGGGGAACTGCCACAAGAGCTGTTCGAGATTTCACAGGAGCTGTAGGCACAAAGAGGAGTGTGTCTAAGTGTCCATGGCTCCAGCTGTTGTTTCAGGTAGTCTCTGGTTTGTTTGGTTGTGATCACCATCCCAGGGACTCTGTGTGAAGTGCCCATGTTAAGGGACAGCCGAGCTCACCATGCCATCATCTTGCCACCTGCAATTTCCATAGGGCTCCATGGCGTGGGATCTCTTGGGAAGTGGTGCTGAGGTTCAGTCACCCCAACCTCCTCACCACCTTAAATACCAGTTTACTCCCAGGCCTGCCTCATTCACACGGTGGTAAAGAGCTGCAGGCATTCACTCCATGCCAATGCCAATGCCAACACCTTCAGCATGGCTGCCAGAGCACATGGTGTTTGAAGAATCTCTGATTGGTGGGACAGAAAGGACTCCCTGGGTTTTGCGCTTGGCAGGAGGCTGAGTGGACTTCTGGGACTTCTTTCAGCAAACCAAAACTGCCACAGTGCAGTGATAAAAAAAGCTTATCTAGAATAAACATGCTCTGCCTGTGGGAACCTGTTATTTGAAAGCTGACAGGTTAATTCTGTGTCCCATCAGGGATTGTCTGTCCCTGGGTGGTTGGTGCAACTCTATGCCACCTCCGTGGCTAGTTCAACAGAAATGAACCCGTGTATGTACCTCTGTCTAACCTGGGTCAGACGTGCCCAAATGGGTGCTTTTGCTGAATTTAATGATGATGGGGCCACAAACTGGAATTGCCCGCCCTGGGGGAGAGCACCTTATGACTGCAAAATGGTATATGCTCTGCTCGATAAACCCTAGGGTTTTCAAAGAGATAATAGCAGCCAGAAACATCATTTCCTAGAGAAATCAGGGGTCAATAACCTTTGGGGGGAGAGGGAAAGTTTAATCTGAATTACATACCTGAGAGATTTCAAGAAAGAAAAGGACTTTAAAGGCTGCTGTGAGTGGAATTTCCACCCTGTGCAGGCAGCCGAAGTAGCTGGGGCACACAAACGCACCAGGAGAGTTTGTAGGAAAGCAGTGGGAATAAAACAGCTTCTTTGCAGAGAGCTGTGCCCCTGGCTTGCCTGGCAAAAAGACCTCATGGAGAGTGGGTATTAGGCCTTTTATCTGCACTATGTAGTGATAAAGGCTCTGGGTCTTGAGAATATACAAGATCAAGTGTGAAAATCAAAAAAGGGCTTTATTTCAGCTCCAGGCAGAAGGAAATAAAATGGTCACCCTGCCATCCTGAGAGAGCATTAGCAGCCTTAAACCAGGCAGCTCCAGCTCTCTGCTTTCACACAGCAAAGCAAAATCTGGTTTTGATATATGTGAGTTAGGGGGGCAGAAGAGTCCTGTGTGAATTTGAAAACTCATAAGGAAAAAAAAAGGGGGGAAATCTTGTGTTAGGTTTAGAATAAACAATGTTTAGCTATGTTTTGCAGTTGTGTTATTCTCAGGCACAATCAGCAGCAGACTCATCAGACTGAATCATTGCAGAGCTGTGTGTAAGCCTGCTGCTTTATTTTTTATTGCCATCGGAATTTAAACAGAAACAACTGTTTCTCTTTACTCTTCTTTTTAATTTTCTCTTTTTTTTATGTGTATAATAGAATTGCAGTCACAGAATAATTTCAATGGGAAGAAACTCAAGGCCTGTCCAGCTCCAAAGCTAGACCGAGTCCTCAGACATTCAGTTAAGAGTTTCTCCAGGGATGGAGATCCCAACTCCTCAGTGGGCAATCTGTACTAGTGTTTGACCACCCTCATGGCAAGATACTTTCCTTATAATGAATCAGAATTTCACTTGTTGCAACTTGTGATCATTGCCTTGGTCATTTCAGTATACATCTCTGGGAAGAACCAGCCTCTCTCTTCCCTGTAATGCCCTTTAGGCAATGGACAACAGCACTAGGTCCCCCCACAGGCAGCATTAGGACCTCCCTACACACACTCCCCCTAACAGTCCTGTTGTGCAAAGCACCTTTGAAGCACTCCCTCTTCTTGCTTCAAACTTATCTATTACCACCACCTTCCCTGCTCTGACACTGCTAGAAACCTGGCTGGGCTTGGGCAGCTGTGGCTTGTGCTGGCTGAGGGGGTACAGCCTTTACAAGCAGTTGGTGGATATCCCACCCAGCCAGTTCACAGACTTTTTGTCCTTTGCTTCTTCCTCAAGCTACAACAAACCCATGCCCACTGATGTCACTTCTTGCTGATGGCTGATTTCCCATGCACCGTACTCTCCCATCACAGCTTCAACCAAAACTATGGAGAGGGAATCAGGAAAAGCTGAGCACATTTTGATACCTGCTTGGTTACGTGAAAACATGAGTATGGCAAAACCTGCACCTCATGTCACCACCTTCCCTTGCTCTCTGGATCCCTCACATCACCCCAAAGCTGGTGCATGCTTGCTAGTGCTGCTCGCTAAGTCACTCGAGTGCCTTCTGACCACGTGTTCTTTCACCTAAAGGGATGAACGTGGCTGCCTTGATGTCACTGCTGCGCAAGGCGCGTGTGACTCATGCCTGACTGCCCTCTAGTACAGGCATCAAAATGCTCCGGGGAGGGTTTCTGTGCTGGCCCTCTAATTCCTGTGCCTTACTCTTGGAGTGGGCAGGTTTCCAGCACGGTTTGCAGGCTGCTGGTTAAAGGTGGATGCTGTTAAAAGAGTTCCTGGATGTATTGGTGTCATTGCTGAACTGCATATGGTTGCTATAGAAATGTAGAACACACAGATCTGACTGATGATCATCTCTTGTCCCTCCCTTTCTTTCTTTTGCATTAAGTAAAGGGAACTGCACAGCTAGACATGCCTTTGAGGAGCTGGATTGGGACATCTGGGCAGCCAAGTGGTGGTTTCAGATACTGAAGCTGCAAGCAGCCATGTGTTTACTGATAGACAAGGGTAATGCTCAGGGAAGAGACCTAGTCCAGAATGGATGATGAACAGAAGCTGGAGAAGGCTTCTGCTCAGCTAGGACCTTATACTGCTGGTCGTGGCACAAGGTGGAAGTGATTGTGGACCCCAGTTTTGTTATGCACCATCCCTCCACCCCCAAAATACATGATCTCATAACAGCAGAAATATTCTTTCCTAAATAACTATCCATTTTTGTGTCCACAGAGCTCTGCCAGCTATTTCACAACAAATACTGTTTGCACTGTACAGCATGACATGATATGCTCTTTAACTATATAAACTTGCTTTCCTCCTGTAGACCCTGAATAAAAACAATAAAAAGCCTCATTCACCTTCAGAATTACCAGATGTTTGGTCCATGCCCCAGTGCTTCTGATTTTTAAGCAGTCTTGCTAGTGTTACTCTTTGCTTTGAAAGAACAAGATCAGGGCACAAATAATCATACAGCAAAGAAATAATTGTTAAAACATTTTACCAGAGACCATAACAGAAGTATTTAAGAAAGTGTTGAAGTGTTAAGGGTTTAAAGAAATGGGACTTCCCAGCACAGCCAGAATTATCTCCTCCTTTGGTTTCACAATGTCCTCCCACAATGGAGCCCTCACCAAACCTGATGGTTGCTGTGAGCTGCAATGTGAGCTGCAGCCAAAATATCCAAGACAAGGAAGGCCTTTGCCTTTTTGGAAACTTTGCTTTTTCTCACAGAAGCCCAGAAGCCAGCCTCTGCTCACCTTAGCGAGTCCTCCCTCATGTGAGTGCTGCCATTAATGTCAGAGGAAATGAGTGCATGCCCAACAGCATGGGAAAGCCTTGCACAACCAGGCCTAAACATAAACCAGACATGAAAGATGGTGTCCAGTAAATATAATTGTGATAGCTTGGGGCCCCAGCCAGCTCATGTTAATGTCAGGGGGTGTCAGCTATCCTGGCTTCACCTCCAATCGGATTCAGCCCATGGCTGAAACACAGGGTGTTTTCTGAATTAAAAGCACTCAAGATTGTCCCTATTAACTGGTGTTTTAAAAGTACTGTGACTTAGGAAGATGAGCAGCAAGGGTCCTCCCCATGCTCAGCAATCAGGACTGTATTCCTTACTGCACAGCAGTAAGGATGTTTACTGCAGCAGCCTGCTGTGCCAGCCAGCCTGATGCCTTCCAGCTGGTGGAATGCTCATGGATGGGCACCATCCATACACCCAGCATGCTGGGCCCCATCAGAGGGCAGAATTTTGGGTAATTGCCTCTCTGAGAGCCAGGCTTCCAGAGCATATAATTGAGCTCAAATCAAATTGCTCATCAACAGGTAGTCAGCTGGTCCACTGGATTTGCTAAGAGTCACAACTGATGCTTTCCTGTGCCTGTGTTTTGTTCTTTGACATATTCCAGAATTTAAGGTCAAGATGGGGAGCAATGATCTGTCCATCCTGCATGCCAAAGTCTAGCTTCATACTCCAGCCTCATAATATCTTGAAATGGCTTTGGGTTGGAGGGTTTAAGTACACAACATGTGGAAGATTGCTCTGCCACATCCCTTTTCTGACACTCCTCCAGAAGGAGATATGATTTCCCAGGCAGATTTCTGGGCAACCCAGCTGCTGATCTGGCACAGAATGGGTATTTTTTTGCAATACGAATGTGTGCAGTAGCGATGCTTAAGCTTTCTTGCATGGCACTTGAAGGATATAAACCAACTTGAATTTATACTTCAAGGGCATAAACCAACAGCAGCAACAGACGGATCTAATGCTGAAGATGCTGTGGGCCTCTGACGACGTATTGATGCTCTCACCTGCTGCTGGTGACTGCAGGAGATGCCTCACACCTTGTGAGACATAGGGAAATGTCCAGGCTCTTAAAAAACCCACAAAACCAACATTAAAACAATGCACCAATTTGTGGCCTGAGTTTCAGAGTGTTTACAGGACCTTTTGCACTGGTTTCAACAAGAGAAATATCACCCTGCAGGGTGATGGTTTGCAGGAAAGGCAGCATGGCTTGCCCGCACACATAGGCAAAGTTTCAAAGGCAATGGAGATCAAAGGAAAAGGCTTCAGACAAAGCCACAGCACAGAGTACTAGGTATGTTAATAATTTAAAAACAGTCGAATCTAAGAATAGTCAAATGCAGGCATTGAAGGAGTCACAAGGCTTCTGCAGTGAGTACAGCTCAAGTCAGGAGACAGGCACCGATGCAGGGCAAGGGGCTCTCACTGCCTGGCTTTCTCTGCTGGCTTGCCAAGGGAGGTGACAGACTATCTTCCCTCTCCAGAGGGCCTGGAAGCACGACATGTACAGCTGAGCACATCTTTGGGAAAAAAAACCTCTGGTTTTTGCTGGGTGTGTATGCAGAGCCTTTGTAAAGTTGTGAGTGCATGGACTATGGCCTGCTGTAATTCATTTTGTGTATAAGTGACCTAACCTTAGTATGCTGAGTGTACCCAGCTGATAAAAAGAATTTTTGGGGTGATAGCTAAAAATTGTTAATAAGTATTACTAGGGAGATGAATTTTTTCTTTGGAAATAAAGGATTTTTCATCAAATTTTGTTTACCATGGGCCACAGATCTTTCTAAAACTGAAAACAATGAACTTCAGCATGAATTGTGTTCTTAGGTGAGTAATGGGATATTAGAAAACTCACTTGGTGATTTTTAGGGATGAGTAAGAGATGATGTAAAGAAAGAACCTGTCAGAAAAGCACTTGTAATCATTCAGCACTGGCTGCATGAAGAGATGAAAATGGGAATCTGAAATGAAACTCCCTTATAAACCCATCTCACAATATTAACGTATAAATTTTAGAGGTAGCCCACATAATGGCTTTGAGTTTCAAGTCACAGGTAAGATTCATTTTTAATGGTACTATTTTTGCTGTGGTGCTTCTGATAAATGGTCAGAGAAACGTCAGTCTTGACAGTGCATAAAATTAGCAGCATCTCCCTAACAAAGCTAAAGGCAGGACCCACTTTCTGAACCTGTAGGGGCCAGAGCAGCCCTGAGTGTTCAGTGCAGCTCAGGCTCCCCAGTGCTGTGGGGATGCTTTTCTGTGGCACAGTAGAGTCTCTCCAGGTCCATGTGCCACAGCCCTTGCTCTTACTGGGTGTGTACATCAATAGCTTCTCTGGGTGACCTGTACCAGCATCTCACCACCCTCAAGTAAGGAATTTCTTTCTCGTGTCCAATCTAAACTTACACTCTTCAACAGTTTAAACCTGTTACCCCTCATCCTGTCCCTGGTAAAAAAACTCTATCATTCTTATAAAACCAGTTTAAGTACTGAAGGGCCACAATTAGATCTCTCTGGAGTCTTCTCTTCTCCAGACTGAACAACCCCAACTTTCTCAGTCTTTCTTCTCCTATTCCATCCTTCTGATCATTTTCGTGGCCCTACTCTGGACCCACTCAAATAGGTCCATGTATTTCCTGTACTAGGGGCCCAGAGCTGGGTGCAGTAATCCAGGTGGAGTCTCACCAGAGTGGAGCAGAAGAGGAGAATCCCCTCCCTCGATCTGCTGGCCATGCTGCTTTTGATGGAACCCAGGATATAGTTGGCTTTCTGCGCTGTTAGCATACGTTCCTGAGTCATGTCCAGTTTTCATCCACCAGTGTCCTCAAGTCCTCAGCAGGGCTGCTCTCAATCCATTCATCCCCCAGCCTATATTGACACCACAGGGTGCCCCAGCTCAGGTGCAACACCTTGCACTTGGTCTTGTTGAACCTCATGAGGCTCCCATAGGCCAGCTCCTCAAGCCTGGCCGGATCCCTCTGGATTGCATCCCTTCCCTCCAGCGTATCACCTGCACCACTCAGCTTGGTGGTCTGCAAACTCACTGAGGGTGCACTTGATCCTACTGTCTGTGTCACTGATGAAGATACTAAATAGTATTGGTCCCCGTATGGACCGTTGAGGGACACCTCTTGTTACTGGTTTCCATTTGGACATAATTGTAACTTGTTGGACACAGCCATCCAGCCAATTCCTTATCCATCTAACAGTCCATCCTATACCTCTCCTATTTAGCAGCAAGAGTGTCATGAGGAATCGTGTTAATGGCCTTACAGAAGTCCAGGAGATGACATCTGTACCTCTTCCCTTGACCACAGATGCAGCCACTCCATCATTGTCAGGAACAATTTGAACTTGAGAAGCCAGTGCAGCCAGGCAGTCTGTGTCCACTGTGCATGGCCAATGCTTTTGGAGTGAAGGTTTCCCTTAGACTGGCTGCAGCAGAGAAGAATGCATGATGCCTCGGGGTGAGGTGTTGAAGAGTCCCAGAGCTGGTGGATCGAGAGGCTGAGGAAGTTGAAGCTCCCTGCTGCAGCTGACTGCTTGAGGCTACACTAAAAAAATGCGTGGCCTCCTTGGACCTCAGCTGGGAATTGCTGTGCCCATACAGTCTTGCAACCCTGCAGTTGCTATTTTTAACTCAAGCACCAAGAGAACATTGGTGTTTCTGAAACAGTCTGGTGGAGATCCTGCCCTAGCTGCAAGGCTTGCATAGTTGGAATGTGCCATCAGTCCTGGGCTGAGCCCCGGGTGCCAGCAGTCAGCACAGTGTGCTGTGTATTGCCATGCCAAGCACAGGATCAGCCCCCAGGAAAGAGGAACAGGTTGGGGATGATGGAGTAAAATGCTTACTCAGCACCTAATCTTGTCAAGTCTTTTAGTTTAGGGTTCCTTAAGGTACGTGCCTACACCACACCTACTTATATATATACATACTTATATAGATTTCAAATCCAAAGTTGAAGTGTAAAGACTTTTAAAAAAATTAAAGGATTTAAAGACTCCTACTGGGAATGATGCTAATGTGGAATAAGAGAGAAAATAAAGTTTTACCCTGACTGGGGGAGCAAAAATACAAAAGAAGTGGGGGGAAGCTTGGTGTCATCTTTTTGTCAATTTCCAGACTTCGTTACAGCACATGAATCGTGATCTGTGTCTGTGAAATGGGGACACTCAGCCTCTTTGCCACCATGATCCCCAATGTCCTCTGCTCATGGGCTGTCCCTCACTGCACAGCACAGTGTCAATACTGCTACCTCACACTACTAAAATAAAAATAACATGAAATAACAGAAAATTAAAATTGGGTCAATGGCTACTGATTGGAAGTGAATGGAGGGGGAGCAAGTTTGGAGAGGGCTCATATCAGGTAATACAGCCAACAGCTGATGCTTCAGGAAGTATTCAAGAGGGAACATGGGGTTTTTTCGTCCCTTCTTCTCTTTTTTCTGCATCTTTTTTATTGATCTGCAAGAGAGAGTTCTGTGGCTGCGATATCTGAGAGCTGGTGATATATCATGCCTTTGCCTGCAGCCCCTGTCTCTGTAATTGTTTCTGGCTTTCTCTGTACTGCATCTTGGTCTTTCTCTGGGAGGCCTTTCAGCCGTCTGAAATTAAAGGTTCTTCTTTACCAGCCCCTCACCTGAGCTTCCTGTTTCTACTACTAACCAGCAATTTTCTCAGCATCCTGGATCAGTTCAGTATTTCCATCAGAGGTCAGGTGTTTCAGCTGGAAAGAGCCACTGGTGGTGAGACTGTCCACCTCTCCTTTCGGCCCCAGCCCTCCTCCTCCTCACCCAGCACATGGAAGACAAGTTCAATCCTCCATGTCCTCCTCCAGCACAAGCAGCTGGAGTGAGGCTGCAGACCTGCATTTCCCTCATTTCGATGTTCAAACAGCAAAGCTACCCTTATATTTTCATTTTTTTGGGGAAATGGGTGAGTGTTTCCATATCGTACCTGTGTGCTCAGAGCTGACAGAGGAGAAAGCATTACCCTGCTCCTCACACCTTCTCCCCTTCTCTCTGACCCTCTGCGTCCAGTGGTGTGGGCCTGTGACAGATGGCTGCTCAGTTTGGAACAGTGTTCAAGCCTTGAGATGCTGGCATTTCCCAGGCAGTGGTAACTGTATGCAGAGATTAGCTCTGGCTCATCTCCATGTTTAAATGAACTTCCCCTAATTAGGGAAATTGCCAGTGCTTACACTTCAGACAGATCCTCCCTGGAATTATATTCATAAACTTCTTGTGCACTGGTTCATGCAAGCTCAGTGTGAGGTGTTGATTATCCCCAAGCCCCTGGCTGCTCCTAGCTCTGCTCCAGTGGCCATGTCAGTGTCTAGGGTTTATGCCCTTTCACACTCTCCTTGCTCACTGTGTCACCTCTTTTGCTGGAGATGTGCAAGTTCCTCTTCCTCCATCTCTCAGTGGCTACCCTAACACTACCAAAACCATGACCCCACACCTAAACTTTTATTATCCACCACCCCCTGCTCAAATTCCACTGGTATCTCTAAAAGGTCAACTCATGATGAAACTTACCCTACCTCCCTTTGTTAAACATGTACAATTTTTAGGAGACTTTATGGAAGAACTACTTTAGGGAGTTATGTGTGTACATATTATATTGCCATATTTTTGCTCAAAGGAGACTTTTGGTATATGGTGAAGACTGTGCTCTGTGAGACAAATTAAGTCTGGGGGAAAAAAGAAAGAAAACCAAACAAATTAAGCTTGTTAAGCTTTACAGTAAACTGCTGCAAGGCCGAAGCATGACATAAAAGCTGGGGTTTTCAAAGGGCCCTCAGGGAAGCAGACCTGGGGCTGACACTGAATTTAATTTGGTCTCTGCTGAAGGAGGCAGCTTTGGAGAAATGCCCACGTGCATACTGATTCCTCCAATAGAAGTTTTACCTGGTTTAGCAAAAATTAGGAGCTCCAGAGCAGCCAGAGAATCCTTGTGATGGATAATGAGCAGCAGAGGAGTCCCTCTGCACTGGTGCACAGTGAGGACTTCATGAGCACCACACTTGCCTTTTAATAGAGATATTACTTTTTCTCAGGAGATATAAATAGGAATTTATCCGTGTACACAGACAAGAGAAAACATTTTCAGAACAGAAAAAACCACCCCAACCCTCAACAAATTGCACATGAAATCTGTGTAAGAACAGGAAATGAACTTTCTGTTAATAATCCTTAAGGTTAACAAACTCAGAAGAGCCAGAGGATGAGATCACTGCCCAGCTCTGACACCTGCCCTCCAAAGTGCTTTTTATTTCATGTCATTTTTTTAATTGCATGGATTTCTCTTTTTCTGTTCTCTGTATTGCAGGCAATGCTTTGGATGGCATAAAAAGGCATTGAGCCAAAATGAGCTAGAATTGAAAGAGAACTGAGAGAAAAGTAGAGCTTGCCTGGTTTGAAAATATTTCTTTTTAATGTGGAAAGAGATAAACCAAACAAACAGGCAGAGTTCCCTCCAAAGGAAAAGACACCAAAACCTGATTCAAGTCCTGGCTTCAAAGCCTGGTACCTTATCTAAGCGGCAGGGTTTGTCATCACAGGTTCGGCCATAGAGAGACAAATGGAATAATAAGAATGAAAATGTATGTAATGCTTTTAATATAAAGTTGTCAATCTGATTTATTTCATCTTGAATTCCAGTATCTGGAGCTTTTGTTATGGACCAAGATGCTGCAGTTGTGCAGCTTTAGCAGCACTGCGACTTTTCATTACAGCTTCTTCTTTCTCTCTTATATGTGGGGGAAGAAAGCTTGAAACTCTAAGTCCTGAAGATGAGCCTTCAAAAAGCTTATGAAAGATGTCTAGCTTCTGTGGTTTTAAAGCCTCAGTGTTTAGAAGCAGGATGAAGATTTTGGGTGTAACCGGGGTAGCTTCTAGGCCTGGCCAGCATGAGACATGCACTGTAACCGAAAAGAAAAATAAAGAGATTGCCACGTAGGTGATTCTTTTTTTTTTCAAATCGCAGGATTTTATGTCAACTTCATAATGGGAAGGAAATGGACAGATGCTGACAGTTGACAATCCCGACTTTACATAGATTTGTCCCAAAAGCAGGATGATATGAATGTGCTGGACGGGACTCAAGCCTGTGAATAAAGTTTGGCCTCAATACAGGTGGAGAGGGAGTGAGGCATTTGTCCTGCCTCAGGCAGACCTTTGTGGCTCCACCAACAACCAGATGCTATTTTGGGTGCTGTCTATCAACCATAGGATCTCTCCTTGGTAGTGATGTCTCTCTTCAACCAGGCAGGGCTTGTGAGCTGCCACACAAGGTCCTTGTCTCCCCTTCGAGTACTTTTGCTTGGGTTTGCTTTGTGATTGAATCTTTGATTGGTGGTAGAACTTAATTTCATTCTAAATTTGCATGGGAATTAATCCAGTTGCTCCAAGCACCAGCTATTTGCAAAGAAATTATGATGTCCTGGGTTAGAGTAACTCTGGGGCCGGTGATTAGATCGCCAGCCCTCCCTCTTGCTTTGCACAACACACAATGAACATGGCATTCTAATGTCAATATACTCAGTACACTTTTCAAACCCACCAAGTAAACATGCGCTGAGAGCGTGCCGCAGGTAGACTTGCTTGCCAAGGGCTGCTGCCTCCTTCTGTAGATGTGCTTAGCGCGCACATGGTTTTGTTTAAACAGGAAAACACATTAAGAGGCACTTCATCTTGGAGTGATGCTGCCTTGTCTCTTGCTGCCTACATTCCTGGCTGGGGTGTTTAATACGCATTAAGTGCAATGTGCTTGTCAGACCCTCTGATTAAAATACCATCAGGCCAAGAGCGCTGGAGTAATCAGGGTGACTCCTTAACTAGGAAAAGGCCAGTTATGTTCAGTTTTTTATTATGTTTCTTTTTCTTTAGGTTTCACGTCCATTGTCCCAGAGTCCATATGCTTTCCATAGAGTCTCCAGTGGCCACAGCAATGGGACCTGAAATAAAATCCACATTCACAATTTTCAAGCATGACTTCTGGCCTTAGGGTTGGGTTTCTTTAGCTTGCACAGTGTGAAAGCTTCCTTCAGCCTCAGCTGAACATCTATGTTTCTTGTGCAGCCAGGATTAGTGCCCAGTCAGTGAGGCAACACTCTCTCCATGCCCATTTTTCTGTGCTAACCAGGGGCAGACATAAGAGAGCTTATAGAGGAGGGATGATGTTGCATGAGGTAAATTCCAGCTGAGATTGCTCTATTTTCAGATGCTCAAGTTGAGAGAGGTCAAGGTGCTTGGCCTGTGTGAGAGTTCTCAGCAACAAATCTGGTGCCCTTGAAGTGTGTTGAGTTGAGCAAAGACACTCATCATCCAGCCAGGTCCTCCTCCTGATTAAATATGTAGTGTAGAATCTAGTTTTATTCTCTTCTGCTCAATGGGGTGATACAGCTTTACAGAGGTGTAATTCTTGCCCAAATGTGAAAATTTACAAATGCAGTTGTTCCAGAAGAATCAACCTAAACCAGTCCTTGACTATTACTCCAAAACCAAAACCAAAATGACATTCCCCCATGATGTCCTGAAACACATACTTTGGCTGAATGCAAGAAGGTATCTCCTCACCTTACTGAATTTGAGCCCACAAACAGCAGATCCACAGTCCCACAAGCATCTTGGTCTGCAAAGATGACAGCAGAGCTTGCTTTCTGTGGCCTGCTGAGCATGTCCTTGGAAAGGGTTCTGTTTGCTCCACCCTCACCCTCAGAAACCCCCCTGCCCTGAGCCCAGTGATCACTGGTGGTCCTGGACTCACTTTGCACTAAGCAAAACCTTTCCAAGAGCTCCCAGTGTGACAGGCATGGAGAGAGTCTCTCACAATACCCTCTGAGTTTAGCTACTGGGGATGAGAAGCAGATCTTATCTGTAAAAAAGGAAAAAAAAAAGAAAAGAAAACACAGCCACTGACTCTTTCTAACATCCTTTCCCTCTCCTCTCATGAGCCTATTCTGGGCTAATTTTCTCAAACAATCAGGTTTTCCCATCTCTATCTGATAATCTTTCACTCAGACTGAGATACTTCTCACCTGCAATCATGGTTTTTTTCTAGTAATCAAAAAAATCCCTGTAGTACAAAAGAGAAGTTATTTTTCCTCCTCAATAGATGAGGCTGTTGAAGTGGGTTTCCATTAAATGCACTATATGAGCACTGAGAATAACAAGTGCTTTTGTTGGTCTCATAGTTTTTTCCCAACAGGCTGGGTTGCAGGTGCCAGAGACCTCCCTCAGTCCACGGCTGATCTGGTTCCTTGTGGTACATTAGGGAACAGCAGTTTTAAGGCATTTGCAAAAAATGTAAGTTGTGCCTCGACAGTTTCTCCAAATGGTCATAAGACACAAGGCAGATTGAACTGAACTGGGGGGATAAAAGGGCACCAGACCTGGAGATAAGCATGCCAGTGTTTACGCCAAAACAAATACTTGGAATAACATAATAGAGCTTATCCTGGAGAAGATGTAGAACAATTTGCTGAGTATGTTTTCAAGAGGAGATAAAGTGGGCCAACAAAATCCATTTTTACATATATTAGGAGAAATGCAAGGAAATGCTTTGGAAACAAGGGAGGCTCTGTTTGCTTGTCCTGGAAAGATAAATATTTTAGGGTTAGTGGTTATGATTGTCAGCACCTTATCTGAAAGACTGTCTAGAGGCCCATTTGCCAATAATAATGATCAAGTTACAGCATTACAAGGCCCAACACGTGAGAAAACCAAGCAAAGAAGGCAATACTGTACCGCACTTCTCTGTATGTCTGCACAGGTTGAGGCAGTGCTCTAGTACTGCACAAACACTGCTGTTAGTCACAAAAGCAAAGTGCCTCACAAAGAACCAGTACTTGGCGAACCAGTTGACCAAGGAAATGGAGGCTGCTGTAAGAAGAAACGTTATGTTTGTAGTGTACCCAAAGAAAAGCCAAGAGGAGCTGTTACTGCCCTCTGCAAATGCCCGAGAGTAGGAAAAGCTATTTAAGGTAAATTCTGTAACCAGAAAAAAATTATAACCTGCTTCTAGAACAGCTCAGGCTGCAGAGAGAAGATCTTTCCCCATTGAAGTGTGATGTCCTGTGAAGTCCATGAGCTCCCCAGGGCAGTTGTGGAGGCTGGAAACCCTGCAGTGCTCTGCAGCCTGGAACTGCCGGGCAGGGGCTGGCACGTTATCCTGCAGTGCTCCCTCCAACGAGGGAATTGTGGAGCAGAGCAACGGCTGCTTACAGCACTGAACAACCAGCCATTGTCCTGGGGTTGGCAGCCCACAGAGATCCCTAAGATAAGCTGCTGGCTGAAACCAGATCCTGGACACTGATGATACCTGCAATGTCCATCAGTCAATAAAATCAATTGATCTCCTTTTCATGGAAGGGAAAAAACACAGAAGAATTAGCCTGGGAATTGCACCCTGGTCACATCTCTCCCCTAAGAAGAAGTGAGTCTCACAGGTGAAAATAATGTAGCACAGTCAGGGCTAGCCCAGTTTGCAATACTGGAAGCCACGTTCGTCTCATTAGCAAGGAGGAGCAAGTGGCGACAAAACCGAGAAGAAGCAACAACCAGAGACGTTGAACTGGCGAACCCCAGCGAGTCATGCAGGTTCTGAAGGTGTTTAGGGTGTTGGTAGAGAAACAGCAGCAGGGATGCAGCAAGGACCCGGAGACCCCAGAGACCATCCTGGAGCCCTGGCTGGGACTGGTGGCCACCTGCAGGCCAGCAGAATCCCAGGGAGAGGAGTCTCCTGCCCACCCACAAGATCTTTCCTCTGACTTTCCCCTATTTAAATCTGGTTTTATACTGACAACTGGTATAAGGATCCAGTAGCCTGTAGTCAAATCCTGGCCCTAGGATTGCTGGTGCCCCAGATAACAGCTGTTGGAGGAGACTGCAGTGACCCCATTTATTCTCTGGTTACCATTAGCAAGAATGGCATGCCCATGTCAATTCAGCTATATCCATCTCTGCTGATAATTTTTCTCTTTGGAGGAATATAAATATTAATTTCTTCTTTCCACTTATGAGGGGTTTCTTACAGCTGGGATAGCCTCACTGACGTCCATGGCATGATTTCTGGTTTAGAAAGAAAAAAGTACCAGGGAGGTTGGCCATGCCAGGGTTTTCCACACCCTCCATCTGGTTTACATGACAGGATTTGGTTGTTTTCTGATTGCATGGCAGTGCTGAGATTTGCTCTGGCCTTTGAGGGCTGCTCTAGCCTGCAGGGAGCATGGCAGCACCTGCAGGGAAACAGAGGCAGGTCTGCCGGGAAAGAGCCTGCCAGAGCTGCGGGAATTCATCTGCTGGAGCCCACCATGTTCTGCCCAGGTGGAAGGAGCCTCCAGGTCTTGGGATAGCCAGTACCTCCTCCATGCACAGTGCACTGCACACTAGGGTCTGAGTCAGACTGGGTAACACCTTGTACAGTGTACCAGCAGAAAATGCTTCATCTGTTCATGAAGGGATACAAGAGTCATTATTTGCATCCAGAGTGATTATATACAATACCACTAGATACATTTATAAAATGGTGCATTGGGTTTGCATGGTTACAGGGAAGGGCTACAGGGATGGCTTCTCTAAGAAAATTCCAGAAGCTTCCCCTATGTCTGAGAGAGCGAATGCCAGCCATGTCCAAGATGGACCTGCCGCTGGCCAAGGCCAAGCCCATCAGTGAGAGTGGTAGGGCCTCTGTGGTAACAGATTGAAGAATTGGTGGAAAAAAGCTGTACAACAGCAATTGCAGGCAGAGAGGTGTGAGAATATGTGAGAATAGCCCTGCAGACACCAAGGTCAGTGAAGAAAGAGGGGGAGGAGGTGCTCTAGGTGCTGGATCAGAGATTCCCCTGCAGCCTGTGGTGAAGACCATGGTGAGGCAGTTGTTCCCCCGAAGCCCATGAAGGTCCCTGGGAGAGCAGATATCCATCTGCAGACCATGGAGGATGCCACACCAGATAGGTGGATGCCTGAAGGAGACTGTGACCCTGTGGAAAGCCCATGCTGGAGCAGGCTTCTAGTAGGACCTGTGGACCCATGGAGTGAGGAGCCTGCACTGGAACAGGTTTGCTTGCAGGACTTGAGACCCATGCTGGAGCAGTCTGCTCCTAAGGGACTGCACTTCATGGAAGGGATCCAGGCTGGAACACTTTGTGAAGAACTGCTGCCCATGGGAACAATGGGATTGCAGCAGTCCTAGGCACTGTGTCAAATGCGTGGGGAGAGCCTGGAGGTTTTCAAATCTGAGCAGACCAACACAGACCACAGAGGTGAAGAGACTTGCCCAGGGTCAGAGTGCAGTTTAGAAGGGCAATGAGCTCAGATCCCCTTGGCACTGCATGTTCCCATTGCATGTACAGTTAGGCAGGGCTGCCTTAGGGCTGTTACATATTGTGTATATTTTTGGCCTGGTTACTGCAGACTTAAGCTTTGACTTCTAACAGCACCGTGCTTCCTTCTCATACCCGAGCTGGAGGTTCTTCCTTTCACTTCTTCTTTCCCCAGCTGCACACAGCCTTGGGGCAAACGGCCAAGAATGGCAAGTTCCTCTTTGCAGCTTCCTCAGCTGAGTTATGCAAGCAATTAAATGGTTTGTGCTCCCCCTCCTGCCCCCATTTTCTATCTTGTGACTATGTGGAGGGCATCTTTTCATCAAAATTAATAGCCAACCATACTGATAGTGGTCTCTGGAGCTGCTGACCTGCCCTCCCAGCTCCAATGCTGCATATATGGTGCTGGAGCAGCTCGGCTGTCACCACACTGCAGTCCTCAACACAGCTCTTCGCAGAAGTCACAGCCGAGATGCTGATGTTTCACAGGCAACTGAAGTGGTTGTCTTCACCAAGTGCCCAAGCTGTAGTTGGCTGTCCTGGGAGAAGCTGTTTCCATCAGACACACTCCCTCTCACTCTTCTGAGCAGCTATTCTAGCTGCTAGGCAGAAGCCTATTGTCATTAATCAAAGCCATACCAATGAGAAAGGGCGGTAAAAAATTGTTTGAGGATATTTTAAATCAGAAACTATTTTTTATGCTTCCTCTTGAGATCAATCAGTCTCTGCGCAGGAATAAAGCATCTCTTTTCTCTTCCATTTCCTTTGTGCTACTCTGATCCCAGGAGGGTGCTAGCAAGGGCAGAACCAGACGGTCAGCTCCCAGGGCTCCAGGAGCTCGGGATACTCAAGCTCTCTCAACACCATTGTGAAAAGCAGCAGGCTGGTGGGCAAAGGCACACACTGCTCTGCTATGAGGGCTCAGGCACCAGGCACAGCATGTGGGAGTCAGTCGGTGGGTGCCTGCTGACTGTCCTGTGCTGGAGTCCAATGATGGTGCCTTGTGCTCCAGATCCTCTGCTGTTACATGCAGGTGACTTAGGTCGCAGGGGACAAACCTGGTGGCACTGCGGCCACTGGCTGCACAGGGCTGCCTCCTCCCCCAGCTCTGCTACCCTCCTCTTTCCTTCCCCCTCATTCAGTTCTGTGCTGTTCAGTGCAAAGCAATCCTTCAAGGTGAAGGTCACGTCCAAGAAGTCTGGAAGAAAGACCCAGGATTTTTTTCAGCATCCCCCATAGATGTGGGCCCCTATATAACCCACTCAAGAGTTCATAGTCTTTCCTGAGGGCCAGCAGCTTGGCTACAGATTTTCTGTATGCACTTTAGCATCCAATTTTTCTTTTAGAACTGTTTGCTCTGAATAAGAAGCTGCAATACCTTTACTGTTCCAGAATATGCCTTACCCCTCAGCTACAGCTCACAGTTCATTGCACTGTCTTTGAGAGGACTCTAGGTGCCAAGGTGCATTGCAAACTGAATAGGGTCAAACCTTCCCTAACTCTGGCATTATTGTATTTGCCTCCCCAAGCCCACCTCCTCCACCTCCCCCCTCTTTTTATCAACGCAGTCTGGTTAAAACATTTGGGAGAGAGGCACGACCAAGCTCCTCCCAGGGCAAGATGAGAGAGAAAGCAAGTGTTTAGTGCCAGCTCTGACTCCGACTCCGTGTGTGGGTCTGGGTAAATAATGCGTAGGTAGATGCACATGAACTCCTAGGCAGCACCGGCTGCCTCTGGCCAAAATGATGCTGTGGCCAGAGAGTACATTATATGGTTCCTGTGGCCTTTGGGAGACTGAAGGAGGTGTGCCCATGGTACCTATGGAACACAGGGGCCTGGCACAGACAAGTTGCCTGCCTTCCCTTCCCAGCAAGGCTGGTCCAGCTCTGCAGGAATAAGGGGGTTTACAGCCTTATGAACATGTCAAAGTTGTTCCTGATCTGCTTGGACATGTTTTGTAAGGTCAGGGAAGGGACTGTGTGGCTGTTGAAACTGCTTCCCTCTGCTAAGACAACCAGACGGAGGAAGGGGCAGTGTGAGTACACTGCTGAGTGGCAGGAGACCTGGTGGGGCAGGAGGGTCATAATTTCCAGTCCCTGCTTCTGGGCTTGTTTCTGAGTTTCTCTTCATATCATTCCTTGTGAGCTCCTGCATTACCAAGGGGGACCTCCGCTGCTACCAATGAAAAGCCTTATGTTGGGGCTCACAGAGGGCCTGTGACAGAGGGAGAAACTGGGAACATGTCCCCACAGAGCCTGTGGAATTGCCTGAGAAGAGACAGCATCTTCTTGTCCAACATCTCCCCTTTCTCCCAAAACCCAGACACACAGTATACCCTCTTGCACCTTGTGACAGCAAGTGTACAGACCTCTGCTCCCCAAGGGATTAGTCATTCCCATCGGGATGACCCGCGACACAGCCGACTAAGCATCCAAATCCTCAGCTTGGCACCGGGACAACCCCCCCCAGGGCCACGGCTGTGCACATCAGTGTTAAAAATCATCACAGTGACACCAAAGGCTGTGCAGTACAAGGTGCGGGAATAGGAGGGGATCCGGCTTTCTGTCGCCAGCAGGTGGCATCGCCACTCTCAACGCCCTGACCAGGGAAACCAAGAAAAACGTCTGCTTTTCTATTCCTTTTTTCCCCCTTGTTTAATTATTATTATTATTAGTAGTAGTAGTAGTAATAGTAGTAGTAGTAGTAGTAGTATTTTTAGGTGCGGATGAGCCCAGAGCTGCAAAGCATTTGATGGGTAAATTTTAAAATAAATTTATAGAAATTGATTTTCTCTAAAGGTCTGTTCATGCAAAACCTAATGAAGGAATGCTGGCCCATTTATTCCTGGAAAATAAAGGGCTTGATATGCAATATGCCAAGCATCCTTATGTCCTCCTAAACTGAGCAGCTGAGGGTACTTAGTGCCTTGGGTTTGACTCCAGGAGGACCCAGGAACATATTTCTTATGCAGGATCCCAGAGTGCCTTGTAAGGTGACAGAGAACCATGCTGGATGCTGATTCCAGCCTGTTCACCTGCCAGGCACCATCTGCAGAGCACTGACCAGGGAACACGGGCTGTGCCTCCAAAAGCTGAGTCAATGAGTCAGCAAAATAATGCTGACTAAGCACTTTCCCATTGTGGAAATCAAGCACAAAGCATCAATGACTGTGCATTTATTAGGAAGAATTACTGAAGTGGCTACAAGCTAGCAGCCTTAAAATAACCAGCTACTTCCCTCCAGAAGAAACATCCTTACTAAGCTCAGATGATAAAGATTTAAATGCCCCCTCCCCACAGCAAGGCAGATTTGTCTGAGAGAAGCATAAGCCAATAAATCCAGTCACCTCCACTTACGTGCTGCTCCTACCATGTCAAAGGGTCAAGTATGTTATGTTTTGCATGTACCATTAATGATTAACTGTTGTCTATAGAGGAACTAGTTTTTCTCTTGGCTTTTAAAAAAATAGACCTTGAAAGATGAAATGGAAAACCAGCCTTGAATTGATTCCAGTGGGTATTTGTGACCACGGCATTGTTGGTGCAGAAGATTAGAAGGTATCTCAGGCTTTTTTTCCTTTTTTTTTCTTTTTTTTCTCTGATCTGTTCCTGGTAGGTTTGAAAATGGTTAGAAAAGTGTGAAAGAAAAAAAACAGGCTTGTGGCTGGGGCACATAATTTCCTGGTCTGACCGCCAGTTCTGCATGACCTTGAAGGGGTCATTAGGAAAGCAAAGCACTTCTGTTTCTAGGGTTTTACAAGTTTAAGTCCAACTCCCAGAGACAGAAAACCTGGGTCAGTGTCATCTCCTGAGCTCTGGGGCCAGGCCCTACAAATATCACAGGTTTCCCTGAAAGTGGTTGTGTAGGTTCTCCTTGCAACTGATGGAGGGTGAATCATCCCACCTGTTTTGGGATGAGAAGAAGTGCTCTTCCGGAGAACCTACTAAAAAGAACATTTTAAAAAAGAGGTTCTCAACTTGGCTTAGTGGCCTAATTTTGAGATGGCTGAAGGTGATTAGGATGAGCACTAGCCTTAACCTCCTCAGAACCTTGCCTTTGAAGTGAGAACAACTATCCTTTCTGCTGTTTTATTCCTTTGTATACTAAGGTATTCACAGAAAGGACCAATTCCTACAGTGTCAGGGAACTTGTTTCCAGCTAGACACCAGATCAGTGAAGGCCAGCCTGACTCAGGGGAGATGGGGAGCTCCAGTCCAACCCCCCCCAATGAGTCAAAATTGGGGATGGGACATCTACCACCTCTGTAGGCAAGAGGTCCCACTTCTCCACAGCTCAACTTTCACATAATAAGTATCTCCTGATGATAAAGGAAAATAAAAATAGCTATGACTAAATTATTTTTTAAAGACACCCTCTGGTCATTGGGGAAGAGATGGAAACATGAATAGAGAGTCATAGATCAGTCAGTTGCTGTGCACAGAGACTGTATTGATGGACATGTTAAAAATATCCATATGGATGTAAGCCAGAAACCATTTTGTGTCTAAAATGGGATTTCATTTCCTTTTCCTTCCTTTTGTTTTGTTTTTTTTTTTTTCTTATTCCAATTTTTCTGAAGGACCCTATCCATGATTCATTACATCAACATTTTACACTTCATTTGTTGTGAGTCAGGGAGGGCTTTTTATCTGCTAAGATGCTTACAGCAACATTTCAAATGGTACATGGACATATTTGCAGGTAGAATTCCAGTTCACTGCTGCAGAGCTCTCTGTACCAGTGAGCAGAAAACTTGGTGCATGGCCTCTCCCTCCAGCTCTGCAGGGAGCTGGCCTGTCCTGGGGAAGGACAAAGGGTTACAAATCATGTCATCCCAAAAAAGTACAGGTTTGAAGGAGCTTCTGGAGATTACCTGGTGTGACTTTCCCTTGAAAACACAGTCTTAGATTAGATTTTCTAACTCACTAAGCACCATCTAACTCACTAAGCCATTCATTGCATCCTCTCCCATTCTGCAATGTGTCTTTTGAACTGGGGATGCCAAAACTGGACCAGGTCCATGAACTCTGTAGAAGAGTGTAAGAGTCTCATCCATTGCTCTACCAGCTATGTTGTTGCTGGTCCAGCCCAGGAGAAGGCTTGCTTCTGCTGCTGCAGGAGGTTGCTGCTGACTCAAATTTGGAAAACTGCATCTCTGCTGCTCAGAAACGTTAAGGAGGCTGATTTCAGTGACAGGTACACAGAAATACACATGGATCTGTTTTAGAGCAAATGTGCTGAATAATTGATATATCCTGAGTACAGCACTATAGCACAATCTATGCTGGATGCAACAAGAGTGTTGTGAAAGAAGTAGAGGAATATAAAGACCTTTTGCCCAGGAACTACAAGTATTTAAAATCATTATCCAATGACTTAAACCCTCTCTTCAAAGCAGCCAGATGTATTTCAGCACAAAAAATAGAGTGCATTCCTCAAAATGAATATAATAATCAGAAAGCTTTTGTCAAAGGTCCCCAATCAGTTTTTTACAAAATTTCAAGACATATGTGCAGAAAGCAGGTTGATTTTCTCTGGTATAATGGTGGTCCTTTGTGAGACGTGACAGCAAACTCCCTAATTAATCTTCGAAATGTCAGAGCCTACTAGAAGTAATTGGGCCTAACAGTTCAAGGACTAATTAACTTTAAACCTTGTATTTTCTCTTGCTTCCTCCACAATTCAAGGTCACTTATTTACTTTCTTTTTATACAATTTTTATTGTTCTTTAGTGTATCTTATTCATATCTGCTTTCTTGGGCATGAAGATCAAGACTGAAGGTATTAAGTCAGGTGTGTTGCACTTAATGAACCCTCATGGAGTTTCCTGACTTCACAAGAGAAGAAAGCTGCTGTAAGCAGAGGGCTGGTCCCCAGGGAGCAGCTCACTGGGAGGTGCTGGCTACAGCCTCCTGAGGTATCAGCAGTATCCAGGAGCAGGGAGCAGACTGTTCCTGGGGCTGGGCATCCTGCAGAGCGGAGCCAGTGTAATTCATCACCATCGCTGTCCCAGTGAGGCAGCAGGGAGCAGTTTTTTAGGCCCTATATAGTACTGTAGTTTCACTGCTCACCTTCATGTGAGCAGAATTACGCGTGCTACAACCTGCTGTCTCGGCAACCTCCGCTGGCCTCCTGCATCAGGTCTCCCGGGGCTGGTGTCCCATTTGTCTTTCTGTCTCTGCAGTCTCATTTGACCCTTGGCTGAAAAAAGATGAAGGACTTCTGCAGCAGAGGCTCCAAAACCCATCTCCTGCTGTCCATACCCATGTTGAATTACTTGTGGCTGTTACTAGAAAGGCATGAAAAGCCCTTTCTCTGGTTGACAGGTTCAGTCTCTGGTCAACAGGCTCAGTCTCTGGTCACGCATGGATATAGAGCATGTCTTTGTGAGAGCAGTGTGTGTGAAAACTCCTGAGCTGACCACTGCATCTCTTTGGTTTCCATATGGCCAATTTACAAGGACAAGTGAGGCAAAGAGCTATTTGAGAGGTGCTCCGTGCAGGCATACCTGAGCTGGGAGCTGTGGGGCTGCCTCCAGGGTCTCTGGCAGCAGGAGCCTGGCAGTGGGAACAAGCTCCTGTGCCAGATCCTGACCTCTGCTGCCAATGAATGGGTCTCCTCAGGGCACAAGGACAGGTAACAACATCCCTCCACTACCTCTTGCTGCCGGCAATGAGAGTCACAATTGTCTAATGGTTTCAGCCTTTTTCTGCTTTAGGCATAGCTGTGCTGATTACATTTTCCCTTAGTGTAAAAGACTATGAAGAATAGGAAAGAAAGCCTATTAAATGGCAAGCGATTTGGGGGGAAGAAAGGGTTTCCATCTGCTCAGGTCTGATCACAACAAGGCTGCAATTTTGGGTCACTTGAGTTACATCACAGCAGTGGCCATCTCCCATTCAGCTATTAGCTTCAGACACACACAGTTCATACCTGAGCAGAAGAATCATCTGCTCCAGAGATCAGGGGCTGAAAAAGCTGTATCTGATTTCCTCACTCTTTTTTTAAATCCTCATTTCCTCTCAGCTAGGCTTTCTTACAGCTGCCACATAACCCTCTCCAGACAATACCTAATCTGTCTGTCACAGGCGTATCAAGATGTCCCTTGAGTGTGGTACCTAGTGATGACTGACAACTGTCATTAAGCACTACTCTGCAAATGACAAGGCTCATTTTGTTAACAGGATTGCCTAGATTCAGTCTGAAATCTCAGAAGGGAAAAAAATGCCATATGTTCACACAGGATTTATATAATGTCTCCTTTTACAATCCCTGTAATTTAGTAGCCCACCAAAATTAACATATGATGATACTAACTATATATTTCATATATATTTTTGTTGGTTTGCTTTTATGTGTTCTGTCAAATAAAAGAATATTTGATCTGATTCAGGCTGTTTTCTTTGGCTAAATGTTATCCAAGCCACAGCAAGTGGCCTCTGAACCAATGAAATAGAGGTGAAATATCAATGCAGAAGAGGTTTCTGAAAAGTTACTATCTTATGGTAAAGGGGTGGTGGTGGTGGAAAGCAAATATAATGAACCAGAGAGCAAATGGCAGCATGAATCCTTTCCATACAGACATTGCAATATTTCCCCTATAGTTATGGCTTTTTTTGTTCACACTGTTCTAGAAAGACCATATGAAAGCACTATTAATTTCAGTTTTTCCTGGTCACCTCCCTATCCTATGTTGAATAATGCTGTGATGACAACACACCATCTGAAATCAGCTCCACTATGAATTAAACTACTTCTTCAAGTTAGAGAAGTCAGGGGTTCATCAGAAACAGGAATCCAATGTCAGAAGTAACAAATCTTTTGTTAAGGTTTTAAAGGATCCAGAAGTGTAAGGAAATCACCTCCACCAGCTTCCCTTCCTCAGTGTTGCAAACAAGGCATATGGTGACATGTCAGGAACTGGCGATGCTGAAAGGGGGGATAACTTTGAGCAAAGAATTTCTTGTCTCTGTTTGTGTGGCTGAAGCTTACATTTATCCTTTCTTTGGCCTGAACCCCCTCACTCCCCTGCCCTGGCTACCCTGTCTGGCTCTTGCAGCAAGGACAGCCTGGAACCTATTTGGGTACCTCAGTACATTGATGTTTTCCTGCCTCGTGGCTGTATCCTTTGCCTCTATGCACAAGGTGTACCACCCACAAAGAAAGTGAGGACCATTTTTCTTCAAAGGTGTTGGTATCAGGGAGGGATGTTGCCGGAATAAAAAAGTACTTTGTTTTCCTAAATGAGGTCCAGCTCTGAGAAAGGCAAGGTGTCACTCCAAAACATGCACATGCTTCCAGCAGCTGAGATTACCACACCAGGAATTTTGTAGGCCTATAGTATCAGAGCATGGTGCTAATAACACCAAGGTTTGACCCCTGTAGGGGCCTTTCATTTAAGAGTTGGGCTCAATCATCCTTGTGGGTCCCTTCCAACTCAGAATATTCCTGACTCTGTGTGAAATACTCCTCGTATTAAACCAGCCCAATTATTCTTCTGAAAGTAGTTGTTTCTCCCCTCCCTATCACTGATGTATTGGGAGGAATTAGGGGAAATATGACGGTATCTGGGCTCATAACTGTAAGTGTGAAACCTGGTACAATAGTAAGTTCATCCAGATAGAGATACCCATGCTTCAAGCTGACTGCAATAGAATTTAATGTGCTATGGAAATAACCAGGGAGGAGAACAGCTACTTGTGATCACGCCTCCAGCAAGCATTGTGTCTACAGGGATATGTTTCTGGGTACTGCTACTTTTTCTTTCTTCACTCTTCATCAAATCCCTGACTTCTGCTGCATCCACAAGTAGAAACAGATGATTTTTCATTGTGCTTTCAAAGATGAAGCAAAGCAGTAGCATGCAACAGAATGGGATTGGTAAGATTTACTCTATCCAACATTGCCTTCTCTGTTTTATAGAGCATGCCTGAAGGAGTGTAGGAATGGCAATGGACCTTCAGCTGCTATCTCCAGAGAGAGGAATCATTTTGCAGACACTTGCATTTTGGCTAAAGGAAACTCCAGCATCGCCTGTAGTGCTGTGCACTCACTTTCTAGCAAGGGGCTCAGACACTAGTCTTTTCCTGGTGTCAACACAGATTTGTCCTTTCCCTCTCTTCCTGCACTCCAAGGACAAGTCTGAAGGTAACCAGAGAAGGCTTCCTCCTCTCCAAGTCGGAAGGCATTCAGGGACATTGCTGGGAGCCAAAGCCAGCATGTGGCTTCTCTGGGTGTCAGATGTGGAGTTCAACATCAGGAAGAAAATCCTCATGGGTTCCTGCTCCTGGGTCTTATTACAAAACTAAGTGATTACATTTTCTGCTTTCTGTGTGTTTAGATTTTTAAAAGGCACAAGCACTTTCTGGTTTCAAAGTGAGAAGCAGTAAATACATTGGCTTTTGAGTGTTTCTTATTGTCTTTATTTTCAAGCAAAGTATTTTAGTTCCTGCACACGGAGCCACTGCCAGCTTTCAATATACAGGATATTTAAACTACCTGGGACTCTGTGCCATTGTCTTCCCCCTGACTTCACTATGTATAGGTGAGACTGTTATTTTCATAATGTACAAGTAAAAGCTCATTGGTAGCCTGAGCGTTTCCAGTAATTAATGCTGGAAAGGTTAGGCATGGATCCCTTGATGAGATATCACTGTGCTCTGGCAACAGGGATATCTCACTTCACTACTGTGTGCAAGGTGGTTTGTTGTTCTAAGAGCAGTAAAGTGTTCTGTTGTTTGAATATTATGTTGATTGCGTAATTCAGATGTGATTCACTTGAGCACTCTGTTGTTCTCAGCCCGAGGCTCCTCACTGCTAAATGTGAAGCTGGAGGGGGCATTTTTCTTTTTTTGCATTATCAGCAGAGCAGGAATATTCTGGCAGCAGGAATACCACAGTACCACATCTCAGCTGAGAGGCAACCACTCTTTAAAATTGATCTGGCATGACATGAAGTACTTGGATTTTTGGAAAAGGAACAACAAACTCTCTTGGGGGACCCACACCCACTCAGTTTGTCTTAAGATTAAAAATTCGAGGTTGGGATTCCCATTACCTAAATTTAACTTTTCAGGAGTCAGGCATTGGTGGTCAGAAGCCAGTCACATTGGCTGCCTGTCTGGTCAGAGGAGAGATGGGTTGCCAAAACATGGTTCACCCCTGTGAAGACAGATGCCAGAGTAGATGGGAAGATTTGCCCTCTGCTCCTGCCTTTGTAGTTCATTTGAATCTTAAGAAAAACACCAACCTTTCAGATGGCTTTGAGAGGAATCTACTCCTAAGTGTTCAAAGCTGCTGTAGAAGACTTCTCTCTGAATTGGGGAACTGATATTTTTTCCATGTGATTATGTTGTTGGGGTGGGTTTTTTCCAACCAGCATGCTTGAAACAAATATGAAACCTGTTAAGAAACTAACAGATGGGGTCTTCTTCTGTCTTAGTTTGTTTTTTTCTTATGTGTGTCAGTATTTTCCAAGGGAGGTGTTTGATCTGAGATAGGCTTGCATGTCAGAAAAGTATGTACTGATCCTGCAGAACACAGAATTCTGTTTCATCCTCAGACAAGAGAGGGTGGTCACAGAGCTGAGAGCAGAAGGGTAAAAGAATAGGGCTCTTGGCATGTCCTCTTCCATTTGCCCATTAAACAAGTCTATCCAATACTTAATTTGATAGATTAACAAAAGAAGCTATCCCTGCAGAGCTGGAAACAAGCTTCATTATGCCACTTGCCAACAAGTCTCTACAGGATCTAATTTAACATATTTATTTGCTCACAAAAGTGCTTGAAGAACAACAAACCTGTCCTGTACAAGGACAAAGAAACTCTCTATTCCCATACTTTTCAAGTTGAATAAATCATAACAGTTATTGTATCCTTCTGTTCTTTATTTGTACATGTATATCTGATTCTGTACAATGAGTGAGAGTATCCATAAAACTTCCCTGGGGCCCCAGAGTGCTTTGGACTCAACTAAAACACCCCAAATGCCCTTCACTAGAAGACCCCCCAAAATGTGCTAATTAATTCTACAAACACCCATTTCTGCAAAATGCCCAGGGGCCCAAGCACCAGGTAATAGGACACATAAGCAAGGGATTTCGGGAAAAAGAAACAACTGGCTTTACTCATGCACACACACATATACTTTTATAAATACATATTTTGATATATGTATGTTTCTATGTTCACCTCTCTGATCAGTACTTTTCTTTGGCTTCTCCAAGAGCTGCTGCTCCCTAGTAGGAGGAAGTGGATGCCCAGATTCTCTTAGGAGGATTTATCTGATCAGTACATGACAAGAGCATCCATCACACATTGCTTTCTCTTACACAAATTCCTTGATGGTGAGCCAAGGTCACAAATGTGAAGAGACTGTCCCCATAGGACTGCTGACAGACCTGGTCACCTACTGTATGAGAAAAGGGCTCTGTTCTCCAGCGCTGCAAAGACAGGATTCAGTCTGAAAATGAGACAAAAGAAACAGAGCTGCACCCAGACGTGCCACACTATGGACCTTACTAGCATGAAACCATGCTGAAACTTCTAAAATGGACTTAAGCAAACCACTTGATCTTGACATTTAGAACAGAGCACCTGAGTAGTTCACTGATTTCCTGAATTTAGTTGCCAGAGCAGGTGCTTAAGCCTGATTTTCAAGGCCACAGTGTGCATGACCTGATGTCTGCTTTATGGCAACAGGGAGAGGATGTCTTCTCTCCATCCCTGGCCAGTAGAAGTCAGCCCCATGCACAGAGCACACAGTATAGACTTTCCCAGGAGTTGATGGATTCCTATGGGATGTGTCCCTATGTATCTCAGCACAGCCCAGTAAAGTGCTGCAGGTTGTGCTTAGTTTCCACACATAAATAGCCTGGGATTAGTGATGTTCTTGGGATTAAGCATGTGCAAAAAATACTTTGCCAGAAGAAGGAAGAGTATGAGAATGGACATCAGTGATGAGGAGACAGATGCACACTCTACTAGCTGCTTAACACACACAAAATATTCAGAACAAAATTAGGCACATGCTGCCCAAACTATTCAGCTACTTGTTCATCAGCTTGCAAAACATCACATCAAATCCTGTTAGATTAATAGGAAAATATTTTTGAATGGGGAAGCCACTCTCACCTTTTTTAATATAATTTTTCTAATAATTTCCAAGTCTACAGAGATCTTGTCTCTCCTGTCACTATAGTTGCTTATTTATATTTGCTAGAAGGTAAACTCATTTTAAGAAATCACCTGTGTTTAGATTAGAGGATTGAATAAAAGTTTTAAATGCCAAAGAAATCAGCACACTCATTTATTTGTCAGCATTCCCTGATACAGCAATCCTGTGATGCATCACTTGGATGCTTATTGTGGAGAAGGAATAGTGTTGCAGACAGTGAAATGAAACTGAATCTAATGATGCATGCCAGCAGCAAAAAAAAACCCAAAAAATTGCTTTTCAGAAGAATTTATAATCAAACTGTTTAAATTATTTCTTCAAACAAGTACAGGTGTCACACACCTCCTTGTTACTCTTGATACAAGTTGCTACAGGTTGTTGTTTATTTAAGGGTTCAACTGTAGGAAAGAAAAAACAAATATGGAAAATAAAAATACGACTTTTCATATAAAAATTCAAATTCTACAAAATATTGCCGATGGCTTAGAAAATACAGAAAATGCAACAGTGGTTCATAGTTCTTGTGTATTTTCAGGAGGGCACACACTGCTGCCATGCCTTACCAGGCAGGGGCAGGATGGTCTAGTGCTGTATTAGTACCTGTGCAGTACATGAGGACTAAGCCAAAACCAGACATAAGAATGCGTAAATGCCTGCATTTTAATGAGAATGTATTGCTTTAGTCCCTGAGTTTATGAATTGCTTAGCTACATGTTCCTCTTTATTGCTCTTCTCCATCCTACAGGCTGTGTAACTTAATACTCTTGCACTTCCCTGTTCATACTGTTTTTCTCATGTCTTTTTTAACCTGACTCATATTTGCAACATTCTAGGCTCGGATGTGATTAAGAGTCACCAGATGGTATTACTGGAGATGGTTTTGCTTATCTTATTTAAACTGGCTTATTTGAGACCAGTTCCTTCCTGAAGAATTTTTCATGGCCAAGTGTGATACATTGCCAGTCTCAGTTGTTAAGAATTTGAAGAGTAAAATCTATTTTGTGTAGATGAAGTTGGTTTTTTTTAAAGACTGATGTGTGGGTTCTGCCTGTTGGTTATATCTATGCAAGCAAACAGCCAGGAGCCTTGTAAATCCAAAATCAATCTGTGGAGAAGTTTGTCTATATTATTAAATTTGCTAGGATCCTAGAAAGAATTGTAAAGGTCTCATACTCTTAGGGGGTGGAAAAGTCAAAGCAGCATGAGACCTGCGCTGGATCACTGACAGCCTACAGAAAAGTGCTGCTTTGAAAATCAGTTGTTTATCAAAAGGCTTGCAGGCATATACTGCCTGCGAAAGCTAAAATGGAAATGCATTTTTTGTTTCATCATGCTACACACAGTAATCAGGAATAGAACAATTCAGTCTGATGAGAGTTTTCATTCCTTTTCTTTTAGGGGAAAAAAAATCTGAATAGCTTTTTCTTTTGCAGTACTTGCCTTGTTCCACTACTTCAATGTACAGCTTTCACTGGCTTTCTCAACTGCCACTTATACACTTTCTAAAGCACAGGAAAATTAGTTTTTCATACAAAAGGGAAGAGGTGTTTCATAAATAAGGAAAAGCAGGAGTTCACTTTTACTGCAGTCACATGTCACAGAAAGGGCAGGGAAAGTGAACAAGATCTTTGTTTAGTGGCATTTTTAATGCTCTTGAAATACTATAATATTCTGTGTAACTAGTCTCTCTTTAAGAACTACCTCTTGCTGCATCTACAAAGAAATCTGCAGCAGTGAACTAGAAAGCATACACACATTACATGGCATATTAGAACTATGAAGAAAAAGAGATCTAGACATGTTTTTCCCAAGCTTTCATGTCCTCTTCCTGTTCTTTTCCAACAAGCCTTTAACGATCAGCTCTCTCACTGTGTCCTCCATGTCCTACATAAAGATCCTTCCGGAAAAATGAAAGGTTTTCAGACCTGATGCCACCCGCACCTGGGTAATGGGACTCTGCCCACACAGTTTAATAGCAGCCAGGTTGCACCCCAAGGACCTGATGTTGCAGACTCCAGAGCACATGCTGTGATCACCGAGTAGCCTCATTTAGCAGAACAGGCAACCCACAACCTTCTCACCTCTCTCAGGAGAGCGTCAAGGCGTTTCAAGTAATGCCATAATTGTAACACTCCCTAAGTTACTTCATCATTCATCAGTTTGAAAACCGAGTTAATTAAGTGACAATAGAAGGTTTTGTGCCGTAAAGGAAACAAAAGAAGAACATTTTCACGCCTCAAGGTGATTATTATTTAAGCCTTGATCCTGCCAAAGTTTATTCACTTGCTTAAGTATGTAGCTAGTTCTGCTTGCTGTTATGTAATTCCTTCAGCCTGTGCCCACTGACTCCAGCCAAGGTGGTACCACTTCCCTGGGGTTGGATCTCAGCACTCTGGAATATGAACAATGCCAAGGTCTGGGTGAGTTGGTGCAGAACAGTCCTGAGTATCAAATCATGGTTAACTTTTCAGCTAAGCTGTGCAAGGAGCTGAAAACAGAGTGCTGGTGGGGAGAAGTGAAAGAGGTGGGGAGGAGTTCACAAAGTTTGTCCTCAGCTGTATAAAAATTAAGCGTCTAGTCTAAACTAATTGTGTGGGCTTTTTAAATGCTCAATAGAAGAAAGTTAAGCATATTATCTAAGAGGTCAAGGTGGCGGTTGTGCCTTGCTCCAGTGATGACAAGATGGAGGCCAGACAAGTATCTTAGATAAGATATGCAATATTTTTAGAGGACTAAATTCAGATGAGTTGAATCCCATCCTTAGCATTCCAACAAAAGGAATCTGAAAATGTGGCATAAGTTTTGGCACATGGGCAAAATTTGACACTACTGCTCTTCATTCAGCTGTTGTGCCTGCAGCTTGCACCAAAGACACCAGCCCACTGCCAATGACAGACATAACATAAGTGAGCAGTGACACTGACAAATTCTCCTTTCATTTAACTTTTAACTAAAAGAATTTTAATAAATTAATGCAACTAAATTTAACAAAAAACAAATTTAATAAACACTAATATAGCTCTTCAACAGCAAGTACACATATAGAGAACAAACTGCAATGTGGTAAAACCTGTCCACTCAGTCTTTCAGACTCTGCTGCTCTCTTGCTGACAGTAAACCAAGTAGAAGGCTTCTAGTGCTGTCTGTTTTGGGAGCAGTTGTCTCTACAGCCCAAACACCTACTACTCTCTACAGAGGCCTTGGGACTAGAGTGGGAAAGGGAGGCTAGAATGAAATCAGGCCCTCCTGGGTTCATGCTAATGATGAGCGAAAGTGAAAACAGAGAAAAAAATCAATCTCAACACTGGCAGTATTCAGGACCCAGCAGACCGACTCTGAGCTCAGAAGTAACATGGAATTCAGGTTCCTATTAATTTGTCCAATCCCTCCATTTATCGTATTGTAAACCAGGAGTCATTTAGATTACGTCAACGGAGCCAAACTCATATAAAATTATTTTAAGAAAATGCAGCCTAAAGTTTGTTAAAAAAAATTCCTATATGCAAGACTCCATTCCCTAGAGCTACTTTTTTTCTGTATTTTCCCCTTTAAAACTGAAAGAAAGAGGACTATTCACCAAAACAAAAAGCAGTTATTCAGTGTTTCATATACTGACAACATTCATCCTCAGGAAGTCTTTGTTGATTGTGCCTCGCATGTATAGTAATAAAGTAAAAGAAACACAAAACTGTGGTGTCTCCATATCCTATGGATGACATGAGACTATTGTTCAGTTATGTTTAAACAATGCACCACCACTCATGGAGAGTCTCCCCAACAACAGTAGCCAGTTACCAGAGGTCAAGCAATCTCTTTAGCCAATTAAAACCAGCATTTTTAGACACTGCTTCATTCAGATATTGTTTCTAGTCTGAAGACTAGTGAATGATAGAAAATAAGGCAAATTAAATCTTATATTACATTGACATAGCATATGTAAACAACAATTAACTCCTCAGTGCAAATTATGAGATGGGTTTTTGTTTTCAGTTCAAGTAATATACAATCAGATTTGTGTGTAATCTATCTGACAGCTTCAGCTAATTTTAAAAGTGTTCAGAGAATTAATACACGTGTGTGTATATAGATTTAGAGCCTATATAAGTATATGTTTAAGTGTATATACACGTACATATAATGTAAGTAACAACCTTAAATTACAGGCATATGAAGGTCCTTAAATTAAAAAAAACTGAAGAGTTCTAACATAACCGACATGAAAATCAAAGAAGCAAAAATGATTTCTTACTTCAATTTTGTATTTTTAGTACTAATTTTATAAATGGTAAATGTGAGCTATAATGGGAGCTCACTAATGTTTAGCTGCCCACTAGAGACCCTTACAGTAAAAAATAAAATAAATAAATGAACTCAGCTGCCAAATAATGTAAAAAATAACCTGCTGCAGTCAGCAGGACAGAAGGATGATAAAACAGTCGGTACCCCAGGGTCCCTGCTGAGCCTGGCTCTGTGCAGCTAATAGGCTACACTCAGCCTTGGGCTGCAGTGGCTCCTGTAAGGCACAAAAAAAAAGCTGGGATTCTGGTAGCACCAACGAGCAACTTGAGCTTCAGCTCTCATGTTTCACAGTTTTGCAAAGCCATTTTTCTTCTACATCCTTGATCTGTCTGAGAACGAAACCTGGTGCTCTTCTACTGTCCTCTCTTAAACATAAACCATGCATTTTTCTTCCAGACAATTTCTTTTGCACCATTCGGTTTTGCAACAGTCATCCCCCAGAGTCACAGATTCTTGTTCCCTTTTCTGCAGAGCTGTTATTTAATTTGATATGGCACTTTTCCTGATCTTTGGTCTCCCTCTTCTTTGGCAAATTTTAATAATTTTTGCCACCATAACCCTTACAATCAGTCATATAGGACTTCTTGATTTTCATATATTTGATTTCCTGATATTAAAGAGTATTTTACTGCTATGTTTTGTTAAATTCAAGTTTCAAGTTCAGATCTTGAGCATTAATTCAATGCTTTCCCTAGTTCCACCTTGTTGTCAGGAAGCTGATCCAGGATGAATGCTTTTCTGCTAAAACTTCTTCCTGTTTCTTATCAATTATAAAATAAGGGAGTTCTTCTAATTGTTTTCAGCGTTATTTTTCTGTATGAACTGGATAGATGGATCTGTTAATTCCTAAATGTACAGATGGTTAAACCACCTCAAGAGCACCAGTGATTTGAGTACTCTCTAAAACAGGCTTGGTGACTCCTTATTCGCATTATTCTTTCCTTCTCCTTATTCCACCTTTGTACCATCCTCTATCAATCTTCACCCTTGCTCTTAGGAGTTACCTGTCATAATATATGACATCAGTTACTGTGACACCACTATGTCCTATCTCTGCAACACCCATTAGATTGGCAGAGCAGAGCCCCTGCTTGGTTCAGCTGCATCAGGAAGGTCAGGAATAACCTCGGGCACTCAGTATCACTTGACTGTTTCCTATCGTCTTGTGTTTATATCCAGTTACTGCAAATGTGAGGGGGAAAAATAAATCCTTAAAGCATATTGGGGCATTCAAAGGAACAATGCAAATAGTTTTACACAGCTGCGTGGTTTTATTTTCCAGCAAGATCAGTCTGATGAGTAACTTATAAAGTAAATAAATAAATCATGATTCTTGCTGGCAGTGTGTATTATAAACTCTACAAAATGTCAGAGGTCCTTTTGTTGCCTTCCTGCTGGCTTGCAGAAAGGTGAGGACCTGAGGAATGCTATTCCCAGAAGCCTGCTGGCATTGACAGAGAGGCTGATAGGACCCACATGCTGGTTTGGCTTGACACAGAAGCAGCAAACAGGCAAAAATCAGTGTTCTTCCAAGGTGAAAGGAATCAGTTTAGTAAAAAAAAAGAAAAATCTGAAAACACAAAATATGATTTTTTTCCAGAGGCCAGAATGAGAAACCAATAGTGCATAGGAGCAGACAGAGGGTGGCCAGCCCTTGCTTCCAGGGCAGCTTTTTGCCTGAACGCTTCTTAGTAAGGGGCCTGAATTCAGTATGACTGAGTCACACCGAGTTAAATGCAAACTTGGCTCCGTAAGAGTTAAAAAAAGAAAAAGGTCACATGTTTCTACAAAGGTGTTAAAAGTATCCTGTTGAGAAACCTGGTGTGTTCCTTGCTGCCCTGGATGTCTTGCCTCTGCGGCTGCCAGAGAGGGAAAGAATCCTGATCTGTCCCATGGCCAAAGCCCGGAGAATTAAACCCTTTGTCTCAGGAGCCTTTCACCTTCTTAGGCTGCTCTGAAAATCTGTAGACAAATCAGAAATTGCCTTAAAAGAAATTTTGTGGTGGTGTGTTCCCTCTCCTGAAGATGATACTGTTCACAGCTGCATCAAAGGGAAAACACTAGAGAACTGTACTTGACTAGAAGCTTTCAGTGTCAGTCTAGGGGTGTATGCTCGAAGTGGTCACCAACCCCGGCAATAAAAACTGTTGGGAGAGAATGCCGCTCTTCTGAAAAATGGCAGACAGTCTAACATGTTAACAATGGGTTATGTTGTCATTAAGGCTATAAAGGATATGAAGTTTTGTGCTTCGGGGCATAAACCAGTCTCTCTGGCAGCCTTGGCAGCAGTGGAAACTTAGCAAATAAGATGATTATAACATGATTGTCCATTGTGGGGGTTTATGTGTCTTTCTCTGAAGCATTTGATGCTGGCCACTGCTGGAGACAGGATACCTGGACTAGACATTGGCTGGACTATTAATCCGATTTAGTATAACAGACCTTTTATTCCTATTAAGCACATCTCAGTACAGAGTCAGGTTTCAACTAGTACTGATGGCCATGAAAGGCTAAATCCACAGCCCAGTCTACTTGTAGATACCTGGCACAATTCTTCTCAAAGGGAATAGAGCATGGCCAAATTCAACTTATGCCATGTCATATTTTTCAAACAAGAAGTAAAAAACAAGTTGTATACTTTATAATTTTCTCCCATAAATTGAAAAAGTAATGATGATGAATGATTTTGTACCTGGATGGCTAAATTCACATGACAGTTCTGCAAAGGAGACTTAATAGAAATAAGATTTGTGCATCTGACTACAGGATTAAGCTCCAAAAGCAGAATAGCCTTTTAAGCTCTCTATGTTCCTAGCATTCCTCTTGAACAGCATTTCCCCTTTTTGCTTGATCCTCAGATGCAGAAAGTATTTGTTTTCTGATGTGTATGCCTGTAACGCTTGGGGTTTATCTGCAAGCTGATCCCAGACTCAGCTCGCATTTACACTTTTGTAGGGTCCCTTGTTCCAGCCGACTACTGCTGACCACAACTCTCATTTCCTCTCTCTGCAAATGTGAAATGAATACTATCATAACAGCCTTTTTTAATATGTGCCAAAGAGAAAAGGTCTTTTTTCTGTTTTATATTTGACCACCCTGCATTTCAAATTACAAAACTGGTGGGATTTACTCCTATCATCATATGTAGTACAACTTCTACCAGGATCATCATGCAGCACCTCTTTTTATTTATTTGTCTAGCACAATCACCCTAAAATGATCTCCAGCATGTACCAATTGTGCCAGATCCTCCATTCATTTGTGTTTGGTCATCATAGGCGAGAGCTGGGGAGAAAAAAAATCATTCAAATGTGATATAAATATCACCTGTTGAGTAGACCAAACACTATGAACCATTTAGGACAGAACATGATATGTACTTAGACCATGCTGTGCCTAGTACTGTGGCATTCTGGTCAGCAGTCTTAATTGTAGGTTAGTTTAGAGATAATAATAATAATAATTAAAAATCAAAAAGATAATTGACATCTCTTGGCCAGTACGGCTATATGTCAAAGAGAGGAGCCGATTCTTATTTATACAACGCTTGACAGAAAAGTTGACCAACTTGACTTTATGCACAAAGCAGCAAGGACCTGAAGTTGTCAGGACTCCTGACCCCTCCTGTACCCCACTTCTTCATCAACTCAAAATGCATGATCCTTCCTCTTAATGGACTGCTAAAACAGAGGCAAAAAACCAAAAGCTGGAGAATCATGCTGGTTTCTTTCCTGTGGTGATGTCCTATGGATGTACTTGTCTTTATGCACCACAGATGAGTTCCTCCATCTAAATAATTAAAAAGAATCATCTCCAGTGCAGCAGATGTGCTCTGCCGCTGCCTTCTTGCCTTGCTGACCACTCATTCAGTTTGCCTGTGCTTGTTGCTGTCCTTACTTGCCTGACTTGCCCGGGCACATGGATGTCTTGATGTTCAGTTGAAGGGTATTTCCACATAACCTTTGGCAATTCATCCTGTGAACTGTAAAGGATTACACAGTCTGCCTTGCCTCCTCATAGCAAAGCAGGTGAGAAGGGCCATGCACCTCAGCTGTCATAGTGTGGCCAAGGACAAAATTTTGAGTTGCCACCAATTTCAGTTTACAGTAGGAGACAGCTGTGATCTGCAGGGTGTCTACAAGGCCTGACTAAGATTGGGGATGTCACTGACTCCCAAAAATGTACCATCTAAGCAATTAGGCTGGCAAGAGAGGGAGTGACATGCCTAAAGTCATACGATGCGTGACAGTACAGAAACCTCACAGAGATCACACATGTAGGGCCACTTCTGCTGGCCCCCAAATCTTCTCCCAGGCATCAGACAGGGCTGCTTGCTGTCAGATCTGTCTTCTGAGGTAAGTAGTTTTGTACTATTTTGGGGCAGAGTACAAAGTAAAGAATTATAACCTCTACAAGGGACAGTGTCTCACCAGGGGTTGCTTTTGCAGCATGAAGTCTTAAAGAAGAAAGGCAACCTCAAACTTTTAGTATTAAAGGGAACAACTCTGTCTTAATTTCCTGTGGTTTTACATGAGATTTGTCCACAAAGGAACCATCTGTCACCATCTGTTTGATTTTCTTGATTTTTTTTTTTTTTCTTGGACAGTTTCACAGTATTGGTATGTGAATGTGTCTCTCCACACCCCTCTCAAAAGGCCAACTCATTTCTTCAATAGCTTTGCACCTTGTGTGGATTTTTTGTGTCTTTGAGGTGGAGTGTACTTTTCATCAGGCACTGCCTTTCTTTGTTGAATGCTGGTCTCTGGGAGCCGGATGGAATAAGGAACAAAACGCCCAATGCACACACCATCTCAGATTACTTGGATCCCTAACAAACATGGAGCTCTTCAGGAAGCGGGGTGGCTTTTGAAGGGGCATTGACATGCTGAAGGGAGTGCTCTTTCTCCAGGTGCTTCCAAGCTGGAAGTCATTGTTTGCACTGTGAATCTTACAGGAGCTTTTTTCATTATTAAAACTACATATTTTGGGGGAAAAAAACCCCAAAAGCACCAAAAAACCCACCCAAGAAAACCCTAAAGAATAATGTGAGAAATGAGAAATACAAAGAAGTGATGTACAGACCCAGACTTGCAGATCTGGGGTGCAAAAAACCCCCAAACCAATGACATAAAAATATAGCAAACTTCCAGGATCTGAAGGGGGCCTACAGGGTGGATGGAGAGGGACCTTTTGTCAGGAACTGTAGCGATAGGATAAGGAGTAATGAGTACAAACTGAAAGAAGGGAAATTTAGGTTAGATATTAGGAAGAAGTTTTTTACTGTGAGGGTGGTTAGACAATGGAACATGTTGCCCAGGGAGGTTTTGGATGCCTGAACCAAGGTAAGGTCGGACAAAGCAACCTGGTCTAGAGGGAGGTGTCCCGGCCCATGGCGGCGGGGGGATTGAGACTAGATGATCTCTAAGGTCCATTCCAACCCCTTAACATTTAATGATTCTACGGAAATTCCTTTTTTTTTTTTTTTTTGGAAGCCGTCCAAGAGGACAGCGCGGGCCACGCGCTGGGAACGGCACCCGCTGCGGGAGGAGGGGGCTGCGAAGGGCGCACCAGTGAACGCCCCCGAGGAAGCTGCAGCGCCCTTGGGAAAACGCCGATTTACGTGGCGGTCGGGGCGTCCCCGCTGCCCGCCGGGGGAACCGTCGCCGCTGCCGCGGAGCCCCGGCAGTGCCGCCCCGCCGACACAGAGGGAGCGCGGCGGAGTCGGGGGGCGCGCCCGGCGCGGCGGGGCAGGACGGGGCGGCCCCGAGTGTCCCCGCGGAGGGCGGGAGGCCCCGCCCCGGCGGCGATCGGAGCCCGGCCGCCTACAAGCCCCATGGTGCCGCGCGGGGCGGCGGCGTGTGACGCGCCAGGAGAGGGGGCGGTGGCGGCGGCGGCAGCGGAGGGTCCGTGTCTCCCCTGCCGCGTCCCCTCGCTCGGCTCGACGGGCGCCATGTTGGCTTGAGCCGAAGATGACAGGGGGCGGCTGCGGGCGAGGATCGCGCTGAAGGAGCGGCACCTTCGGCTCGTGGCGCGGCTAGCGCGGCTCTTGGGTGGCGCCCGGAGCGGCCGGGGGACGAGGCGGGAGAGGGAGGGAGGGCGGGCTGAGGAGGCGGCGGCGATGCGAGCGGAGAGCTGAGGCTGCGGGAGGCGGCCGCCGTCGAACGCCCCCCGGCCCCCGCCGAGTGCCGCGGGGGAGGGGTCTCCCCTCCGGCCGCCCTCCCTCCCCGGCCCGTGTCCCCGCCGGCGCTGTTGGATGCCGCACAGCGCCTAGGGGGGGCCGCAGCCCGGCGTCCTCCCCAGCGGCCCCGGGCCCACCCCGGCCCTCCCGCCTCCCTGCTCCGCCGACTAGGGCAGGAGCCAGGTCCTGCCTGCACGCCCGGGTCGCCTGCGCCGGCTGAGGAGGTGACTTGGACGCACTATTATCCCGCGTGAATCATCCCGTCGTCATTTGCCGAGGCTGGGAGAGAAGGCAGAGGGAGAGAAGAGGGGAAAAAGCCCGCACGCAGCTCATGTGGCGGTGTAGTCCTGCTGCCTGGTCTACCTGGCACCGCTGGTGCTGCTGCCGCCGCCGCCGCCGCTGCTGTTGTTAGGGATCTGCTGCCATCTCTGGTCTCCCGCTGGCTCCTCCGGTACAGCCTGGCATCGCTGCCCCTGGATATCCCTGCTCCTCAGCGGGCCGCCTTCCGCGCTGCTTGCCGGGCACCTATTTCGTGTGGGGGACGTGGAAGCTGCTGCCTCCGACACTGACACCGGTTTTGCTTCTTGAAGATCTCCGGCGGGCTGCTCTTTTTTTTTTTTTAAGTTCATTTTAAGCCATTTAGGGTAACATCAAAATGTCCAGCAGTGTTCCAGCTGATATGGTGAGTCTTGGACTCTTTATTAGTAGTATTATTATAGAATAACGTTTATTTCGACCTGTTTTTGGCAGAGAAGATGGAAAGAAGGGTGTGGGAAGAAAAAAAACAAAAAGGTCTCCGTTGCATATTTAAGGAACATAAAGTTCCCAGTTAATAACCCCCCCTCCCGCCCCAGATGCTGGTTCTGCTTCGCCTTTTGGTAGCGGAGTGGGAGATCTGCAGCGTCGCCTCCTGCGTAGCAAGGGAAGGGGGATACCAGCGCTCCCTTACCTATGGCCGTCAGTACCTGACTGCTCACGCTTGTCTCGTGTAGCACTGCTCTTCAGCACCGTTGAGCATTTTTGGGGGGAAGATAAATCGAAGTAGAACATTTGGGATTAATTGCTCGACACGGTTTTTTCCTTTTTTTTTTCTTTCTTTAAATACCTCTTAAACTTGACTTGTATCTTGCCGACGCTTTGTCTTCTGATGTTGGTGGGAAGTTAATCTGTTCACTTGCTGCCGGGTCAAGAGCGAGAGAGAAATTCTCGTGGGCTTTATTTTCATGGCGAGGTTCTTTGTGCACTAGCTGCAATCTGGACATTTTTCAAGGGCACTGCTAGTTCTTCTTATGGCGGACTGTACTTCAGCTTGTATTGGATACTCGGCTCCGTACATTTAAAATAGGAAGGGATAGCTGGGCATGAGGAGGTAGGGTGAATCAGGTCTGCTAGGTAATCGTCCGTTCAGCACGACTTTCTCCATTTGTATATATTTCCATGAGTCAGGATATATTTCCATAAATCACTTAATTGGGGAAAAATAAAACTCCAAACTTGTAGCTACAGTTGGGTATGTTAGTTCTTTATTCTTAGGGCAGAATATTTTCATGTATCTCCACACGACTGTTTACATTTAAAGGTACTTTTTTCCCCCCCGAAAGCAGAAGACTTGTCTATGTTTTTTTTTTCCTTTGAGGATGAAGTTCTGTTTTGAGTGTAAAACCTGCCCCGGTGGTGATAACAGTAAAACCGAGTAGCCCTTGTTTCAGTCATACTTATGGCAAGTGGGCTGTTGAAATAATGGTATCCTGTTAGTTGCTTACTTTGTTTCCTTCGCAGCTTTTTACAGCAGTCACAATGAGTAAATTTTGACCAAAAAAACCCCAAACTAGTAAGATATTGGGGATGATCAATAAGCTTACTTCTTTTTTCTTTTCTTCCGCCTGCCTTTCTCAAATACTATAAATAAATTTTGCTTCCCCTGGACGAAAAGAGGCAATAATCTCCTCAGCTATCAGTTCTCACATATTTCTTTTTGGTCTCTCTCTCTGACTGTTAAAGCCTTCTGAACCGCCTTCTTGCTTGAGCGTGGCTGTCTAGCGTTATATCACAGAAATCCTCGCCTTGGCTGTGGAGGATTAAATGCAAATCTCTCAGTGCTGCTTTTTAAGTTGCCTGGAGGAGTCCCTTGACTGTGACATGAAGCACACTCCTCTTCCCTCTCACCCTGGGCTGAGCTGCCACCTCCACACTCCTACTAGGTCCTGGCTGCCACTAGGCCTGTAACGTTTGACATTTTCTACTAAAGATACAGATGTTAAGATAGGTAAAATACAATTTTGATTCTATGAAAACTATTTCCTTCTGTTGTTACAGTGTAATGAGAATACCACTGCCGGGAATAGCTGGGCCTAGTGCTGCTCTATTTATTCAAATCAGGAAGAAGCTTGTTATACATAGTGATGTTTAAATACTGAGTCATTACAAAAACATTTGAATGAAGAGGTTACCAATGTCGATAGAATTTAACTGAATAAATAGATATATTCTGCCCTGGATGTATTCTGCCAGTCTTGGGATCATTTGTCTTTTATTTTCTGCATTATTAACTGCACTTTCTCTATGAAAGTTTGATGTGTGTTGTGGAAATTCCAGTTATTAATTACAACTAATAAATATTACTTTATAAAAAGAGTGCTTGAAAACTCATTTTGGGTATCCTTTTGTCACCATCCTCCATATTTCAAAGGAGCTTGTTCAGGAAACAAAATGAAATTGCCATTTGTTTGCTCTTTAAAGAGGAGCACTTACCAGGCTGTCACCTTGTTTATATATGTTTTTATTTAATGTAGGATTTTGCAGTTTGCATTTCTCTTATCCACCCACTGTGTAATTTGCATTTGCAAAAAATTGATTTCCCATTTCTTCAGGAGTTGGCATCAGTGTGATGGAGTGTCATGTTATGAAGACTCCATTACACTTAGTAAATCTGCTATGAATTACATAAGTATTATAATAATTATTTTGGAAACTGTTTATGTCAGATTCATGAACTAACCCTCTCATAATAATAATATTGTAATTGCTGCTTCTTAAAAATGTGTTCATTTGTCTTCCTGTCCCACCTTTGAGAATGATGTGCTCTACATAAATTCGTAGTAAATTATCTGATCTTCAGCAAGCTTTGTATTTGTAAGTAGGCATAATTTGACCCAGTCTCCTGTTCTCTGACATTTAGTTGACTTCTTTCCAGAACTGCAGCAGATTTTACCAGCTAACCATTTCAACATCGCTTCTTAAATAATTAACACAGTACTTTATAATTTGCATTCCACTAATAAATTGGATAGTGACACACCACATTCCGGGTATTGTAAGTTTGTGGTGCATTATTCCTTGGCAATGTGTGCTACTTAGAGGTTAAAACTCCACTCCTGGAATAAAACCTGCTAATATTGACCTCTCTACCTGAGTAGTTTCATTACCTTCATTAGGACTAGACATGTATGGGGCAGTTCTTGAAGACTATACTGCATGTTTAGAGCCTAATTTGGTTCAATTTTTCGCTGGTGACTGTAGTGGCAGCAGGGCACCTTTGATTATGTTCAGTAATTTCATCAGGTAATTTATCAGTTTTACCATTCCGTAGCAGTTTGAGTTTGACTGTGAATAACAGCAGGGTTGTTTGCAAGTTGTATTTCTTTTGTAATGATAAATAGACATGAGGTGGTTTATGGACTTGTGAAATTAATCACGCTGGTTTTTTGAGTGGACCAAATGAAAACGGTTTGGTATTTGTTAAAACACTGTAGCTGACTATAGCTATGAAAAACTCAGTTCAGTCAAGAAGTTATTCCTCAATTGAATAATCCCCTTTATTTGAATGGAGTCATCACAAGAATCTGGGAAGCTGCATCTCTGTATTCTGTGTGCCTAAGATTCTTCTCCTTCTAGTTACAATTCTTCAGAGATCTTAGAATTCCCCAGTCTTAGAATCTCAGTCTTCATGACTGAAAAGTATTAACAGTGTCCGCTGTTTCCTGTATTTGGTGCATTTTATGTAGGTATGAAAAGGCTCTGCCATCACTTTCTGGGCAGTTCTTTGCATGCCCTCTAAGATATCCAGTTCTTTTTCTGTGTAGGTAGTAACAGAGGGTGATGCTTTTGGCTTGTGGTGGGGTTTTTATTGTTTGTTTGTTTTGCTGTCAGGGTTGGTTTTTTTTGCATTTGGTAAACAGCAGAGTGCCAGAATCTGCCAAACAATTAAAGGTTTTAATTTTTTATGTGCACAGCTATTGAATCCATATGCTATACTTAAGAGATGTAGGTGGTATGGGAGAGATTATTTTTAAGAAAACGGAATGTTTGGTGCGAGACAGTTGCAGACATACAAGAGGATGAAGTATATGGTCTAAAATATTTATATGTTTGGTCAATATTAAAGGGGGTAATAGGTGGAAGAACGGCAAATAGAAACCCTGCTCAGCTCACTCCTTGTTAGTGTCAGCATCTTTAATGGAAATGTGTAGGTGCATGTTCTTTTTTAGGAAGTTTAATATAGAATGGTGATGAATAGTTTAACATATATAGGGACTTCCTTTTTCATTCATATTAGTGGAGGCTAACGGTGGAAAAGGTTGGACTTGTAACTGATGCTGCATCAGTAGGGGAATCTTAGCATCAAGAATAAGGCTCAGACAGGAAAGATTCAAAGTAGTAGCTGGTTGTATGGCAGCTGAGTTTTGTTGTCCACTGTTCAGTCTAAACACTCATTTAGGAATAATACATGTACTTTGTTCACTGATAGCATTTTAATGTATTGGAACGAAATGTGAGAAATCATGCATCTCTGTTCTTCTGTTTTAGCTGCTTTTCATTTTGCCTTCAGTAGATCCTTTTTCTGGTTATGAAAATTAATGTATTCCTAGTAGCCTTTGTACGTAATAGTCGTAAGTTAGTCCCCTACTTTTTTTAATAATAAAAGTCTAATTATTTCTCTGTATTTTTGTAACCTCCCCACATGTTGAAAGTTCATTACATTCTATGATAAAAATAGCTTATCGAGTTTTTCTGTATGGATATTTTTTCCTTCCCCTTTTTGATTTTTCACAATTGTTTGCTGATTGTAACATATGGGAGTAGCCTATTTTTTGCCATTTTCAAGTGTTTGTTTTGGGTTTTTTGCCTATTCTTGGATAAGGAATTGGTAGGATCTGTGTTAGAAAGAACAGCTTGAAGAAGCTTCTTCCTGACTGCATGTATATTGAGCCGATATATAAGCCAGTTGAGCCGTTGTGTAGCATATTGCTGTGCTTCTTGTAACAAAATGAAGAACCTCCTTCTTGTTATCTGCCGCAGTGGCCAGGGATAAAACTTAGCAAAGCTGATGTTGAGTGTATATAGTTGGGTATACTCCAAAATTATTTGTTTTTATCATTTCCCCCACCTACATGTTTTTGTTTCACAGATTAAAAAATGTCATATCTATTTATCTAAAAACCAAAAAGAAACATCTTAGTAACTACTGACTTTTTATTTATGGTATTGTAGTGGAATCTTTGTAACATACTAACACATTAAAGGTACTCTGAAACAGTGTTTGCTTGTCCTTCCTCTCATTTGCTTTGGGGCTGAGCAGCTGCAACCTGTGGATGAGAGGCTAGGCCTTGGTGCAGATGGAAGCGTAGGCTGGTGGTGTAAACTGTTCCTTCCTTCCTGCCACCCACCCTTGTTGTTGTTGTTACCTGAATTGTTTTCTCTTTGCTTTTGTTGTCTCACTCCATGAAATACTGGAGGGCACATATACTGAAGGACATTTAACTCCTCCCTTGTTGGGAATGCTGGAAAGTCAGCAGTAGCTGCTGGCAGGTTCCATCAGGACTGAGAGACAAAAACCAAATGCTGAGTATATCTGAGTGTGGTAAAATGATCACATCTACAGCAGGAACTCAATTCTGCACGTTAAAAAAATTTACAAACATCATCTGTGGTAAATGGACAGGTCAGTCAGGGCCTGAATGGGGACAAATTGCACTTCTTAGATGTGGAATTAGGAACAACTTCAGGTGTGTGTAGTCTGTGTTTCAGCTTGGAGCTTGTGACTGCTGTTTGTGCATATATAAACCTGAATTTTAGATCATTCAAGGCCCACATCTCACTTCCTTGGCTAGGCGTAAGGCAGTAGTAGGAAGTTAGCCTGGCTGAATGTGGTCCTTGCAGCAGACTTGGTAAGCAGTACTTTCATGATACTCTAAACAAAATGACTGTGGGCATGCTTTGCTGGTTTTTTTTTGAGAGTTCTTCCTAAGTGCAACTTTTGTTGAAAGTCATGATCATGGTATTTGCAGTCAGTGGGATTTACTTGTTTTATATTTCTGGTCAGATTTGCTACTTGGTAGAAGTCAGAATGTAAACTTTTGGTGATGTCTGTATGTCTGCATATACAGTAGTGAGCAGAATGGAGACCTCAGATCTGACTCAGCCTGTGAGTGCTGTACTAGCTTGCAGGAATCCAGAAATATCTGGAAAGTGACTAATCATTCTTGTGGTTTTATGTAAAAGAGATAGTACAGCTTATTTTCATTCTCTTCTGAGTACAGTATTGGATCCACTGGCTTGGTTATTCTAAGTATGGTGAAAGGTGTTGCTGCTAAGCAGTACTCTTTCTCACATTAAGTCTGTTTTCACAGCAATTAATTGAGGCTACTGAAGTAGCAAGCCTTCCCTGCCGCAATTTTGCATGCATAAACTTAAGCTCATCATAATTATTAAGGGATTATGACTGAGTATGCTGATTTCATTTTAGAAGTTGTTGAAAATGAGCAGAATGTCAACGAGAAATTTTAATGTCATTATTCTCATGTCAAATCTAAACTTTGAGACCCCAGCTCTTCACCGGTTTTGACATAATTTAGAGGTCTGTCTTTTTGTATTCAGTTATTGTTAAAAATTATCCTGTAAATTCTTCTAGAAGGACAGCCTTTAATTTTTGACAGCTTCTGTTATGCATATGTTGCAGAACATCTTAAAGCAATGACTGGAACATTTTTCACTTGGTATGCCTCCAGACAAATAGAAAGTCACAGATGTACCACTAAGTGTTGCAAGCACTGGTGGTGAGGAAAGACTGAGAGAAGAAAAGCATGAATAATCAAGACCCTGCAAGAACTGGTAGAAGAAGAGCCTACTGAGACATCAGTTGAGATTCTGCAAACAGCATTGTGCACTTCAATATTATGGGTTTTTTTGTATCTGAAAAGAAATTTAAAGGGGGAGAAAAGTTGCTAAACAAGCTTTCTAACAATGTAGATAAATTATGTAGGAGGTCTGTTTGTTTTTGAGAGCAATACTTAAAGAAAAAGTTAAGACTTTCTCATTTGTAGGTCTGCTGGGCCTCAAAAGTATAGTTCTGCAAAAATACTTAAATGTTGCAGCTTACAACTCTTATATGTTAGTGGAAATTTAGTGTATTTTGTGGTCACTAACTGGGAATGTGTTCGGCTGCTTGACAGAGGATGAGTTTATTGCTACTTGTAAACCATACACAGTGAAGGCCTGCTCTCAATTCATAGTAAGACTTTGCAAGTATATTAAAAATCTGATTAAAAAAATAGTGTACATTTCCTACAAATAGTAACTTTGTATAAAATGAAGATTTGGCAGATTGCACAACTGTGATACTGCCGTCGATGTCTTTTAGGGGTTTTTTTCTACTTTCTATAAAGAAACGTGAAAATAGTTTGCCGTGACAGGATACATTTGTGGGTTTGTTTTGGTTTGGCTACTGACTTAAAATTATTTGGGTGATTCAGTTTACAGTTAAATGGAAAACTTGTGGCAGAGTTTAGCTGAGACTTTATTCCATGACACTGTTGTTATGGAGACAAAAATAAACAAGAAACTCTTTTGAGTTTTATGTATCTGATATAGACTAACCAAGTAAAACCAGAGATTCTGTGTAGGGCTTTGGTAGGTTTGTTTTACTGCTACCGAACAAGAAATCTGTGCCTTAGTGGGACATAGGTACCAAAATGATACTTCCTGTTCAACTGCAGGGATGCAATTTGGAGGTGTTTGTGTTGGTGTCTTCCTACTGTGACGCTTTCAGTCTCTCTTGAGGGCTGGCACAGGTTACTGTTCAGGCCAGTCTAATTTATGTCAGTGGCTTGGGCCACTGCTGAGGAACAAAGGTGGTCTTATTGTGGAGTGCTCTTTAGCTGCAGCTGAGGATCTGGATTTTGATCTGTGAATCTATTGGCCATTTGAATGGGAATGAAAGCTTAGCTCCTTTTTTTTTTTTTAAGGGTGGTCCTGAGCTCTTCTGTAAGCTCTGTGGTCTTCATTATGCAATATTAACTGTTTCATGTTGCATAAGAAATTATCTCAAGGACTTGATAAAAGTGGGAGACCGATTTCAAAATAAACACAAGGAAGCTATATGTGTTTTTCTTTGAGATTGAAAAGAACAATATGTTTCATCTCAAAAAGAATAGTACTTCAAAGCCATATACTGTAGTATTGGTTCGTATCTCCTCAGCTAAGTTAGGACGTTGTAATGCTTTGTGGTCTGGCAGAGATCCACATCACCATAATCTGTTTCTGATACTTAACATATACTCTAGATGGTACTACTTAATCTGTCCCCAGAATCTAACATATGTTTTTAATATAGAGAAATAATGGAATAGTGATAAAATAATGAAGTGCAGTGTTAATCAGATATCTTTCACAGCTGAGGTTGTCAGTTTAGGATTCTCTTCTTAAAAATAGATTAGTGCCAATCTACCTGTGAATTTATATGGCATATACTAGTAAGTCTCAGGAAACTTATAATAAGTTACATTACTATAAAATAGTTCTTCTAAAATAGCAGTCCCTTTCAGTGTTTATTTTAAAATTAAATATTGTCTTACATTTTTTAGACATGCTTACATTTTATATACTGTAAGAGAGTAACTAGAAAGCTTTGTATGCTTTTAAATTCTGAAGTACCTAGTTGCAGTATTTTCTTTTAATTATAGAATTCATAATTTATCGGCAGTAACATCAAAATAAAGTTAGTTTTTGAAATAATGTTGTGTGTTTGTGTTTGATACACAACACATTACTTAGGGCATATTAAATGTGAATATTTATGTCATTTTTCCTGTGAATGAATATGCTTTTAATCTGTGCGAATGAGTTACACATCATAACAGCTGTGCAGTGTGACAGTGAAAGCTTAGCTCTCACTTCTGAATCCAGGTTATTGATCTGTGATAGAAACAGACGATTGGACTCGCATGTTTTACTGATTTATACTTTGCAAGCTTGTATAGCTATTTTTGGCAATAAACCCCAAACTCTTAGAAAGCTTTATTAAAATGTTTTAGTAGTGTGGAATAAATCCCCATTTGCTAACTCCATATGATTCAGTGATAATGAAGTTAACATAAAATCACACACAGAATTCCAGTATCTATATTATAACACATAAGTGTTGATGAGGATGTAGTGTATGTTTATTAGAATAAATGAAAAAGCTGTTCTCTCAATAGAGTTGTGTACTCTCTCTTATGAGAACTTCCTATGTTTTTGCTTGCATTAATTTTCTGGATTTTACCTGCTGGACTGCAGTGTCCTATACTTAGCAGGACTCGTTGTGGGAAGGCATCATGGGTTTTGTACCAAAATATGCTGTAATGTGTATCCTTTATGCTGTGGATTACCAAGAAAAGCTGTTTTAAAGACCACCTGTATAATTCCAAGATATATTAAGTATTTTATGCAAGGTCAGTTCTATGCTAGTTCACTTCAAGCTCAAGTCCAAAGGAAGGAAAGCTTTTATCTCAAAAAAAAAAAGTTAGAAATATGCTAGTGAGTATTTCTAGTTGTCTAGACAGAAGACTGGGGTTTTAAGGTACAATACATTAAGTCTGGCACTAAGGGAACAGCTTGTTACCAAGATATTTGACTTTGTCTTGAGCATCTCATTTTCATAACTAATGGATAAGTAGGAGCTCTTATTAAAGAGGAACCGCTACTGGGTTTGGTTTCTGTCTACTTACTGCCTCTGGCCAGTATATTTCCATGAGAATCAGGATTTCATGTAAGTCTGAAAATGAGTAATTTTTTATTTTTTTTCAAATTACATATATTTAAAATTATTTGGAGTTTCAAATTAGCCTGTATTGGGTGGAATGCTAGGTAGACTGTAAGTGGGGTTGTAATGAGGGCTCCAGTGGAAGTGGCCGTGGGTAATTGCCAAATTGTCTTAGTTTGGAGAAGGTCATGTTGGGGTTGTTTCTTCTCACTAGGAAGCGAGAAGGTGGTTCAGGGGATAGCCGGGGAAATCCCTATGGAAGGATGCAGTGCAGTTGCAGTGTATTTCTTGTTCCAGCATTCTCTGGCAGGCACTTGATGATCCTAGCTTATGTGCTCCTTGCACTTAACTACAGGAGGTAAGTAGGAGTTGGAAAGCTTTTAAAGGGGAAGTTTTGGTGTGGATGGACTCCAGAGCCACCACAGCTGTAACTTTCCTTGAATTAACTATGGAGAATGGGAAACCTCTCTTTATCAAGCCTGGCGCTATTTTTAAGCTGAACTTGTCTTTCAGTACAGATTTTGTGGCTTTTAAGCAAATACAGTTTATCTTGTATGTTTTGCTATTGTGAGTATGGTGTATGTACCATAGCACTATGTATGTCATACGTGGAAAACTCATATTAAGAGGGAGCTCCTTCCACTTGTAAAATGAAGTACAAAACCAGTCCTAAATACCTGACTGTTCAACAGTATTTATCCACCCAATGGTATAAATGCTTAATTGTCTCTTCTTCCAGAACCAGGTGCTTTTCCCCCTCACCTTATTCAGCACATCCTCATTGTTCAAAGACTGGATCAGTGTCTTACCTTCCTGTACTGCTCAAAATTTTCTTGGAAGATAAGTCTTAGTCTTCAGCCTTCCTGTGATACTCCTTAACAAGTATTTAACAAAAATCCATTACTTTTGGAAAATCTGTGGGAGAAGAGTTTATTATTTATCAAAAATTGTGGATATTGTGGAAATATAGTTTCACTTAAATATACTCCTTATGCTAGATAACTCTGCAGCAGACTTGCAGGGAATAAAATCCAATAGTTTCAAGTGCAGTTAGCCAAGCAAAATTCAAACAAGATCAAGACTTTCTTGTTGTGTTTTTTGTTTGTTTGTGTTTTTGTTTGTTTGTTTGTTTTTGTTTGCTTTTGTTTTTGTTTGGTGTGGGTGGTTTGTTTTGGGGTTTTTTTTGTGGTGGTTTTGGTTGGTTGGTTGGTTTTTTAATGACATTTTATATTTTAGCTAATTTTAGCTATTATATATTAGCTATTTATATTTTAGCTATTTTGTTGATATTTCACAAGCCAGTGCTGCTCTGGTGCATCTTCTATGCCTGTCAATCTAGATTGTTCAGAGCATGATTGTACCAGCATTTGTTAAGCCAGTGTGCTCTTTGCCGATGTGAAGGGTTTATTCCAAAAGAGTTCTTGTGGACAGTGAGTTAATTATAATGAGGGAAAAGTCAATAAAATATTTATACACTGAGATGTGCTCCAAGAACATTTGGAGAAAGGTTGTAACTATATTAAAGAGTTGTAAATAGCAAGTTTTGAGGCTAATGCTTTAGGGGAAGCTGGTTCTCATACCCGCTTTATTTAGGGTTATGTTAGTATTTCTTTCTACTCTTATTATTGTTTGAGAATCACATGGTTTTGTTGAAGTGCTTTTGTTGATCTTGCGAACAGCCTGAGAATCTGGCTAAAGAATCACTTTATTATCAATTATTGCCTTAATGTAGCTGTCAGTTTTCATCTGCCTACTTTTCAAATAGCATGCTCTCAGTTTAAATCTGAAACAATCTTAGGAGAAGGAAACAAATCCACAGCAATTTCTCATGTTCAAGGACGTGGGGATTTAGTTTTATTCTTAAATTATCTTGCTTAAATTCTGTATTAATTTTTTTTTTTTTTTAAGGAAATGAAATGTAAGAAAGACAGCTTGTCCTATCCGTAGAGCACAGAATGATTTTCAGTCAATGCCTTTATCTGCAAATGTGCTGCTTGGTAAATTTTAAAGTCAGCTTTGAAAAAAACCCAGCTCAACAGACAAGTACCAAAGTGAATAATTCAGAGTGCTGACGAGTGCCAGATAAGGCCGAGTGTAGGTAGTTTCCTGCCTTTCATAGTTGATTCTGCTGCTGCATGTCAGGCCTGACTTTGATGCTTAGGTGTCATAGGTTATGAATTTTATTTATAATGAACGTGTGGTTAAGAGGTGATTTTGTTCCCTTTAATTGCTCTCTTCGGGAAAGAAGAAAAAAGAAACTTCTTGGTTTATCTTGTAGTTCTTAGCGTATAGAAATGAATACCAGAGATAAAGAAAATTGGTGTAGTTAGTACAGTTTTGAAGTTGGTTTTCTTTTTTTTTTTCTTTGACTAGACTTTTTTTGCAGGAAATGGAAGATAGAGAATTATATTTGAATAGACTAAGCATTTTTTCCCATCTTATATCACATCATAGTTTTTCTTGTAAAATCAGATTGTAATGTTCCAAAAAATGGGATACAGTTTTTAGGAAGATCCATAGCTCTTTCTTGGGAGTTTCAAATTTCCTATACAAAAATCACTTACTCAGAATCAAAAAATATAGAAGTCTTGTATTTTTGTTCTGTCTTTAACTTTTGGGTAAAGCCAGCTATTTTTTTGGGGTGTTCTGTTGGAAACTGTGTTGGCTCACTGTAGGGTGTCTGTGGAGCTGTTGGGGTAGGGAAATCTTTTGAATTGTTTCAAAGTAGTTCTTGCTGGGTGGCTGAAAAAGATTACATTAATTTTCCAATGTAGGCATTTTGGACTACTGCAGCAGTTTGTAGGATGGGTGGTGGTAGCAGCTGAAAGGAGTACAGGGAGAAGACAAATAATGATTACACAACCATCTAGTGACAAAGGTACAGACGCTGAACATATCAAGTGTCAAAGCCATCAGGCTTATTTATGAACGGTAATTTGCTGTACAAGCACAATGGGCTGCAAGAAACAGTCAAGAAGTCATCATAATTTTCTCTTACCTTGCATAGGTTTTGTACTTGGAGTGATTAAATTTCATTCTATTAAGTTTTTAATGTGTCAATTGACAACACATTTCTGATGGACACCCTTGCCCTTCCTCTGCCTGCCAGACACAAACATATCAAAATCCATCTCTTAATATTTGTATTTTCAGTATTGCTGCGGAGTGGAGATAGAAAAGCAGTGTGTGTTACTTTGCTGGATGGAAAAACTATTGAGATGTGTCTGTGTAAACATTATCTCACCTTTTGGCAAAAGTAAGTCTTACATTACCAAATACAGGCTTTAAAGCAGTAAGGATTCTTAATTCAGTTGCCTTAAACATGGCATCTAATGCCAATGTGCACATGCCAACGTGTCCAGGATGTCCAGAGAGGACTGGCAGCAATGACACAAGAGTTACAGGAGAACCATGCCCTACAGGAGGTGCAACTGCTCTATATGAAGGGAATATTTTGCAGCGCCTGAAAATAGCACTAGATATTTATATTTGTGTAATTCTTTTGAGCTGTTGGAGTTTTGTAAAACCTCATTTCCTATCCTTTCATACTGGTTTTTGTTAGGTTGTTGTTTCTTAGCTGAAATTCATTAAGTAGTGCTTCAAAAATTGTTACATTATTTAATTTACAGTAAATCATAGTTCTGACAGCTTTTTTATTTTCTACAGAAAACTCTCACATCTGCAGTTGTGAACACTGCAAAGGAAAGAAGATTTTCTGGCATTCAAAATACATTTCTGTCATTTTAGTGTACCAGATTTTCTAATTACAACTGTATGGGAATAGCAGTGTAAAACTGCTTGTGGTGGTGAAGTAGGTACAGTGTGATTGCAGATCTTTGCCAAGCATGACCCAGTCTAAGCTGTTGCACGCAGCCTGTTAAGAAGAAAATGGAAGTTTATACACATTACCACTGTAAATTTAAAAGTAATTTAAGTTATCAAACAAATGACAATTTAGTTAATTTTGAACATTTTTAAACACACTATCCATCTTCATCATAATCTGTTGTGTAAAGTTGGATTTGAATGGTCTGTTTTAAAAATCACAGCAGAAATGGTGGTGTGTTTTTGCCTAGGTGTGTAATCACACCTGTGGAGCAGGAGAGAAAGAATACTGTCTGTACATATGCTATGTGGATAATACTGATTTTTTTATAGTGGAATCTTACAAAGAAAGATATGGATTGTTTGGGTTTGTTTTTTTTTTATATTGGATTAAAAGAAAGAGGCTTACTACTTTAAGCTTGACAGGTCTCTCTTGACATTTGGCCTGACATATTTGCCTGAAATTTTGGCCTGAAGATATTTCATATCCACAGAGCAGAAATGGATGAGTGGGTTGAAAAATTGTGCTTACATAATTAGATAATGAAGATTCTTTGGTATTATATAAGGTATAAATGTAGAGAAGCTTGTTATCATTGCCCTAGCAAGGTTTGTGTTGTATACTGGAGTAAATTTCATGCCTGTATTTTGATAAATACATTTTATGTTTATAGTTTAGAGGGCAGCTTTTGATACTTGTGTATTGTGTTATGAATTGAATTATGAATTGAATGAAGCCTTTGTGCTGTGTTTCATAGTAGCACTTTTGTCTTGAGTTTTGAAACATTAGTTTTGTGTGTATGGTGCTTCTTCATTGGGTCTTTGTTGTTGGTAGTTTTGGTTTTTTTGGGTTTTTTAAATTCAAGGTAGAAATCTAATGGTCATAAAATTAAACCTTTCCGGCATAAATTGTTGTGAAATTGTTGTGCAAGTTATTTTACTTCATGTGTTGAAGAATTTCATGTAGAGGAATCTTTTTATGGTATTTATATCTAAATATAGTCTTCATTCCTTTGACAAGAATAGTCTTTGCAGTTTTGCATTTAGCGGACTTCTTTTGGATGGCTAGATTTCATTACTGAGGGATTAATGAACAATTGACAAAGAAGTATTGATAGATTGGGAACCTTGGAAGTAACACTTGACCTGAAGAGTCAGATTATTTTTCTTTTTTAAAATCATTTTAAAGTATAATGAAGCAAAGAACTAGCAGTCCACAAGTGTATTTGTTCAACTCCATTTTCTGCTGTGGATACATGGGCTGTTACACTTTATAATACAGCCTCTATTTGTGGATGAGTGTATCATGATTGTTGAATGCAGGCAGTTTGTTCAGAAGACTTTTATTGTTCAAACTAAGCTGAAAATGATCTGTAGGATAAAGCTGTAACATGGTTCTGGATTTCCATGCTTTGGAAAGCATTATATTGCCAAATCTGCACACATGTCTTTGTTTAATTATATTTTCTTTCCTTTGAAGGTTGATGGTTAATAAATTACATATCTATTAATAGAACATGCACAATATTCTATTAAACATTAAATTTTAGGGTTTCATTTAGATAGGAAGAGAATTTCCACCCAATGTAATGTATTAAAGAGGTCAGTCTGCATAACTCTTGTGGGCCCTGAAGTAACATGCACATTTGTAGCATCAGTATGCTGCTTATTTAGGGAGAATTGATTGCCTAATCTGTAGTGATAGGTATTTAAATTTTGTAAGTTTAATAATTATAGAATCATAGAATAGTTTAGATTGGAAAAGACCTGCAAGATCATCAAGTCGAACTGTTAACCCAGCACTGCCAAGTCCATCACCTAAACCATGTCCCTAAGCACAACATGTACACATCTTCTAAATACCTCCAGGGATGGTGACTCAACCACATCCCTGGACAGCCTGTTCCAGTGCTTGACAACCCGTTTGTGAAGAATTTTTTCCTAATATCCAGCCTAAACCTCCCCTGATATGTGTTCACATTTCTTTTTTGGGAATGGTCAAGTCTCTGTAAATGAGCAAATGTGTTATTCAGATATGTAGAAATATTATAGGTTTTAAAAATTAAATTAAGAATTGTATTTAAGTAGTTATGTTGTGTGTTTCGCTTTCTTTTTTAAATTGATGAAAGACAGGGCTATGCTACTTTAGCTTGAGCCCATGTTGAGCTTGTTTTTTTGTGTCATTAAACTTGCTGCTTAAGAGTTCACAGGACTGACAGACTATTATTTCCAAGTTTAAGAAAAGTCTCTAATGTAAAACAGTGGTTTTTTTAGAGGATACCTTCACTTTTTCCTGGACCATGTGAAGAGGTTAAGACTTTGATTTATGAAATAATAGAAGGGAATGATACTTGTTATTTATAGCAAACAAATCTCTTTTTCCCTCAAACTCTGATATAAAACAAAGATAACAGCATTACTCTTTTCTTTGGTTGCATGGCATGACATTCCAAAGCATATATGTAGAAGGCAACTTTGTAGCTATGTGAATATGGAGAAATTTTTTATTGTTTGGGGTTTTTTTTCTTAAGCAATATAATATTTAGGCTCTTTTTGCTTGGTATGCCTTTAACTTTTTTGCTTGAGGTACAAGGAGGTATCCTTAAAACTCCTTACTTCTCTGAGCATGGAATTTTTTTTTCAGATAACAAAAATGCAGAATGGGATATAATCTATAGAAACATGTTTTTTGTTCTTGTTCTAAGCATGCGTATATGCATTCCAATAAATGCTTGGTTTTGTTTCATCTGAGAATTATTCTAAGGGTTTTTAAATATTGTATCTCAATTATGTTAAAAAATTATATTTGGAGACTGAAGCAAAGACCAATTTCATAACCTGTGCCACCATCTGTTAAATACACCAGGAGCTTATTTTTTTTTCTGGATGGGTTTAGCCAGCTGTCCATTTTGCACTGTTGCCCGGATGGAGGCGTGCTTTTAAGAATAACACTGTAGGCTTTCTGTGAGTTGACAAAAAGCTTTTTTATTTTGATCTGAGACTCCTTTAGCTTGTCTGACACTTCCTTATATTTAGTCTCTGGCTGAGGAATGTATTTGAAACCATTCCCCTGTTGCACTCCTGTAGTCTGTGCTTTCATCTTCTCCCACTTAGGTCTGGAGCTGCTCCACAGGACGAGACATGTGCCATCCCAGCGAACCCTCTGTGAGGCATGTGGACGTATTTGCTAACGGCAACCCAAAGTCCATTTAATCCTATTGACATCCAGCCCACGTGGCATTCAGTTAATCTGTCAGACACTCTCCTTGCTTTATCTGACCCTGTGAGATGATAGAGCAACCAGCTCTTCGCTGACTGCAATTTAGAGCTGGCTTTAATTTTAAAACATAGTTTTAGAAATTAATTTTCTGACCTTTGTGGGAATTTTGCTTTTTTTAAAATTGTAAAATAATGCCTTAGTAAAATCTAGGAGAAGTCAGTTGAAGAAGCTACCTGAGGCAGTGCACTGTATTTCGTGACTTGGATTTCTGTGAAATACATTGTGTTCTGTGTATGATCGCTCACTCTTAGAATAGCAGAGCTCATTTTTTTGGCTCACTCTGTTCTATCAGGTCGAGACTGTTGGGCTGGGAAAGGGTTTGGCTTCACTTCGTGTGGAAATCCTTGTTTGCTTATTCTTCATCACTGTGTTAGCTAGAGGTGTCTGCACCACTTAAAAGCATGAAACCTCTGAATTCAGTGTTGTGTATGAATACCCCAGTATATTCTTGTCCTGTCCAACTACATTTTCTGATCCTCTCAGAACAGCAGCACTGTTTTGGTACAGCTTGATGAAGTGGCATTTTGCTGTGTCTCTGAAGTGTAGATATGCCTATGAAACAGAAACAAGAATTTTTTGCTATCGTATGGAGTACATCTGGATTACTAATCAAGCTATGGTATCAAAATACTTGAAATGGTTGTTTTCCTTATGTGCATGTGTCAGTTGGATAAACTGAACGTGAGAATTCATTGCATTCAGTCTCTGCCGTTTGTACATAGTTTGCTTTGGCTTAACTTTATTGGCCCAGCTCATCAGAGGCTTATTCTAGGAAGATCAAGGGCCTCAAATCTATGCTTTAAAAATCTCCTTTGCCCCAGCCCTTGTCTTCAAAATCTCACTGGAAGCTTTGTAGCTAAACCCAGAATATATAAGGTGATTGCAAGACAGTTCATTTATCTGTGTTCCTGGCAAGTGGACAGCTGAACCAAGCACTAAATGCCTTCATTCAAATGTTTTGTTGAACCAGTAGACAAAATAGTGCTGTAAGCTCTGTTTTGGCAATTCAGTGTCTCCTACTTTCTCATCTAGTCATTATGTCTGGACAGGATTAGCCATGTAATACTTGCCCTCCACTGACCATGCTTCCACCATGTCCTTATAGTAGGATTTAGTTAGTGGTCCTGCTGCCCAAAGAAGAATTGGCCACTGGGTGATTTGAGGGAGTAGTAATCTACCAGAAATTCCCCCAAAGCTTTTCCATATGTCCAGCTTAAAACCACTCATCTGATGATAGTAGTTTTACTAGATCTGACCCTGGCAGAGGGGGGAGAGTGGGACCATCTCTTTCATCAATAGCCTGCATTCACAGAAGTCCAGATGTAACAGGAAATGCATACTCCTTATGAAAAGACCAACTAGCTGAATGTTAGAGATCCAAGCGTGCTTACATTTATGTAACCACCACTGTACTGAGACAATGCCAATCTCCCAGGAAGGATCATAGCAATGAACATAGCTTAAAGGATTAGTTGCTTGTCAGGCAAAACAGCAGCACTCTTTTAATTTTTTTTTTATTTATTTCGTGAACTGAGTTTGAATAGTGAAAGGTACATGAATACCTAAATAGTTTTCATTTTAAGTAGTTATTGCTGTTATAAACTTCCTATGGAATTGAATTACCAAGAAGAGAATTAAGGAAATAAATTTCTTTCATTTTAACGCCTTTTTGATACAGTATTTACTCACTTCCTTCTCGTATTCTGAGTGCCGTATTTATCAGACATTAATCTCCCTACTGATGGTGTATTCTGCGTGTGAGAAAATAAATCAGAGGAACGGTGAGAAATCTGTAGCAATAAAAACCTGTCTGACAGAGGACATGAGTTTTAATAAAGCTATAATATGCATGTGCGTGGGAGGCATTGGCGGTGTTCATCTATTCCTGTAAAATGTTTTTTTGTTTTGTTTAGCCCTTCAGCTATCGGTTGTAGTAGTGAAGTAATGGTATAAACTGTTAAGGTAGGGTAAAAGACTTTTTCTTTTTAAGTCTTGGAGTCTCATAGAAAATTTGTGAGTCAGAGGTTGTTACGCAGGGATATAGTCCTAGACCCATAATAAATCATTTTTCCAGAACGTATTAGTAGGGCTTAAACCTGTTAGTGAGGCTGCAAAATGTGGTCTTTGAAGCTCTACTCAGTTTTACCAGTGCTTTGGTATATGGAATGTGTTTAATACAAATGGTATTTAAAAGTAAGAAAATCCATATTTATAGATCATTGACTCTTAAGGTTAGAAAAGACCTCTGAAGGTGTGTCGCCCAAAGCAGAACTACCTGTGATGGTGGCTCAGAGCAGAGCTAACCTCACACTTCGATCACGCTGCTTGAGCCTTGTTCGTTTGAGTTCTGTCTGTGTCAAAGATGCAAATTCTGCTGCCTTTCAGGGCCAGAGCTTAACCCACCTTCACTGGGAGGGTGTACCTGCATTTGCAGTGGGAATTTTCCTTGCTGCAGCTTGTGACTATCAAAATGCTACAGAATACTGTTAGATACTTTAGCTCTTTGAAACCAACCTACATCAGAATTCCTTGTATTTTAAACTCCATAAGTGATTGATTTGGCATCTGTAGCAAATGGGGAGTTTGCCTGTGCATAGGAGTTTGAAGAGACACCTGTAAGGTTTTATCAAAATAACCTATCATTCTGCATTCTTGACTTCTCTACATTGAGGTGTTTGCCCTTATCCGTAGATGGAATGGTTATGATTGTATAGATTAGTATTGAAAATCAGGCTTACGTAAAATATCAACAAAAAGGTCCATCTCTCTTAGGTGGAAGTAGGAAAGGGAAAGTAAATTTATATGTTTGGGTTAAGAGGGACATAAAAATAGGAAGACACTTCAATTGAAACTAGATAGCTAAATAGGAACAAAGAAAAGAATTCTTCCCAAATACTAAACAGGCCATTGTGTGTGTAAAGCTTTGGAGAGGAGCAGTTGATCAGATTTTTGTAAGGCAAAAGACAATAAACAGAGAAAAGTTTACTCTCTTCTTTGCTGTTTGTAATGGGAAAAAGTGCTTTAAAAATGTATGGACAATATTATGTTCTCCCATCCATCTTTTGGGGTCAGCAGTTAACCTTTTGTTCCTTGCATGTATAGTAACCCATGTTTTGTTCACTTATATACTTTGTTTAATGTGTTTGGGGGTTTTTTTGTTTCATTGGTTTTGGTTTTGTTTTAGACTTTATTTTAATGTCTGCATCAGGCTACTGAAAGAAATAAATAGAAAGAGAGGAAAAAGAAACTAGCAAATATCTTACTTAATCTGAATGGTGTCAGTGATACTAAAAGATGTAGAAATGGTGTTTTAAGTAGTTCTCTGAAATGCTGCATTGCATATGTTTCATAAATTTTTGAAAAGAGATATTGCAAGAGAAATTCTCATCTGTGAAATATGCATCCTGGTGGAAATTGGTACTAATTGCTGGAAAAGAGGAAGGTCTGGAACAGAATATTGCTCTTTCCTTTTGTTATCAAGGAGAAAAGGGACCTCAGTTAGTGATGATCTTGTCTGTGTGTGGACAAACATGATGTGTGTTTCACTTTCCTGTGTTTCACTTGAACGTTCACACTGTTGCTGTACCTATAAAACAAAAACTCTTTTATTTGAATATCTGTTCCCCCGGCTTTATTTATGAAAACCCCTTCCATCTTCTGAAGCATGATAAAACACAACTAATATTCTTAGTTTAATCCTGCAAGGCCGCTGGGACTTGTGCTCCTTGGGATAGTGTCACATTAAATGTGACCAATACCTCCCTCTGTATGCTGTCAAGTAGTGTCATCCTTGCAGCAGATTGTGTAGTATTTTAGGTGATGTGACAGTATATTGGATACTGTTTTTTGTGCTATGAGTGCTCATGTGTGTCCCTTTTGCTATCTCATTCTAGTACCATGTGTAAACAGGCAATGACTCAGTGAAGGAAAGCATGTTTATAGTATTTACATATCAAGGGAATGTGAGTGACTGCTTATACCTGGTGACTTTTTTGATCCTTTTGGATACAGGAAAAAAAATATCCATGCCTGTCACTCAAAGAAAGAATTTCAATACTGGAAATAAAATTATGACATAAGAAAGCGCCAAAATCACCTATAAAGTTTTTTAGACTCAGCAAAGGGTTTGGGTAATTTTCTAGGCAAGTGATGCTTCAGAAGATCTTAATTTTAATGAAAATGACACTGGGATTTTTTTCCTCCCTTCAAATATGAACCATGAAGAGAAAAGTTCATGCTGTTTTAATGAATTTTAAAATGACCTTTTCATAATCTTAGGAGGATATCATAAAAAAGAACAAAAAATACCTTCAATTCCCAAATTACTTTCTGAACAGATATTTATGCCCTGCAATATGTTTGTCTTTCTAAAGAGATCCAATAGTTGGTATATTAAATATACGTTTAATTCTCTGTGCCAAGAGAGGATTATGAGTTAAATGAGAATAATTTTAAGTAGGTTCATATACCAACAATTGAAAATATTGTAGGACATGCCTTTCTTCCCTGGACTTCTGTCTGACCCGAAAGTCCTAAAATCCCTGGTGTGGTTGTGGGAAAAACTATGTTAATTCAGGTATTATGTAGACAGCCATATGGTAGGAGAAGAAACAGAAGGAATTTTTTTTTAATTAGATAATGGTGGAGATACTGTAGACTGCAGCATCTTACAGTGCCAGCTGGAAACTATGCCGTGCCCCTTGCCAAACTGCTGATGCTTCCCTTGTGTGAGCTTTCTTCATCAGGGCTTCTTACAAATTCCAGTTCCTCTGAGCACAGAGACAGTCCATCCCAAAATGAGCAAAAATGAGTGGATGAACCAGTAGACTGGCTTGGTTAAACAAGGGTTAGCTTAAGGAGGTTGTGCCTAACAGTTGGTTTTCTCCCTGCAGGTTGGTTACAGGCAGACCTGCAGGGGTCTGTTGTAGGACCAGATTATTTAGTATCTTCTTTCAGTGACCTGGAAGAGGAGACAGGCACTTGTGAACTCGCTCCTGTGAACACCAAACTGCAGGTGCAGTTGACCTGTGTGAGGGCAGGGCTGCCGTGCAGACGGACCCAGGCAGCCTAGGGAAGGGACAAGCAGGAAAATCAGAAAATTCAGCAAGAACAAATGTCTTCCACCTGGGGTGCACTAACCTCCAGAAGTGAGGCTTGCTGGGGACCGACTGGCTGGGGAGTCAATCACAAACTGCTAGCGCGTCTTGGCAGGAGTGAAGGCTGACAGCACCTGGGTGATATCAGGAAGAACATAAACCAGGGAATTAGGGGAAGTGAGTGTTCACTTTCATTTGGCTCTCAGTAGACTGCATCAGGGATACAGTGTCCAGCTTTGCACATTTTTTCCTGTACCTCACTGAAAGAGGAAATGTGTTGATGAGCTGCAGCATGTTCAGCAGAGGCCACTGAGGTGGAGCACTTCTGTGAGGAAAGACTGAGGGAACAGGACTTCTTCAGCCTGGAGAAGAGCTGGCTTTGGGGACACCTAACACCAGCCTCCTAGTATGTACCAGGAGGCTGTCTGAAAGCTGGAGCCAGGGTCTTTAGTGACTTAAAAAGGTGGGAGAATGAAGGACAGTGGTCATAAATGGGAACAAGAGAGGTTTTGCATTGTGGAGGGGGATCTTTAGTGTTCAGATTTACTTTTCTCTATCTTGCTGCTTGCTAGAGAAGTCTTCTGGTCATAGCAGTTTATCTTTATTGTATAGCCAGCAGAATATGCTTGGAAGTAAAGATGCTTCATAAATTGGCCAAATCTTTAGGTTAAATGGCAGTTTTATTGTTAGGAAATTACCTTGAAATGATTTTAAATTAAATCTAGGTTAAGATAAAATTTAAAAATGCACTCTATATACAATATTGCAAATAGAAAACATAAATGATATAAAGAACACAACTACAGAAATGTAAGAGAGGGTATAGTTAATTGATTTACTTTAAGATTGAATCTGGAATACCTCCCTCTTGTTTCCAGATAGTTTGCCATGTTTTATTTCTTGAAACCCACCTTGACAGGGATTCTGTCTTTTTGTGTTGTGTTCCATAGGTAGTTACTTCTCCTGGAACCTCTTTATTTTATTTTTTTTTTTAATCACTGGCTTTTAAGTCCTGAAAGGCTGTGAATGTATTGAATCACTTCCTTGAAACTTCTTAATTTATACTTCAGAGAATGTCTTCCACTGTGCTAACACAAGTACTGTCTTACTTTCTTGAAGATGGAATTGCAATTTTGTTTTATCTGGTGTAATTTTCAATTGTTTTTGTTATGGTAGTAACAACTGAAAAAGGCTTGAAATGTCTTGCTCTAGTTTCTGTGCCTGCTCTAATGCTTATAAATCTTTGAAAGAAATGTTATCTTCAGCTACATCATCTGTCTCTGTCCAGCGTTCATTAAACAACACACTTGTTACTAACATCTCAGTGACATATATGTATATATATATGTATCTCACTATTAGCAATAATAGTGAGAGATATACATACCTTTGTATATATCTTTGTATATTACAGCTTTGGGGTGATAATGGATCTGAGGTAGTCTGTCGCTCAGGGATACTGTAACATTCTTTTCTCTTTTTTTCTCTTTTTTTTTTCTGCAGTGTTTTTATTGCTTTATATGACCTGACTCTCTTTTACTGCAGACTGTACTTTGCTCAGTTGCATTTGTGTACTTGTCTTTTGCTCTGTCTCTCCCTGCTGTGACTTTCCCAAACACTTCCTTGTTCACAGGCAGAACCATCTGATGTCAGATTTGTATGAAAGCCTCTAGTCCAGGCTTGTGTTCTGGTCCAGCTAAAATATCTGTCCCTCTAATACATCTTTTATTAGCTAAAGCAGAACTAGGCCTAAAGCTGTCTGCTTTACCTCTGTTCTGGTTACACGGGCAGTATCAGCTTTCTGATCATCACTTGGGTCTGTAATCTGGGTGCCATTTTTGAATGGTGTGATTCACAGGCCTTAATGGAATCTTTATCCAAAGCTTTCAGATTCTTGTTTCATAACAACTCTAAGTAACTTAAGCTGTCTTGTCCCTACAGCTATTACTGTCCAGGTTCTCCTCGTGTCTTTTTTTTTTTTTCAGTTACTGCAGTATTCTTTTCTCTGACCTGTTTTATGAACTTCCAGAATGATCTGCAAAGATATAAATGTAATGTTTGCATTCTTACTATATCTGTTCACTATCTCTTTCTTCCCTAGTTCATGAAAAATAGGTTGCTTATCTTTTTATCATACACTTCTGTTTTCTGCTGGGTTATTTGGCTCTCAGTGGCAACTGCATGTGCACTTAATGATCCACTAAGTACATCTTGACCTTTATCCCATACTGCCCATTCTGTTTTCCTTCTTTTTACATCCCTTAAATTTCTTGTGCAAGTTTCTGCAAGAATTTTGACAACACAAAGTAATATTCTAAGGCTACAGACCATAGTAATAGTCAGCAGTGCTGTCTTTGTGGTTTGTTTGTTGAGCTTTTGTATTTCCTTGACTTATAAGGGACAGCTTTTTTATTCTGGTAACAGTTAAGTGTGCTAGACTTCAATTCTGGGCAATATTGTCATACAGATCATTAAGGACGATGTGGACAGTGTCTGCTTATAAACTGGGGAATATAAGATTTAAGGCAAACTGAAAGTTGTAAGGTGTCACTCCTGGAGTGACAAAAGTCCTGGCCAGCAGCTAGGCACAGCAGTCAGAAAAATGGTACAATAGTAACAGGTACAAGTAGGACAAAAGTTTGAAGGCAAAATTTAAGTGTACTTTGGATCGTGCAGACACTGAGCTACCTGCAGGTGAAATGAATGGTCAGATATATAAGAGACTAAACTGGGGGAAAGTGTATAATGTCACATAAATGTGTGAACACAAATGAGTCACTTGGACTGGGTGCAGGTAATTAGAAAACACTGCTGAAAGGAGGAAAAATTAGGAAAATAGAGACGAAAATTGATAGGAAGCAGAATGTTGTAAGAGGCAGGAAGGACAAAGAGCATCCAGGATCACAGGAGTTCATAGATGACTAGAGATTAAACAGAGTCATCAGAGTAGTTTATTGCAGTTTTTGTTCACCTTCTGAAGATAAATTGGTTTTTGTTTTCTTGACAAGTTGCAGTCAAACAGGAAAGGTTTTTTTTTTGGGATTTGTATTTTTTTCCCCAAGGAACAAGAACTCACCCACCTAGAAAGAGTAAAGTTACTGTGTAGGATGATTCATGGGGGAAGCTGAATATGATATGCTTATAGCAAGATTTCCCCAGCATTGTATATTTAACATGTATTGCTGTGGATGGTTGGTTTCTTCAATTGTATTTACTTCCTCATTTAGTTGCATTTAGTTCAGTGTGAAGTAGGAAGTGAACCTTAGAGACTGTAATGGGGGCCAATGAATTAATTACCAGAAAGCTATCAGCTAAAATGACTTCCGCAAAGAATGACTTGTGAAGCTTCTCTTCAAGATCTAAGTCTTTCAGGAAAACTGTTCTGATACAGTTTCCAAGATAAATGTAAATAGATGGATTTTATTCTCTTAAGTTAGAAGGTAGTTTTGTATAGATAATCAGTTAATGTCGAACACATGGTACATGACTCAAGCATTACCACTGGACCTTTACATTTATTTCCATTTGTCTTGATACAATTCTTTCAAACTTTAAATTTAAAAAGTTGCTTTTAAAAAATACATGGAAGTGCTTCTCCTTTTTCCCTGTCTCTTCATTTTTCTCAGAAACAGTCACTTCATTCTATCCCTCCTTTTGGACAAACAGAGCAAGTCCTTTCTTAAGTGAAAACCAGTGTAGAAAATATCAGTGTCACAGGTGTAAGTCTCAGAATATTAAGTGTGATCAGTGTAGAAGGCTTCAATAGAAAATCTGTGTCAGTGTTAGCTATCTCTTTCCTGCTAACATTGTGTGGGTAATATCCCTCTTTTGAATTTAGAAAGATGGCATAATTCAGGGAACAAAGAAACAAAGAATTTATTTGGTGTGCTGGGTCCTTCTCTCACAGAGTTTTTTGGGGAGAAAGACCCTATGGGCATACAACTTATACCTTTTATAGTTTTCCAAAATCCCACCCTTCTCAGATAAGTTTTAATGTATTCCTTTTTACCTAAAAAGGTTTCTTTTCTCTGAAAAGGGGCTTTCCCTTTATCCCAATTGGCTGCAAGCCATTTCCTGTCAAAGGTGATGGATCTTCCTTTGTTCTTAGCCCAAGGAGAAAAGGAACCTCATGTACAAAATGACCCTAAAAGATTTAAGTTTTAAGAATTTTGTCATTTTTCTTATCCCACCGAAAGAGACCCTGATACCCAAGTTCAACTCTTGGAACTTGGATATCTTACAACTTCACAAGATGCCTATTTATAAAAAAAATAAATTTTATTTCTCATAATTGTATGTATTAATAATGAAGTGAATGTGGGTCTGTCTTTCTCTAAAAATGTTTTTCTGGACATGTTTGAGTTGGATGTACAACCTGCAGTTTTATGCATTAAAAATGTAATTGTATAGTTTCATGAGCAATTAAAATACTTGTGACTGTTTAAAAACCCAAACAACTCTACAAACCCTTTATTTTACGTAAAAATATCTAATCTCTTAAAAGAGATGTATTTATAATTCACAAGCACTTAATGCTTTTATGGAAAGGGGAAGCAATCAGTGTTATTTCAAGAAATTAAATATTTGTTTTGTGTTTTGTGCTGCTTTCATACTTGAACGTGTGCAAAGGGGAAAACATTTTGGTTAGTAATACAGTTCTATGCTAGAGCATACGTCAAGTGTTAAAAAAAAAACAAAACTAAAGAAGCTAGCATAAAAATATATTAAAATTCCTGAGGTACCGTTGGAATGACTGAAAGTTGTTCTCCTTACTAAGCAGTCTAGATCAGAAACTGTAAGGTCTTTAAAATACGCTAATTTTGGAGACTGGTGGTTCAGAAGTTTTATTCTCTACACAGAGAACAATTGCCTGTGGAAACCACTGGTGAAAAATATTTGTTGTTCTTTTTCTTAAGCTCAAACTAAGAGCATGTACTTAGGATGGTGCTTTTACACCCCTTTCCAGGGACAATATGTCTAACTACAACTATTTGAAGTGTGCATAGGTACAGCACAGCTTTCAAAGTGGAAATGGAAAGCTTTCTCAGGTTGAGGCTTATGCCTTTGGCCTGTTGTCATGAACTTATGCTTCCATCTGTTAATCTTACTGCTTTGCTTATAGGATAATTTTTTCCCCATATGTAGTTCCCAGTGTTTCTGTCTGCACTGGATTTTGTGCAGGAGACCAATCCTATGACAGCATATGTGTGTTTTTGGAGAGACAGAAGGGGATGGAAGGGGATCCATTTAGCACCTTGTCATCTTTAATCTTTTTGGTTTTCCTCTTAATGCTTTTCTACGAAGCAATAATAGCTCTTTAGGAGAATTTGTTTGGCTCCAACTTGTTGTTAGGAAGCAGCAGAAGCAGCAGCCTGGGGAGCTGCAAGTCAAACTTCCAGGTTCCCCCCACAAGCACATGGAAATGATGCAGAGTCCTCACTTGCACCTTCTTCTATTGAATCAGTGTTAGTTGGACACTCAGCATCCATTCAGAGCTTAGTTTGTTGAGAGAGGGGAAAAAAAAATAATTAAAAATAATTATGACTTTGTGTCATGTGGTTTTAATGTCAGTTATACTTCCTTCCTTGATGAAACAAACAGTATAATAACAAGGGAGTGCCATTGTATTTTCCTCTGGAAAGCTTGGAAGTCTTTAACTGGTGCGTGTCTGTGAATATAGCTTGTGAAGCAGAGAAGTAGGATGAAATACACTTTTGATTTATGTCTCTATAGTAATTTAGCCTACTGCAAGCACCTTCCCTCTGTGCAAGTGCTGTTACCAAAGCACAAAAGAAATAATTAGAAGGCAAGAAACATTTGGGTTTGTGTTGCAATTTGCAAAGTTCTGAATAAATGTGTTTTCTCTGTATGTATGTGCATGTGTTTTATAGTAGTGATTATCAGTATTTAAAGATCGATCGAAGTTATGCTCTTTCAAACTTCCCAGTGCACCTTAGACTTAGTGCACTTGTATTTGACTGAAATTTTATCCATACACAGAAATATCATAATATGAACTATGTTTCCTATTAAACATTGACTGAGAAAATAATGGGTTCTAAGTAGCTATGAATTGTTATTAACCCTTAAATTCAAGGAGATTTGAGAAGTTCAGGTATATGGAAGGGTAAAAATGCTGTTTTGGGGGTAAAGGCTTACTTTTTCTTGGTGAAATACGATGGTTCAAAATAGACCAAAATTGAGTGGACCACGTCCTGAATTACTTCCTTTTTGGATCTGAAAATCATGCTTAATCGTTTGTTTGAGGTAAGAAAAAGGACGGGGAAAATGCTGTAGGAGTTAATAACTGTATAAATTGTTTGTGTACAGTGAGGCAGGTTAATGGTAAGATTTAAAGAGCACAGAGGATGTGCGAGGTAAGCATTCAGTAGAATTTACTAGTTTGTTTTAATGAGACAAAAGATGTAATTTAGTAAGAATAATCATGAAAATTATTGACATGACTTACGTCAGACAGAGCTGTTAATTTTCAAGAGCCAAAACCAGTCACAGAAGGCAGGGAAACATCCTTCAGTTATGGCACTCTGGAACTGAGACTCCCCATGAAGGTTTTACTTCTTTCTCTCAGATATCCAGAACAGGTTTGTGACAAAGTAAGACTCTATCTGCAAGTTAGTATTCTCCATAGGGAGATTTTATACTGAGAAGTAATACTGTAATTAATAATTATGGAAGTGTTTAAAGGTATACAGACTTTACCCTTTTGTTTATTGAACAGAAGTTTTAATGGGAAAAGATAAAGTGCCATTTGTAAAAATGCTAATAATATATGACTTGTGAAGGAACTATCTCAGAAATTTTAGAGAAGTTTAAACTTGTGAGCTGATAAGCATTCTAGAATGTAAGATTGAAATAGTGTCTTAATTTTCTTTTATCTTTGTGAAAGTGCAAATTATTAATACTGTCAATAGACTAACACTATTAGTAAAAGTGAGTTCTACAGATAATGTATCTTAATTTTTCACAGTGGCATCGCATGTGAGTTATTTTTCATTATAATGCGGCCAGATTGACTTAGTATATGTATGATGCTTAAAAAAACAGTGTTTTTTAGCAACACTAGTCACTTTTTTATTACTTAATCTATTTTCTTACATGCACTTCTGTTTGTTCACTGTTTTGGAGTTTCAGATAATTTGCCCTTCTCTTGCACTGATTTTTATAGAATATCGTTATGGAGACTTTTTTTTATGAAGACTTATTGTTTTGATATTTAGTGTGTTGAAGGTTGGTTCTGTTATGTTAATCTGTTCTATTTCCCAATATAATGTATATAACTGTGTAAAATGTAAGTGATATTACATTTAATAATGTAAGGATTTTAGTTTATTATTATAGATGAAGTCTATTCTCTTCACGTTTAAAGAAAGGGAAATGGATTGTGGAGAACAGATGTGTTCTCAGTTCCAGGGTATGGATGGGTACAAGATTGTAAGGTCTGTGCTGCTTAACACAGAGCATACATGTGACCTTTCCTACATTGTTTTGAGAAGATGACACCAAGGCTTTTGAGATTTGACTGTTGGCAGGTAATCAAGATAATGGTCTCTTCTTCAGAGAGCAAATAGTACCCTGATGACTTTACTGACGCACTTGGGGAGGAAGGTGAATGTGATCATCTGGTTCAGTGCTTGCATATAAAGCTAATTAAACTTTTTAATCCTACCTTTGAGGCATGTATTGGAAAGGTCCAAAATACCATGGGTTTTGAAGAAAGGAGTTCTGCTTACAAGAGGAGTCTGTTACAATTCTCTGTGCTGCAGTTTTTAAAATGTGAAACAAGTTTTTGCCAGGATAGAATATAATCTTTGATACTTGCTTTAAAGTTTCTGATTTAAAGTTTTTGGCTGAGGTACTTTGGGCAAGCTTTTATTGGGGACATATCATGTTAGGTATATTTAACTGCTCTTTCTGTGAAAGGTTTGCAACTCAAGAGGCTCAGTTGATTAATACCTTGATTTTACTTATTTTTAACGGAATATTTGTGTAATGAATATTTGCGGACAGTTACTTTTCATGGCCTAGAGCCTCATAGGCTTCATGTAGCTTTGCAAAGTTTGTAGCTAATGGCCATCAGTCTCATTCCATGCCACGTCCATCAGTGTTGTACTTGATTTTCTTCCTTTTGCTGCTGTTCTGTTTCCTTTGCTGATGTTATTCCTGTGCTCTTTGCAGTCTGGAACTGGGGTAGACTCAGTTTTTTGTGGGTTTTTTGTTTCTATTTTTTTCTATTTGTGTTTTTCCTTGGATTTGTTTGGTTTTTTCCCAGGGAGACAGTTTCTGAGTTCTATAAGTTTTTGTAGCCTGTCATCTTGTCCCACTTCTGCATTTCCTTTGTTGTTCCTCTCTGTACTGCCTTGTCTAGTTGCTTTGTGTTGGTTTCAAACTTTATTGAAAAATCTTAAATTTTAAAAAAAAATGTTTTCTGAGCATCACTTACAGTTTAGACTAAAACAGAACTGAACTGTCCCAGGTGGTACTCACCTGTTATAGCTGACACTCTAAATGTATTCCCCAGATGACAAGATTGAATGTTCTTATAATGTGGTGATGTTTAGATCCTAGACAGTATGTGGCAGTGTACACTTAACCAGCTACTCAGATCCTTGATTTGTCATGTAAACACTACATAGTGTTCATGAAACACTTATTTTGTATAATTTGGTAGGCTGTTTATTATAAGTAAACAGTCTGTTGAAGTAATCAGTGAAATAGTAATATGCATATGAGAATTCATTATGTTTGTTGAAAAGTAATTTCAGAATGAGAATGTTACTATGAAAAGCAGATGATGCCATAGTTGTGTCTGGCACCACTAAAGGACAGTATCACTGGTCACAGGTTGTTGCTGATTGACTCTCTGCTGAATAGTCGCTCAAGCCGTGGGTAGCTTAAGACAATAGTTTTCTTGATAGCTGTTTTGTATGACAAATGCACTCTTCTTTCTAAATGCCAGATTCCCCTTTCAACTTTGTATAATGATTTGTCTCCCAAACTGTTAGGGAAGAATGAAATAGATCAGACTATGTGGATTTTCATTCTCTTCCTATGAAGCAGCTGTATTTTTCTATACTGTCTTGTGTATAAGTGCTAGACTCTTTGTAAGAAAGGATTATATCTACAGTTCTACTACTGTGCTGTAATTTTGACTTGATAATTAGCTAGAAAACGAGTTGGCTGAAAACTAGAAACTTTTGAACCATGCGACCATTAACATCAAGTTGTATGCACAGAACTGTCATTCAATCAATATATGCATACATATTTCCCCCCCAAAAGATTCATACTAAGGAATGTTGTGTCTCCTGACAGCTTCCTAAATTCTGTTCTTATCCTCTTCTCTTCAAAAGCATAGCTCCATTAACTTTCATTATGTCATGACAGGAAATGCAAAGCTATGGCATCTTTCTTTTCTGTAACAAAAAGATGATTTCTTTGTTTTTACATAATGATTTTTGTTACAACTTGGTCATCATAGCTGGCATGGACATCTACCCACAACTCCTGAGTTGAGCATGTTGAATCCTAATAGGAAAGACAACCTTCTGGCTTGTCTTTCTGAGAGGTTGCCATTTCTCATAACACCAAAGTAATGCTTCAATTGAGATAAATACAAAGGTTTAGTAATCATCTGTGAAATAATTGTCCTTTAACTATAGTTATTTATAACCAGTGGTACCAGTGAGATTTTTCACAACATGATTAGTTGATGCTATCTCTCTAGACTGTCGTGCTTTTTTCATTAGTGAAAATAGGATGAGAGAGTCTTTAAGACCCATTGTAATATTTGTGGAACTATTAATAAAGCATCTTAGTTTTAAATCAACATCTACCCTGTAAAAGAACTGTAGCCTGGAAGCATAAGAAGCAGCTATCCTAAAAAACTAGCAGTCTGAGTACACAAGAAACAAAGAGGAGAAAAGAGTGATGGGTCATCTCCACGTCTTGGAGAACTCAGACATGCGAAGGTGGTGAGTAGTAACTACTTGCTGTATTGACCACATGTGCTGAAAACATGAGAACAGGAAAGTTTAGGATTTGGAATATGACTTAAGTCTAAAATGATTTTATTCTGGCAAAAGTCACAATGTATGAGGAGAAAAGCCTGTTAAATGATGTATTTTCCTGTTGCCTATGTATATAGATTCAAAAAAATTAGTTCAGGGAAGTAATACAAATTCCTTTTTGCTTTAAAGGTAAGAACTGTGGATGCTTTGGGGAGCTTTCAATGACATACCTCTGTGGTCCATACATAGTGTTTTGTAAACCATAATTAAGGTGCAAGCTAGCACACATGTTGCCCCAGATTCACAGAAGCCAGCCTTACTCACTACTTTGACACAGAGCAGATGGCTTGTTATCATGTAGTTGTTGATGCAGTAAGAACTGACAGCCATGGCTGGTGTTGCTTATATTCACTACCGATTAAAAGACAGTATTGCCTTCACAAGAAGGCAACACTGTTCTCTCCTCCTGGTAAGGTTTTAGTGACATCCTAGACCAAGAGGATGTTTATGCTTAGAATATCAATTGGATCTTAAATCTGTGCTTTTTGTATTTGTATGAAGATAGATTTTTCTGGAGGGCTGGAATGAAGCATTTTTATGTAATTCAATGCTTTTTGTGTAGACTCTGGGCATACAAGATAAGATAGGAAAATGATACTAAATGTGTGTTCTCTAAAAAAGCTTTTCTTACCAATTCATTTTTTTTCTTCCTTTTCACTATAATCTGATTTTCTTTGAAGAAAAATCTTTTGTGGTTGAAAAAGGTTAAGATACCTTGCCAGGCAGACACAGCCTGTTTTGGAAGGACTTGGTTACTCTGGTGGCAAGTACTTCACAAAACCATGTGGTAATCATACAGGGATAGTGCATCAGGAACTAGATCATCCGAGGAAGTTGAGCAGCAAGTTAACAACTGTTACATTGTATGTTTCTAACTATAGAAGGCTTAACAATCCTGGAGAAGAGGAGACCAAAATGAAAAGGCAGCTTTAACTCCTTTGGTCATTAGTAGGCAATCTGGACGTGCTAGTGTTCTTCATGGTGGAGATAGGATAAGAATTACTATTAGGCTGCCAGCTGGTTGGAAGAACACAAGCACTTTGCTGGCATGCAGTAAAAGAAAGGTTAATAAGCTGTACCTTTTAGTGTTCAACAGTGAATGTAAAGCATAGCAAATAACTGGATCAGATCTTATTTGTGATATCATTCCATTAACTTCAGTCAGTTGACTTCAGCAGGCTTAGCTTGGGGATGCATTAGTGCCATAATGTTTAAATAGAAGAAAAACATGTAAGCTTTCTGTAAACATGGCTTACATTTTTGTTGAACATTAAGGGTAACTCATTGGGGAAGGAAAAAATGGAAGGTAAAGAGTGTTCATTATTGTGTACTGAGAAGTACAGGCATAGGTCAAGCTGTTTGCTCTTGAAGAGTTGTATTCTGAATAAATTGGATCAGCATCAAAATCCTTGATCTTTTATCACATAATTCAGTGTTTTCTCTGGGCTATTTTAGGATGAAAACAATTAGAAAAGGTTGCATTCTCATTCATATCTGAGTTGCTTACTTTTGCTAGAGTAAATGAGCTCTGGTCATAGAAACATCCATTTTGATTAAAATGTGAACTATATTTTGCATCAGAGACAATATATATATATATATAAAATGCCCTGTCTCTTGCCTTTAATTATCACAGCTCAGTGATTTAGATAGCATTTTGGAATGGCAAAACTTTGGCTGACTGCCATGATACACAGTAAGCCCAGAGAAGCTAGGAATTGGTAGCTATTAATAAAAATTTAATTTTATGGTGTTCCCTAAATACCGTAAGTGAAGCAAAATACATCTCTAAGTCAAAGTGCAACTCTTTGCCTCTTTAATGTTTTAAAAGATAATTAAGATTTTTTTCCATTTTGTTTTTGACATGTATTCTCAAGGCCTTAAAAATTGAATACTTTGGTGCTGGCCAAGTTACAGAATCATACAAGATGAAGGACCTATCAGCAGAGTCCTAGAATGAGACACTTCAAACTTAACCTCCTATTGCTGATATTTCCATTGGGATATAGGTCCTGAAAAATCTTAGGGAAGTTTTTTTTATTCTTATTAGTAGCTCAGAGTTGATATGAGGGGACTTCCAGGGGACCATGTGACTCTTTATTTGTTTTTAGGGAGTGGCCTTTTTTCCTAAGAATTTCTCAAGCTGTGTCTAGTTTAAGTGGCAAATAGTATTTATATTAGCTATAATCTTCTACTTAGTCACAGTGTGTTTTTTGTATGGTAAACTGTATTAAAAACCAGATAATGCAACAGTTACTGCAAGAGAAAAGAGAAGACAAAATTGGATTTAGAAGGTTGTTTCGTTGCTCTTGTATTATTTTTCTTCTGCTCCAAATCAGGCTATTTTTATACTTGATTGTCATTGTCCCTTTCTGGGGGCCTGAGGAGTAGCACATTTTAAAAATAGGCTTTACAGTGGAGATTAATTTGTTTCTGAGAAAAAGTATAATCTCATGCTATACTCTTCATGAGTAAGATCTCATGAATCCTTATGCTCTCATAACTAAGGGTTAGACCTTTTATTTCCAGGACAGTGGAGTGATTTTTTGGTGGAGTTGTTTGTTTGTTTGTTTGTTTGTGTTTGTTTGTGTTTTATTGGGTTTGTTTTGTTTTGTGGGTTTTTTTCTCCTTTTATATAAATGCATTTTTTCCTTATTTAAAGATTTTCCAAGAAATTTTCTGAATTGGCTAGTTACTTGTGTCTTGGCACTTACACATTCATATACATAAATATATACACTGACTTTTGAGTGATCCTTAATTGCTGTTCCTGTCTCACATGGTAGAAAGTAGAAACAGAGGGAAGGGCAGTTAAACTTCTGCAGTAAAGATTAGCACAGGAATGCAGAGAGCTCAATGCATCTTTATTATGTTTAGGTAACTTAATATGAAAAATCACTTTTTAAAACTCCATTTAAAAACTAACAAAAACATTAAAAACCCCCAACATTCAAAAAACAAAATCCCACTTTTCTCCTGAAAATTAGTATGTGGAAGTAGATGATATCCATGAACATATGCTGCTTGCAATTATAATTGTTTTGATTGTTCCAGTAAATAGCAGCTCCCTTTAAATGTTCTTTTTTTTCCATGTATTTTCAACATTTTCTTTGTTTTCAATTTTTTTTTCTTCAGTGAACTTCAGTTTTTGTCAAATTAAAGGTGATGTTTGTTTTCATCCAGCCTATAACTGGAAGATTATTTTCAGCTTTACATATGGTCTTACTGACCTGTTTGGGTTATAAAATTTTAATACCTCCCAGTCTAGGTAATATTCTAGGAACGTGGGTTAAATCAAATTGAGCCTTACAAAAATTGGTTAAAGGTAAGAAGAAATAATTGATTGGGGATTATGAAGGGATGGAGGGTATCTGCTTACCCCTTGGACTTGGAAAAGTAGCTATGTATGGAACTGGTTCCATATATATGGAATTGTATGTTCTCCTTTGTTAGCAGCAACAGTAAGTCTTCACTTTCAAATTGGAGATTTTAGGCATTTCACAAAATAAGTATTCACAGTCTTGCTGGTCTTGCATCAGTCTTTTCAAAGATGACATTGAACTCTCCTAAATAATATTTTTAAACATTATGTAAATAGTCTATAGAATACATTAGAACAAATGTTGAGTTATATCAGAATTAAATCCAAATTTAAGTAAGTGCCTGAAAGTATCATTATTCATGTTTGCGTGATGAACTTCTAAGCTTTAAATACCAACTGATAGGAGAGGATGAAAATAAGGTTATCCAGGGGCAGTTCTTGAGAAGACGTGGCAGGATGGTAACAGAGATGGTACATACTGATTTCCCTTTTAAATTCTGGAGTCAAATGTTGGGATATGTGTCATTAAAAGATATTTTTACATAGACAGAGATCAAAAATATAGAAAGAGACACCTTCTTTTCTCTCTCCTACTCACACTCCTTCCCACTTCAGAAAGAAAATGTGGAATGCTCTTCTCTGCTATTATTTTATGTAAGTTCCGAAGAAGTCATACAAAAGCCTGTGTTGGTGCTTCACCACTAACTCCATGTGCTACAGGCCAGGGACCCCCAGGATATTTCGCACCAGCATGGTCTGGTTCCAGTGTTACTGGGAGTCCCTCCTGAGAGCAGAGGCTCCGTAGTTATTGAACCACCTCAATGTGGCCATTGGCAGCAGAGCTAATTGGTTTGGCCTGCAAGCACAAACTTCTCATGTGTGCATTGACATTTGATGCATTTTTACTATTATTTCCAATCTTGTGTTGGGAAATGACTGGCTCAGCATGGTATGCTGCTTGCTAAAATGGTCTCTACCAAAATTTTATGTTAATCTAAGTATATCAATTTCTCTGTTTTTTTCACTTTAGTTCTCAGTGAAAATACACTTACTCCAGCACTGGGTTGAAAGGATGATCTTTGAAAACAGCAAGCCTGAATGCCACGTGGTTTACTTTCTGCTTTTTTTGGCTACCTATTTGTGTTAAGTTTCATGGTCTTCTGGAATGTGTTAAAGACATAGTCTTCTGTGTGTTGCAATTTGCACATTATGATTCTGAGGGACTTAGACAATTATAACCTGTGCAGGGTGAAACTGCCTTGTCTGTGGCTAATGAGTAATCATAGAAGGTCTTTCTCTGAATCTTCCCTGTCAGAGTGGATTCTCTTGGGAGCCAGCAGGAGACAAGTTAATTCTGTACCCTATGATTAAAGGATGTACTTGGGATACAGTAGCCAAAATTCCATTTGACCTCAGAAGACCAGGTACTTGAGTACTTGCATTATTTCAGTTAATGGATTGCATCTGTTTTCTTGTACTGCTGGGAGGGAAATTATTCCTGGGTGGACATTTATTTCATTAAATCATGGAAAAATATTTTACTGATAGAACCTCAAAAAAAAAAGTTATTATTCTGATTTTACTGTCATATTAAAACTGATTTTCAGTGAAAATTCTTAGTTCTTAATTAGCTCCAGCAGACACTTTGGTATGTTGTGTTCACCTCTCTCCTCTCCAAAATAACCCCAAAAAACCAAACTGAACAACTAAAAAAACAACCCAGCCTCGTTCCAGGAATGCAAACAGTCAGGATAGTAAAGGAAAAGGTATGTAAACTTCACTGAAATCCATTGTATTTTACTGGTTATTTTTCATAGTATCTGTATTAATTTATTTTGAAGAACAGTGCTTCCTAGAGATTTCTTCTTAAAAGATAAACCTGGAACTCATAGGAGGATATTGCCATTGTTCCTGTGTTCTTTGAACTGAAGTGAGGAAATGGATGAAGTGTGACCAAGCACTAGGATTTTAAGTTCAAGAATGTCATGGTTTCCATAGAAACAGCTAGTTCTGTCATAGCTACCGAGTTAAATGCTTATAGGATTTTGCCTTTTTTCCACCTCTAAATGAAATTTGCTTTATTTTGGTTTTCTCTTTTCCTTCACTTCAAACTTCTGAAATTTGCTAACCTAATTTTTAGCAGTGCAATGTTGCCTTAGGTGTTCCTTGTTTGAGAAAGCAGTTGCATATAGTAACACTTTTTTTCATGTGGTAGTAATCTAAAGGTGAATGTGTCTTCGGAACAGGCTATGAAGTTCACCTCAGTCCTGAATAGAGTGATGCAGGTGCTGTCACAGTTTCCTGGTGTCATGTTGGGATTGCCCTACTTTCACAAGTGGTGTGGCTTTGAATGAGTGATGCAGCTCTGCCAGCCAGCAGGCAATGGAACTTGTCTTCATTCACAGGGACAATTTATGTTTCTTCTCGTGTTCCATGACAATTGTTTTTTCATGGTACGAAATAAGTTTATAATGGATGCAAGGCACTATAAAGGTAGAGTAAAGCCCCTTTTTGCATCTAAAGGTAAATACAGGGGTTCTGAGTGTTGCCAAGTGTAAATTTTAGGGGTTCAGTTGAGCAAGTGTGGTTAACTTACCTGTATTTCTTATAAAGTATCTGGTGAAAATAGGTGTCTAGAAGTGTGATTCTTAAGAAATATAGTTTTATTTATTTTACCAAGTCACTCTGGAACAAGAGTCCAGGATCAGGGATCTCTTCTCTCTCATTGAGAATGCTCGCCCTGTTGGGCTACAAATTCATACTTTTACTCACTTGCTTCCTTACCTTATGCTCCTTAGTCCCTCTATCAGCTAGTTTCTTGGCCGAGAAGGAGCTAATGTTATTATTCTACATGTTAAATTCCCAGAAAGTTCTGGAAATCTTCAGAAGGCTGCTTGCGGAAATGAGTTAGATTCAATGATCATGAGCTGATACAGCTAGAATCAAATGGAAGAATAAACAAAGTAGGAGTATACAATAAAGCCTTTGATTTCAAGGAGGAAGATGCTGATTAAACTAAATGTACTGGGTTAGTAATAGGGAGAGTATATGAAGAATTTATGTGTTTGGTGTTTCTTCAGGTCAGAGAGATTAAAGTTATAAAAGTTATAAAGTTATAAAACATCTGCATGCTAAATGAGTGAAAAGATGTGAAGAGAGACTTTGAATTTGACAGTTGTATAACCATCTCAGGAAGGATGTTGAGAAGGAGCAGAGCAGAAATAATGGAATAAAATTCACAATATATGTTTACCCAAGTTAGATTATGACAGACAGACTCATTAGCCCATTTTCTTTGGAAGGAGATTGTTTTCCAGATGAGGGAAATGCAGAAGTGTACTCTCTCTGGACTTCAGTGAGTAGTTGATGTTGAGTAGGAAGGGATCCATTTGGGAAGGCAGGGCTTGAAAAAGTGTGTGACTTGGGTGGAGAAGATGGTAAGGTACAGTGTTCAATGTGGAAGTGTCAGGCTGGCACTGTTATGCTTAGTGGAATTCTTTAAAGATAATTTTGGGACCAGCTGTCTTTCTGATGTTTTCTTTTGTGCCACTGACATAAGGAAAATCAGTATGCCCATGAAATTTGTTGATGATGAAAATTTGGAAGCACCAGTAGGACAGATGATGATCACGGTGTAGTATAGAAAAGATTGGATTATCTCAAAGACTGAATTAGTAGGAACAAAATTAATTGTATTAATATGAAAATATCCTGTGCATCATGAGTGGTTAAATGCTATATTTTGTAATGCAAACTTGAAGGCTTATGTCATGGAAACAACTGGACTAGAGCAGAGCATTGCGAGATTACTGCATTGCAAATGTGAAACAGTTGTGATGTTTGTATTGAAAACAGAGAGGCTTTTGCAGTCAATTTAAGGAGGTTCTAGTATCATTTTATAAATTCCTGAAATACCATGTAGAATTCTAATTATACATACTTAAGAAAGATTCATCAAGACTAAAGCAGGTATGGGTTAAAGAGAATTGTAGAATCATTCACTTTGGAAAGGACCTTGAGAAATTTTCTAGCCCAACCTCCTGCTGGAAGCAGGGTCACCTCTGAATTCAGAACAGATTGCTTGGGGCTTTGTCAGTTGGATCTTGAAAATCCGCTAGAGCAGAGCTTCCAAAGCATCTCTGGGTGACTACTGTTTTGATGTCCTCAGGGCGAAAACTTTTTACCTTATCACAGTTCAAATCCTCTTGTTTCCATATATGAAACAAGATTTCTGTCTTGGACCTCAGCAAAGAGGTCATTGTTGTGGTTATTTAGGCATTGGAAGGCTGCTAATAGGTGCCCACTTAGGCCTCCAGGCCTACCCAAGCCCAGTTTCTTTGATCTCTGTTGATGTGCTTCAGAACTTTGAAGACAGTGATCCCACCAAGGGCCAGCTTTTTAATGAGGAAAACTTTTGCTTGTTTATTTTAGCAAAGTGTGTCCTTGTCTGCCGATGTAGAAGAAAGCCCTTGAAACCCTAAGGTTTTTTTGCTACAGTGCAAAGTAGGTGAGTGTAACCTGTCCAAGAATAAACATAAGCTGGGAATGGGAAGAAAGCCCTCAATGGAACTCTTAGGTTCTACAGCAGCCTTCCAAGGAGTGTAAAAACTGAAGTTCTTCGTTTTGTTTAGCTGGATGCATTTCTAGGAGTGACCTGGCCTCTAGAACCTGCAGGTCCCTGCTGACTTGGCTTATGTCTGATGCTGCTGTTTCACTTAGTTATTTGGGTCTGGTTCAACCGTACATGAGTCTGATGGAATCCAGTCAGCTAAGTGTACAGCATGGGGCTGGGAGCCATTAAGAAACATTGATGTGTCTTTGGAGAACAGACTTATTTCTTATAATTATAAACTTGAACTAGGAAGTAAGCTTATTGGATGTTGAGGAGAAAATCATTTTGTGTCTGTATTTTAATCTTAAAACAGCTGAAGAAAAGCAGTTAGTTTAAACTTGGGGCTGTATAGCGTGTGGTGATATGACATTTATCCTCCTCTGCATTCAGTTGTAAGATGGGAGCAATCTCAGCCTGCTACTGGAGCATAAAATTGATAACAAACTGAATTGTTCAACTGAATAGATGGGAAGTCACTTAAACATTAAGAAATGAGATTTACAACCTACACAGTGTTTCTGGATGTTAAAGTGACTTCCCATTTAGCACTGTGGCACTTAAGACATTTTGTAGTTATACCTTAAAGAATGAACAAACTTTGCAGATGTCTTTAACAAAGACAACACAACTCATTCTACATCTGCATATATGTGACCCAAATTTCTCTTCCAGAAGTTGTCGTCACAGTTGTTACTACAATCTTTGCATAGACATAATTTTAATTTATGCGTTTATTCTGTTTGGTGTTTTTATTTGCTTTTGTTTTTTTTTTTTTATTTGAGGGGGGATTGTTGTTGTTTACAGAATATAATCTACACTGAAAATTTTTATTGTGTATGCAGTACAACTGATGGGGTAGTCACTGGAGCTCTGATTATGAGATTGGGGGAGGGGAGAGGGCAAGGTTTGCATGCTTGAGATCACAAACAGAATGTGCCATTACATAACTGTGCAGAGGAGTTATAGTCTGCAAATTGTATTTAATCCTACTTCTGATGCTGTGGCTGTTCTTGGCTGCTTTCACTAGTAATGTTACAGTTGGTACTATAATGCAGAAATGTGAGGATATGATCTATATCACTTTCCTGTAGCAAAAGGCTGGAATTCCCTTTGGTAGCCTGAGGGAAAAAACCACACATAATCAGGATGGTTGTTTTTACTTCCCCAGTGGAAGAGCAAACTTGTCAGGGCCATAAGAATTGCAAGAGTGTCTTGGGACCAAGGCACTTTTGACAAGAATGGGAGGATGGGCTTCAAGCATACAAGGGATACCCATACAACCTCTTTGCTAACTTTTAACATAGGAAATAGGATACAGGTTAGCTAAGACCACTAAGAATCCTTTCTTAACTTGAAAAATTAAAATTTGCTGCTTTTGTGTCAAACCTTCTCTACCTAATCAAGATTTTTTTCTGCATTTTGAGTAAATGTGTACGCACATATTACACATATGCTCTTATTTTTTCTTCCTTTTTCTTTTAGTTCTGAGCTGTCATTAGTAGAATTTTGGCAAAAATATTTGTTTCAGATCCCCTATACTTTGTTTGCAAGATTAAGTAGTACAGCAGTTACAAGCTGTTAAATTTCCCCATGCTCTTGAGGGGAATGAGATTAGACTCTAAATTTAAAGGCAAGTTTTGGAGTTCTTTGCTTCAAACCCTTTGGAGTAGTGTGATGTGCAACTCAAGACTAAGATTCCTTCAAACTAAGGTAAAGAAACATAAACATATATATATATGTTACATATACAGAGAGAGACAAAAACATGCAAACTAAATGTGTCAGTGGCATGCTGTACTATAAATAAGAAAATACTTTAACCTTTCATTAGAACAGCTGTTTCCTTGTGCTTGATGCAACATCTGCTTGACTTAAGAATTTATTTTGGGCTTCTGCTGATATTTGGCGAATTATTTTTTTTTAAACGAAAATATTCATCCTGAATTTTACACATACTTAGTAATATACCCTATAAAATTATTAGCTTATTTTGATGTGCCTTTTATATTTCATAATAAGACTATAAGAAATGTTCTTCAGCAACAAAAAACTTATCCATCTTGGGGAGGTGGGGAGAAATAAGGATCTAACGCTTTTCATTCTTTCTTTCCCCCCTCCTGTTGCTTTGTATTGATTTTATGTTGCCTATTAACTGCAAAAATATGATTTTCCAAGAAGCAAAGTTGGTTTTGGTTATTTTTCAGTGATACTCATCTCCTCTCTGTATTCAGTGTGTAGTGTGCCTGGTAATCTCAAAACTCAGTAAAAAGAATAAAAAGAAATGTGTGTCCCTAATGTTATGCTAGCTGAAAAATAGCTTCAGTTCTATGTTAAGGCTGTGCTGAGCAGGCTGTGCATATTTTAAGTGCTGAGCAGGGCTAATCTTCTGGGGCTGTTTTAGTCACCTCCTTGTAGGATCCAAATCAGATAGTTCTAGGGAGCTGATGGTTTGGTGTTATACCTGCTGCCTAGGAAAGTGCTATGATCTTCAAAACAGGTAACCCCCACCACAGCTAAACTACACACAGATGAAGGAAAAGAAATCCTTAGATAACCTGCACAAATTCAGAGTTTGGGGACTGCTCGGCCAGAGGGAGGGGGGATATCTCATGTGCCATTTAGAGTATAGGAAATGGATATGGGGAATTGGAGTGAGAGGCAGGAGGGCTGCTGGTCAAGAAGCACATCACCTCTAGTGTCTACAGCAGGCACTGGTCCAAGAATTTGGAGTTGGTTTGTTTGTTCTTTTAAACAGGCAGCCCATTCCATGTACAGTAACAGTTTGTGATGCAGTCTTAACTTCCTAAATTTTTGGGAGTATGTTGGTGTTGTAATGAGATGCATTAATGCTTAAAAATAATTAAAGATAATGAAGTATAGAGAAAATGGAATTGAGTGTGGTACATCCCACCTACAAAAACTAGAGCATGGCAAGCTGATGAAAAGAACCTATTTTCTACATAGACATTTTTATAGTGACATCTGAGTATGTACTTAGTAACTGATGTGGTGCTGTATTGCAAACTGTTGGTTAAATAGCAGAAATTAAAATGTATTAGAGAAATTGTGTGTGTGTCTAAGGGCCTAACATAAAGTACCTAGCTGAAAGGGGGGAAGTCAGCTCAGAGAGAGCTCATTATTAGAATCATTATGAAACAATTGTTGGATCAATCTTAATGTTTCCTGATTGATTTAATGACAAAGCTAAGTGTAAAGAGGACTTGCTGCTAGAATTTGTTGATGACATGAACTTTGAAAAATGCTTGTAATGTAAAGAGAAAGAAGTGTTACACAGAATTTTGGGGGGGATTTCTTAGTCCATGGGCCCAGACATGGGGGAAATATGAAACGTCTTTGTGATGCAGAATACTTCTTTATACCTAGCCTCATTTCCCTCTGAGGGATGGAGTACTAGAAGTGGAATGAAATTTGGAGCCATGTGCTTTAGGGTGATACAACCAATTTAAAAGCTTGGAAGCTGAATAATTGAAAGAATCAAAGTAGAGAGGGGTACAAAGTAACCAAGCAAACAGCGTGGTGTAGGTATGAAGAAGGTATATGTGCTGTTGGGATACAGTCACAGAAGGTGTTTCCAGTAGACAGAGAAAATTACTGGTGTTATACAAACATCTGGTGAGACATCATTTAGTATGCTTCAGAAATAGTCATCTGTTTGAGGAGAAAATTGAAGAAATTGAAAGGTGCAGAGACAGGCTCCTAGGATGAATGGGCAAATAGATACCTCACTAGAGAAAGCTTGAAGAGTTTGTCTGGGGTAGTCCAGCTAAAGAAATCATATATGTAGTGTTGTCTATACATACGCAGGTGGAGACAACTAAGGGAGGGGAAATACTTAAATTAAAAGACAATATTAGCAAAACAATAAATGGACATAGTCCAACTTGTTTGAATTGTAATTCATTACAGTAGTCAGGTTTTTGGAGTAAACAGGAACAATGGAACTTGGTCTGCTTTTTCTGCTAAATGTTGGTGAGATTTGAAAGTCATTACCTAATCATTGTGGAAATATCAAAGAAAACAAAACTTTAATATGTATAGCCAAACGTGTTCTGAATTTTATGAAGAATTGTCTTTGACTAAACAGCATTCCTGCAGCTTCTCTCCTTTAAGTTTTTTCTCTATTTCCTGGTATACAGCGATACTCTTACAGTGGCTGTGGTGCTTTCTCAGAGACAGCAACCGCTTGGCTGCTTTCCTGTTCTAATGGTAGAACTTGTATATTCCAAAGGGTGTTAGCAGGAGGACAGTGAAGGCAACCTAGACCTTTTATGCTCACTCTTTTATACTTGCTACACTTTGAAGTAGAGACTGAATTGCTTTTAGGAAGGGTCATTTTCTTCATTGACCTTGAAGTGTTCTGGATGATAGAGATTTTAATTTTGATACCTCCATTAGGTACTTAAAGATGAATCCAAGCCAAAGCATTCAAGAGGGAATAGACAATCTCTTTAGAGAGTTTCTGAAAGTAAGTGGAGAGTAGGTGACTGAGGCTGGGCTGTCATGTTCAGTGGATATGATGCACTGAGATTTTTGACCCTAAAGTCTTGAAAACTTGTTCATCACTGTAAATTTTTCCCTTCATATTTGATGTAGAAAACAGTTTACTGAATTCCAACAAAGAAAGCTTTTTTGCAACTTACCCTGAAGTGAGAGCCACAGTTTGAGAGTGTGACTTGGAAAGAAGTATCCAAGCAGTTAGTATACCTAAAGTCTGGCTAAAAGTTGATGAAATGTGGACTTGTAGGTCAAAGCACAATAGCAGCTAGACTCCTGCTTGCCATGGGCATTCGTAAGTGCTAGCTACCCAAACATCTTTTATGACCCTGCTAGCAGTTGCTTGAGGAGCCAACATTTTATCTCTTTTGCATTGTAAATAATGTCACGGTCAGTTCATTATATGTGTTATTTTAATGCTATATGTGAAAGGAATAATATTCTCTAATTTGCAAATAGAAGAGAGGAAAATTATGGCCAAAGGTGCTGATCATTTCATATAGGATATTAATGGAAGAAAAATGATTATGTGATGTTATTGCTGTGCTGCATGGGGACCTCAACCACTTTGCTTGTAGTGAAAGACAGTGGTGGGACAAAGTTTTGGATTCAGAAGACTGGCAGAGGGATTCAAGCTCGGTGCCCACTGGGACCAAGGAAGCATACTGACTCCCTGGTGTTTTCTAGGAGATGTCTGGCTGAGATTAGGGCTGGAGGAAGCGTGCTAGGGCTTTTATTTAGGCTGACAGGCTATTCAGGAGCAGATTTTGATATTTTTAATGTTCTCTAAGTGAATTTTTCAGGTTTATATTTTTCCTCTTCATTCAAGAAACTGTGTTGCCAGTGTGTCCTTGCTAGAATTTTTTCTACTCTATTGAAAGCTTTTTTTGATAGCACAGTTGATTCAATCAGTAACAATCCAAATCTTCTGGTGTTTATAATCAAAAATGCCAGCTATTAGAATTTAATGTTCCTAGATTATGTGTAAGCAAACAAAATTTTATTGACCTCTTTGACCCTCTTTCTAACACTGTCTTAAACTGTTTTCTCAAATCATTTGGATCAGTCTTCATCCAAAATCAATTACAACTTTTTAGGAACCATAAAAAAATTAAATAATTTAAGTCTTCTCTGTAGACTTTCTTAATATTGGTTTGGTCTTTTTTTTACCAGATAAATTTGCGCCTCATCTTGGTAAGCGGGAAAACAAAAGAGTTCCTCTTTTCACCGAATGACTCTGCTGCAGATATTGCAAAACATGTGTATGACAACTGGCCAATGGGTGAGTAGCCGTGTGGCTTTGGCTTTTTAACTGGTGAGCAAGAAGCTTTCCTGTATTGTCAGACTAAAGGATCAATAAACTAATATCTGTGCTCAACATTCAAATTTAAGTATGTTTACTCTGTATCTGGACTGGTTATAAATCTATGGATTTATATAGAAATACAGTTGTCTTGCCTTCTTTTTCCCACTTTCTTTGGTTGGGTAGATTTTTAGATGTCTGCACTGTTTCCTACTTTCTAAAATTTGCTTTTCCAAACTGAAATACTTCTTTCCCCCTATCTTTAGACACTTTTCTTGGTCAATCATGTTAGAGGATCTAGTAAGTGGGAGGAAATGTTAGAGATATAAAACCTCTTATGTGAGGACTAATATAAGCTAATATTAAATATAGCATGTCACAGGAACACATTAGTAAAATTGAGTCTAAGTACTTCTTCCTTACTGCCCTTATGTTGGAAAGGATTGGTAATACTGGTATTTTTCCAGGAAAAAAAAATATAAAAGCACATTTTAAGGGACATTGAAAGACTGGAGGTTGGTTGTGTGAATATATTTGGTGTTATGCAGGAATACTGGCTTCAGAAAATAGACTTGAGAACTTAAGACGTGTATTCATGTATGTGAATAGTTTCCCAAAACAAAGTGCTTCTGTTTTGCCCGACTATGATTTCATGGGAAAATAGCCAAAACAGAGACATAGCATTACATACGATGAAAGAAAATGCTTCTTTTGGTACAGGACTTCATTTGGGTTACTGTTTTGATGTTAAAAAGACTACTATTTATACAAACTAAAACATTGCCCTATCTGTTTTTGTGGTGCCTTTGTCAAAGACATATGGTGAATGATAATTCATGCCAAAAAGTTAGTGTTGCTAATCTGTACTTTAGGCCTTAAACTGGTCTTTAAGGTCAGGAAAAACAGAGTTCCAGGGGACTTGTTTGCTGTTTGATTAGCTGGGATGCAGTATTATGTATTTAGTAAATACGTAATGAAGGAGGAGGGTTTAAGTATTAAATACAGATGTAAAACACTTTACCACCAAGAAATATGGTTGACGTAGAATTTGTGTAGCTGCTGTTCATATATTGATGTGTGCCTTCAACATGATAGTCATAACCAAACGTTCTTTGTGTACTTTTATCTGAATTAGTAGAGGCAGAACTGGATTTTTTTTCTTGCTCAAGTTTATGCCTGAACATGTGATGTCATGTTCCCAGTCTTGTGAAGAGCTTGAAAGTTGCAGATTCTGAGTTTAGAGATGGGAAGAAACCCAGACTTTTAAGTCTCTTCTTTAAAAAAAAAAGAAAAGTAGAACCAGACATGGAAACCTCAGTTCAAATACCTGCTGTCCTGAGGGAGTGCTCTAAATCTTGATGAATATTTAATTGCCTTTGCAAAAAAGAATACTCTCAATTTAAAAGACAGAAAAAAATCTGCTTCAGAATAGCATATAGATTTGCACAAACATTAGCCCACTACCTGTTTCCAGACAGAGAGGGCTCCTCTTTGCCACAGAACTGAGAAATCTTGATGAGGACTAAAGTTTCCTTGAAATTGAGATGATATGGTTGTTTTACCACCATTTTGACTTGTCACGATCTCATGGGGAAAATAGTCACAAAATATCCTCAGTTGCATGCTGCCAGGGTTAAGGCAAACCTCTCCACACCTCTTTTGGCAATACAGTTGTTAATTAAAGATCTCTTGACTTCTAATAGAAAATGCTGAATTTATTTTAATGCATATCATCTAGGTAGGTTACCTATTCTCTTCTTCCCCTCCCCCTTTCTTCTAAATAATAATTTTTTTCTTGTACAGCAATTATCTGAACTTAAAAAAAAAAAAAGTAGATTCAGAGAGTCCTTGGCTCATTTAGTCATCAGTGGAAATTAAAATTTGAATTCATGTCAGAAAGAAATGTTTCAAACTGCCAGCCAAGAAGAAAGGATGGGTAACTTGGCAGCTTAACAGTGAGAAAATACCTGTGCCAAAATATAGTCTGTCTTCTTTTGGTTGTGATTTTACATCATTATGGCACTGTAAACTGACTGAAATTCTCCTTCTTACAGCCACATTATAGTGGAGTTCAGACTGTATGGAGTAAAAAAATAAAAATTGGTATTCTAGCAGTGTGATAATTCAGATCCTTTACATAGCCCAAAGCATAGCAGAAGGGGCATGTGCTTGAATTGCAAGACAATTGAATGAGTGGCAATACTTGAAATTCAAATAGCTTTGCTCCCCTAATTTGATGTAATCTTATGAACTAGGCACATGGCAGCACCTGGGAATGTTGCAACCTCTGCTGTTGGTACCAGCCTTGCCTCTGCTGTGTTCTGGGGCTGATGGCTCCTCCTGCCTGCGTCTCTGCCTGCTTGCTTTTTGCACCAGATACCTCTCCATACAATCTGCAGCCATGGCTTTTGTTTTAAATGCTTCCTCTTCCCCCTTTTTCAGTTCTTCTTCTTTTGTGGTGCCAGTTGATACTGCCTATATGTTAATTGTACGTTCCCAGTGAACAGGTTGGTTTTTGTGGCTTGTTAGGATCCCTTGCTGAATATTCATTTTGGTATATAAACACTACCAAAGCAGAAATACAGAACATTTGTGAACAACTGTTGCCAGATAGCTGGTCAGCTAAGAAACAGAAGACACTGTATTCCCAGAGAGCCCATTTAAATTCGACATTTCAAGGCTTTATGATACTTGTTCTGAAAGCAAAGTGCATATTTATTTATTCTTCACATTGTGACAGGGAACGGTAAAGGATCATTTAAGCTTATAATTTATTCATGATAACTTAAGCATTATAGGAAAATACATGCTCTCTTTTCCTGAACCACTCTTTGCCACATAAAAATATCCATGGATTGGCCTTTGAGATGTTCCTTAAAATGTACTGGTGGATGTCTGCTCTGAGAGAGCCTCTGTTCCAGCTCTCCGCAGTGGCTGTTTGGGGCTGCTCAGGTCACTGCCCCCTCTGGACACGTTATCTGGTTGGATCTGGCTGTCACTGAATGGTGCTGAGCTGCCTCCAGAGCTTTTTTCAGTGCTGTGATTTCAGAGTCCCGTTTCAAATGACCCATCACATGCGCTTTTGCTCTGTGTGTGGCTGCTTCCCATTGCTGGAGAACGCCTCCAGTTAGTCAATTAGCTGGTGAGGAGGAGTATGGCTTGAGAAACTTCTGAATTGGAAGAAATTAAGGCACTTTTTGCCTGGATATTAAGAATCAGGAAACAACTTGCACATATGAAATATTTTGTTTAGGACTTGTATATGTGCTAAATATGTGCTCCAGTCTGTGAAGTCAGTAATGTTATGTGTTTCAATGCCCAGTGTCAAATAATAAATTTAAGAATAGACTTCAGGTGTGCTGCCCTTGAATCATCTTCCTGTATCTTCAACCTATATACTCTTTTTACTGTTTCATGCAAAAGTTTTCTTCCTGGTAAAGGTGAAAGAAATAACAAAAGATGTTTTTATTACAATGTAACTGTGTAAATTCTCTCTCTCTTCAGATTGGGAAGAAGAACAAGTCAGCAGTCCAAATATCTTGCGGCTTATTTATCAAGGGAGGTTTCTTCATGGCAATGTGACATTAGGAGGTATGAAAATACTTTTCATTATACATGTTACAGTCAGGCAGAGGGGATATTTATTTACAGGGCAGTGAATACTGCTTTACTGTTCAAGATCACAGTATGGCTTGCTTTATACTATTTTCCTCTGTGTAGAGTGACATTGTACCTTATTGTGTATTTTTCCATTTTGTTACCAATAGTTAAACTTTGGGAGGTACCACCTGCTAAGTCAAGTCTTCTCTTGCACAAAGTAACTGTAATGCTGCTTTTATTTGTTGTCTTTCTAAATGCAATATTTTGTTCTACGTCTCTTTCACTGCGCTTACCTGGCAAGCTACTTAATAAGTATCTGAAGTATTTTAAAGTGTTTGATAAACTTTATAATAATTGGTCAGACAATACTTTAAATCTTACTGCAACGCCGGAAGACATCCTATGAATGAGAATGAGGGGAAGCATTCTTGCTGTCCAGTGCTCTCCCAGGGATACAATTGCATAGTTATGCGAAAACAACAGTAAATGGCTTCAGTTCTTGTGCAGAGGAAATGCTATTCAACTCTGCCCCCTCGTGGCAAGTGTTTCCTCACAATTACATATTTTGGTGGAAATCTTTGCTAGAGGTGTGACACACATTTTGTAACAGTAATCTTTCCCTTTGTAGGTAACATTTTCCAGTGTGAATATCAACTGTATCAATGACTAAACAAAATGAGACTCTCTTTTCTGTGCCAGTTTAAAAATAAATTGATACTACTGCTTCGTCTATATGCTTAGATTGTTCATGATTTGGTACTTGAATGCAGTACAGAAAGAAGAATATAATACAAAATCACCAGTGAAATGTTTTTGAAGTTAAGATGAACCTGAAAATAATATTTCTGGACTGCTTATGGTAATTTTTCATGAAGAAGTGACAGAGATGATATAGCCATTGATTCACTTTCTACCATTTCTAGTGTTGGCTTGGGATGTACTTTTAGAATAGATTTATTCTCCACATATATAAATTTTTAATGCTGCTATATATACAAACGAGATCATTGCCAGCTCAGCTGGAAGAACCTGAAATTTTTATTCACTCTTTAATTTGTATTTTTACCAGGTGACAATGAGTGCAGCTAGTAGCAGTTGGAGTAGAGTTGAAAAACAAATGTTAAGTCTTGGATCATCTCTGCAATTAAAGATGCTAGTCTTACCCTACATTTCCAGGCAAGGATAGCTAAATGGAATTTTCTTTGCCATTCATCTCTGGGTGTTGCTTTTTACCACCAATATTTGTTCCTTTAGTGACATTTGTCTAAATCTGAAACAACTTTGAATATTTGTTTAATATGTTTAACATATTGTTTAATGAGTTAAGCTGAAAAATAGTAGCTTCATGCTGATGACTCTTCCATTACCTTAGGTCTATGAATTTTGAACATTTACTTTGGCTCAGGGCATTTCAGTCCATTCTTAATCATTCATGCATTGCGATTTAATCATCATGTTTTTATCCCAAGGATCTTACATGTATATTAGTATTTTTCAAAAATCCTTTTGTTGCTGTATTGTTTTAAGAAAAAGGATCCCTAAACCATTGGCTTAACTTCAATACTAATGAAGTTATCTGGAGTAAGATTATACAGCTAAAAGGGGAACAAGAATTCATAAAACAGCCTGAAAAGACTCTTTCTTCAGTTTGTGGTGTTCATCAGAGATAACCCTAAGTGAACTAGTTACCTTTAAAAGGGAGATGAAGGTGGGAGGAAGTTTCTTGCTAAACACAATATTTAATTTCTTATGCTGTTATAATAGTTTCATTAAGCTTTTCTAGCTGCAGTTCTCTATGACTGAGTTATAGCACTTAGTGTTATATTTGCTTTAGGTGATAAGGAAATATTGACTGGAATTTGGACCTTCTGAAAGTCACTTTACCATCCAGTGAAACAAAAGTTTCCAAGGAAACAGTTTGATGTTTCCTTTTTTAATGGGAGTCTGGTTTTATTCACATTTAAAAATTACATTTTAATGTTCTAATTGTAACCTCATATCTGTGTAGTGGCTTCTGAATTTGAGACTCCTATAAACTAAGAGGCCTCAAACAATGAGAAATTGATAGGAAAAAATGCTTTTGAGTGCAAAATTTTATTTTAAAGAAATCAACCCTTTTGTTACCTTCTTTGAATGGACTGTCACTACAAGAACAGTAGAGCTAATGGCGCTGGAAGTGATAAAGAAAAGTGGACTCCTCTGTAAAGCTTGCTGTGCTGCTCTTACCTATAGTGCTTGAGCCACACTGTTTGGTGGTGTCCTGCCTGTGCTAAGGGTTGGGGAGTTGGCTAGCAAGGCAGAGTCTGTTGTTCAGCTTCCAACAGGAAATTTCATCCTTTAGCTAAATATTTGTTCTGCAGTTTGTATTTCAAATAATATCAATTAGGGAAGTAATACATAACAGTTCTCCATTTCTTGGTAGATAATGGTAATCGACAGCATTTTGCTTGCTTATTTATAGGGAAGGGTGGAAGGGAAGTCAACCCACCATGTACCATCCATATTGCAAAAGGCAGGGAGAAGTTAATTCTGACAATAGAAAATATGGAAAAACAGTAGAATCGAACAGATGGGAAAGGACTTAAATATGATTTTAGTTTAAGTGAGAGAAAGGAGTGAGAGAACAAAGAGAAGAGCAAGAAAGGATTATTGAGCATAGGTTAGGGTGCTCAGATGCTGTCATGGTGCTCCAAGAAAGAAGCTAGAAATTGCTAGCAAGAACTATGCAAACTAGTAGCTAAAATGAGTTAATTGAAATATTAGCATATTCTACTTGATTACTGCAAACAGTTAATCTCCATAACTCACTAATGAAGTCTCCTGAAGTGTCTTGATATAATGAAAGATGTCCCTAATGTGATTAGTTTGTAATATTTTGCTCTTTCTGTAATAGCTTTTCAAGAGTTTATGTTATGAAGACAATAGTTTTGTTTGCCAAGAGTATATTAACAGTCTGTTAGAGTTTTTAGTTGTACCAAATACCCAAAATATGTCATTGTCAGACTCTAAGCTATCAATAGCTTCTAGTTTCAGACACAAGCAGTGCTTCAAGTAAACTAAGCAACTTTCAGATTTGCCTTTCTATGGAGATGGCTTTTCCCAAAGTACAGCTGCTTCAAAGAAGCTTGTGGAGTTCTGTATCCCTTCGTATGCTTACACCTGTGTTTTAACCTGTGTTTCAATCATAACTTGCATTTTTTCATACAAATACATAGGCAATAAACATGATTTAATAGCAGTGTTTTAGTGAGGCTTATATTGAATACATCTAATTACCAAATACTCGGTTTATTTTTTCATTAGTGAATCCTTAATCTATGCTATAGTAATTAAAATAAAGAGGCATTTTTCTCTTCTGTTACCTTCAGGTTTGTTTGCCACTCATTATTCATTTATTCACTTACAATGCCATGATGCACCGTATGGGAATATAAAAGCTGTAGCTTGAGTTTGATAGGGCAAATTCTACTCAAGTCAGAATGATTTGCGTATTTAGGATTAAGTTCTTGTTAAATTTATCGCTAACTTTTTTTCCTCTATAAGCCACGAAGGACAAAACTTAGAGCATCTTTACCTCATAGTTTTCAGAAAAACAATCAAGGAAAATACTTTAAGTATACGCTGTGGTCGTATACTTAAATCAGAATGTCAATTTCAGAGACAAGCTTTGTGGAAAGCACCATTTTGTTTTGTGTTGCTAAACTCACAAAGGCAGCACTGTGAGTATTACTGTATCTGATTTAAGGTGTTTTAAATTTGATGTTTTTCCCATGCAGCTGGGAAAGGCAAGGTGTAAACATTTTATATTTTGAAAAATCTGTGTCATGGATCAAAGTATGTTTTAGGAAAATCTTTTTTACAGTAGTAGCTCAGTGTTCTGATATCTCAGGAATAACAATTTAGTGGCTGAATTAGCCACTTTTTTGCATCCTTATCACTAAAGAATGCTTAACACCTAAGTCTTGGTATGAATGCCCACTTCTGCTTTTACTCAAAAGAGGAATGCTACGTTTCCTAACAGGAATATCATATCTCTAAGAATGCAGTGTTTTAAGTGACTATTATCATGCCCCAAGGCCCTGATTTATAGAACTTCAACCAGTAAGCAGTTCAAACCTAACAGTATGAACTTTTGAAGAGATGCTAATCCAGTTATAGTTAGTTTCAGTTGGGTATTTTGAAGAAAAAAAGGCTGCTGTAATGTGTTAATAATTCTCCCTTTTTCCTTTTGCAGCATTAAAACTTCCATTTGGCAAAACAACAGTGATGCATTTGGTGGCTAGGGAGACATTGCCAGAGCCAAACTCTCAAGGTAGGCTGTGCACTAGAGGTATTTCTTGCTCGAGTAGGTGGTAAAGTGGTCAGATCTCTTACAGGCTTTTTGAGTGTTTCATAATAGAGAAAAGTCAAGTCCTTGTGCTTTTTTGTGAAGGAAGTAATGGAATGCTTTTGTACTTCTTTATAGAAAACTAAGAAATTAACTTTCTGGTTTTGTATTTTTGTAGACTGCAGAAATTCTTAAAAATTTCAAATCTTAAAAGCTCTTGTTTTTATTGTGAAAAACTAGTCCTGAATTATTTTTCAGTTATGTAGTATGCATGTGTATAATAATAAATAAGTTTTTAACTGAAAATAATATAGAAGAGACTTGTATTAAGCATACTCTCAAGCAGAATTGCTTTAGAAATGGCATGTAAGCAAAGCTTTCTTCTTGCTTTGCAGGTCAAAGGAACCGTGAAAAAACTGGAGAAAGCAATTGCTGTGTAATCCTGTAAACCCTGTTAGCTTTACCTGCTAAGTGTGATGTAATATAGTCTTTGTCTTTCATGCTGCTGGAATAGAAGAGGCCCTACCTTGCTTCAAACACCTGTAGGAAGAGCCTGTCTGTAAATCCATGGAACTGAAATATTACACGAACACTGTCTCATTAGTCTTTTTTTTTTAAAAAAAGATGAAAGATCTATGAACACTTTCATTGTTTATTTTTTTTCAATTCTTCCCTTTTGTTTGTTGAATAATCTTACAGTACATCACTTTTTGAAAGATTCAATCTCCAGGAAGGTTTGTGTTCTTTTCCATAGCAGGAATCATTTTGCTACCACAAAAATCTCCATTAACTGGATCTAACCAGTCAAGCTTTCTAGATGCAATTTGCACTGAATATGGTTGACAGTAAATTCTCATCAACAATCTCTAACAATATTTGAGACATTTAGTAATAACCTGCAATGTGTAATGCAACACTGGAAAATAGTATATTAATAATTAAAACAAATCTCACTTGTGGCCAAATCAAAGGAAAAACTGTTAAGTCAATTCTACGTAAGTCAACCTTAGTGGCCAAACTGGCACAGAATACTAACTAAACCAAGTCTAACTATATATACTTTCACTGCAACGAACAAATAAAACTATGTGCCTGTAATTTAAAAGCACTCTGTAGAGGGCTGATGAAACTGATTCTTTCGTTACTGCGTGCGCTCGGATCTCGTGTGTTAGTTGAGTGCTTATTGAGACAGCACAAACAAGTGCAGAGAGTGCGTTTCCTAGCCTTAATATGGGAGGGGTAGTTTCCTGTAGTTCATAGGCTTTTATTATTGTGCATAAATGTTAGAAAACATAATTTACTAATCAATTTTATGTATTTGAATATTGGCAATGGGTGTTTTTCAGTAATTTTTCTCATCTGTACCTTAGACTCCAGTGTCATGCTTACTCATTAGAGACTTCAAAAGAATTATTAAAGTTTAAAAAGCAAAAAGAAAAACTTCTACCATAATACTAGTTTTGTTTCTTTACGTAATCTGCATTTGGTATTAGTGCTTGCAACGGTATTAAAATCAGAAGCTGATTTTTGAAGGCGTACGTAATTCAGAAGGATGCCATTCTTTTATTTCATATCAATACTTTAAATGTTGATATGCTAAAGAAATTTGCACAGCACTAAAGCATGAGCTAGTTTCATCTAAACTTGTAAAAAATAAAAATTAAAAAAAATATAAAAGATTTTATATTTTTTCACTGGGGAGGAACGCTTCCTGGGTGAAATTACAAATATATGTAGAATATATTTAATAAAAAACTTATAAAATACATAACTATAGAAGTTAAATATAGATTGGCGTGTAGTATAATAGAACAATATTCCATATAAATAGCTTTAGCCTTTAAAAAAATGAGTCACAGGTTGACATTGTGTTCTGTACTTACGTGTCCACAACTCTTACAGATGTTCTGTGTAATCGTTTTTTCGAATGATTGGCATCATTCAAATGTAAACAGGTTATTTTATTCATTGTTACTGCTTTGATGAAATGCTTTATATGCAGTAGATTTACAAAAATATTGTTCATACTGATCAGAATTAAATTTGTATAGAGCAGAGTTTTAAAACAAATTGTAAATAGCACTAAACATTTTCTTTCTGCAACCTGTACCGATAGACTCTTCTGTAAACTAAATAAAAGAATATTGTAGTGCATTTTGGTGGTCTTTCTAGGGTTGTAATTGGGTCTGTAACTGCTTTTAATAATACTTCCTTATCTGGAAATTAGGTAAGGGCTCCATTTTATTTATTTTTAAAAAGGGGGGCACAAAACCTGCTGAAAACTGCTGATGAGATTTATCACTTCAGGTTTGTTTTTCTTTCACCTCACAAGTGACCTAGAAGCTTTTTCTGTCGGGGAGCAATGCGAGCATGGGCAGTTGCCCATCGTGTCTCTCACAGGAGCCATGTGCTCATAGTATAAGTTTTTGTAGTCTTCATTTACTGATGCAAAGAGCATACACACACCTCTCGGGGTGTTGGGAACTGAGACGACAGTGTTATGTTCTCAGATGAGGGCATTTCCTTGTACTCTGCCATGTAGTTGCTAGGAAACTATAGGGACGCAAACCTTCCTATTTTATAAGAAAAAGGTGTGATAGACTTCCCTTTTCCAAAAAGCTGACCACTTAAGTAACACAGAGTCAGATGAGGAATGACAGTACAAGAAAAACAAATGGGCTGAGACGGGACATGCTTTGTTAGTTACACAGGTCTTTCAAATGGATTGATTTTGAAAAACAATCCTGATTTAAAAAAGTAGCTGGGTACTTAATACAGAATAAATATATGAAAATCCAGTGGCTTCTAGTTAAAGTATTTGGTGAGATTCTGTAGCAAACTGGAGTTCCCTTTTGGTGAGATGAATAAGATGCATGTATGCACATGTCCAAGCAAATCTTTAAATGCTGCCTGGCACTTAAAGCATGAGCTTGCCAAAATAACTCCTCCAGAAAGAGGATAGAACTGCTTGCCTGAATTTTCCCACAAATTGTCAGAATTTTGCCCATGGAAGAGCATTTCTGTTGTGGTGTGAGGCAGGTGGAAAACTGGGGTGGGGAGATTGCTAAAAGATTTGTGCTTTTTTCCTTGTATGCTTTGTATTGCGGATTGTTTATTTGCCAAAACAAAAGCAGTAGCTCTTAATCCTACATTTCTCAGCCTTGCTAAAGCTCGTGCATATGCTTCTCTTCTATTTTGATTGGAGTCACGTGGATACTTGCAGCCCAAAATGATTAAAGCTTAGTCTTTTCAGCGTCAGTCAGGCTGTTGGATGCTCTGATAATACACTGAAGAGTCTGACATTTGATTTTTCACTGTTGGATAGAAATGATCTTTTCCCTTTGGATGACTTAATAGATGTCATGGAGAAAGGGAAGGAGAGGATGAATTGGAGTCCTTATTCTGAAATATCATGAAGGGACTATATCTGTTTCCCATACCATTGTGTGTATGTTATCAGTCATAAATTAATAATCACACATATTGTGGCCAATACCCAGAGTGCTGTGCAGCCTTTCAGAAGGACCTTGACAGGTTGGAGAGATGGGCAGAGAGGAACTGCCTGTAATTCAACAAAGGCAAATGCAAGGTCCTGCACCTGGGGAGGAACAACCCCCTGCACCAGTACGGGCTGGGAGCTGACCTGCTGGAAAGCAGCTCTGTGGAGAAGGACATGGGGGTCCTGTTGGACAACAAGCGGTCCTTGTGGCCAAGAAGGCCAGTGGTATGCTGGGATGCCTTAGGATGGAAGAGCATTGCCAGCTTGTCGAGGGAGGTGATCCTGCCCCACTATACTCAGCCCTAGTGAGGCCACATCTGGATTGCTGTCAGTTTTTGTAAGATTATGTCCAGTTCTGGGCTCCTCAGTACAAGAGAAACATGGCACTCCTGGAGCAGGTCTAGTGGAGGGTGACAAAGATGATTACGATGCTGGAACATCTCTCTTACGAGGAAAGGCTGAGGTATCTGGGCCTGTTCAGCCTTGAGAAGAGACAACTTAGACGGGACCTCATCAATGTCTGTAAGTATCTGAAGGAAGGGTCTCAAAAGGAAGGAGCCAGACTCTCCTCAGTGGTTCCGAGCAATAGGACAAGAGGCAGCGGGCAGAAACTGATGCACAGGAAGTTCCACCTGAGTATGAGGAAGAACTTCTTTACTGTGTAGGTGACTGTGCACTGGAGCAGATTGCCCAGAGAGGTTGTGGAGTCTTCCTCACTGGAGATACTCGAGAATCATTTGGATGAAATACTGTGCAATGTGCTCTAGGATGATCCTTCTGGAGCAGGGAGGTTGGACCCGATAAACCACTGTGGTTCCTTCCAGCCTTATACATTCTGTGATTCCATATTATCTGGTAGCAATGAAAGTACTCTGCAACTTCTGGTTTTTTTAAATGATAGCAGAAATATGACTGTTGAAACAGTCTTGGAGATCAGCTCAGCTGCTGGAGAAATAAAATGTGTGGCCACTGTAATGTTAAAGGCTTTGCTAAGGAGCTGCATCAATATTAATCCAGTGCAGATCTCTGCAGTTTCTGATTACCTTTCATTAGTACACTGCATTTGCAACAGGAGAAACAGTGATATAATTTAGAAGAGAAACATACAGCACTCTGAAAAAACTTCCTTCCTGTCTCACAGGTAAGAAGGCAGGCAGGTGTTCCAGGGCTAGCCAGAAATCAGGAGTGTCTGTCATTGCTCTCTAGGGAAGTAAAGCTTGTGTATTTTATGGTTCTGTGTGTGCTCCCATAAGATTCATTACACAAATCTTGCTTCAAGAAGCAGATAGGGGGATGGATATACTTCATCTTGCTAACTTTCTGCTAATTAAGTGGGTCAGCTTAAGAAGATTTGGAGTTATATGTCCTGTGTAAATCGGTATCTAGATGATTAATAACAGTTGCACTATTGAAAATGACGAGAATTCTGTGCTTAAATCAGCGAAAATGCCAAGATTTGTTAAGACTCTTAAAGGAGAGTTCCTACCCCCTTTATTTCTTCTGAAGTTCTTAGGTTCTTCCTAGATATTCTGTCTTGGCCATAGCTTCTCAGTTTCAAGCTTATTTGCACAATGAAAGGTTTGTTGTTATTCAAGAGGCTGACACTAAAGTATGGTTCATAATAATAAGCTGTTAACAGTCCTAATAAAGTAGTGGCATGTTTGTCCTGTGCCACATGTACATACCTGTGAAGAGGTTTAAAAGGTAATAGCTAATTTGCTTACCAATTTATTACACTAGACTGTATAATTAAAAAACTCTCTTTATGCTCTGGGTTTTTTCAGTAGTTATGATTGACTTCTGCTGTTTTGTTTTTTTTAATTGATAAGGGTTTGGTTTTGGTTTTTTAAATTAATCTGGAAAAGGAACGACCAGTGAGACAGAAAATAGTGAAGATTAAAGTCAAGCTCACAAAAAATGAAAATGTAATGATACCTTATCAAGCTCATGGAGTGGATCACAATGACAAATGAAGTTGCAGTTTGGAATGAGAAGGATGGCATAGGTAGAGAAAGCAAAGTACTCATACAACTTTTGAATTTTAAAATTACCTGCATCAGTCCGAGTTCTAGGCATCATGGACAGATACTTTGTATTGCAAGTTTCTTCAGATTTTGAAAATGCTAACAAAAATAGTGAGACAGCAGAAGTATTATAGAGAGACTGAAGAGAATGAAAGGTTAGAATAGCTGCAGTTATGATTAATACAGAAGAAATGGATGGAGAACTATTTTGTCTTGTGGCTTTATTGGCCCAGTTTTTACATTTGTCTTTAAAGCAGAGGTGATAAATTCAGGTTCGATAGAAACATTTTTTCATTCAATGAATGGCACTCACTGCCACCAAATGTAATTGGAGGAGAACAGCTGAGCAAGATAGGAAAATAGATCATTGTATCAATGAAAATTTGATAGAATTTCCAGAATTATCAAAATTAGTGATGCCAAACTCTTTCCAACAAGTTAATATTTTTGTCCTTCAGACATTACATTACTGATCAATTAAGAGCCCAGCTCTTAGGGAAAAAATACTTCAGGAGTGTTACCACCTCCATTCTGTACAAGCAAGTGCATAATGTGAGGGCCAGTGTATCGTGTAGCTGGGCAAGAGTTTATCTCTGCCAAGTCTCCTGCTGCCCAAGAAGGAATTGTGATCAGAGTCAAGGTGATGTTTGGGCTTTCCTGGAGCAGGCTTGAGGGAATAATTTACTGTGTTTTAGCTGGTGGAGAATGTGAACTGCAGTTCCTTAGGGCAGAAGCTGATGACTTGAGCGGTGCCAGATGCAAGCACCTTGCTTTTATCCATTCCAAGGATGCTGAATTTATAGGTAGTAAATGTTTTGACTCTTCTAACAGAAAATACTCTTCAACTACTATTTTGATTGGATAGAGGCAAGGTAGTGGGATGAAACAACTATTTTCTTTTTGTACTTTCATCTATTCTTTGAACTAAAGATCAGGAAGATACAACAGGAGAAATTTTAGGTGCCTAGCATAGGATCAACCAGTAATGGCTGGTCGAAACTGACTGACCAGCAGCTGTCCATGCCAGAAAGAGCAGCTGTGGGAAAGAGGTGACCACTGCCCACAGTCAGCAGCTAACTGCCAGGGTGAAGTAGCTCAGGTTGTGAATGGGGGCCTGGAGGGGTTGACAAGCTGTCATTTTGTGGGGCTTTCAGTTGTTGCCTGGCAAAAAGGGGGATTAGGATGTCGCACCAGTCATTGCAGAGCAGAATAACAGACTGAAACTGCCCGTAGAGGTTAGATTGGAAAATTACTACTTTAAAAAATCCATGATACTGGAAGTCAGCTCTATGCTGCATAGATGATATTGGACTTCCAGACTGAGACAGGAAGATACGTACTGGCGTCTGTCTTTCCTGGATCCGTCTGTTACCTGTGCTGGCTAAATTAAAGAAAGATTGGATTTCAGTTCTTTAATTTCTGCACCTTGCATGTGTCCCTAAATAAGGATCATTAATCCCTAGTGCTTCCAAGGTTACGGCTCTGCTGCAGCAGGAGCAGAGCTGGCAGGGAGCTCATGCCCTGCAGCCTCACTGAGGGGAAAGTCGTCACCACAACTGTGCATACTGAGAAGCACAGAGGTCTTGAGAGGTCTTGTCAGTATGGCGAGTCAGCAAGTGTTCAACCAAGGAAACTCTACCAAATCCATGTGACTGCACCAGCAGCTGAGTTTTGTGTTGTTCACTAAACTCAGTGTATTCTGGAAAGCAAATGTGCAAGAGTCTTCTCTTGCACTCCTGCATTAACTAAGTGGTGTCAGCCAAATCTTTTGCTTCCTGTCACCCTGATTAACAGCATCCCAGGGAAGGCTCTTCTCTCAACAAACAGGTACGAAGGCTGCGTCAGGCTCTATTTTTCTTGTCGTCTGAGCAATGACCATCTCTGGCTTCATCACCAAAGTCTTTGAGTATCACATCATTCTGATTTTCTCCCAGTCTGGTGTTTCTGGCTGCAGAGGACAGTGATCACCACCAGACACCTGCTCTTCTGAGCTGAGTCCACAGCAACGACTGGAAAAAGACATTGCCATTGTGGATGCCCTCTCCCTCTACAGCCATCTCCGCTGAGCTGTGGACAGGACTCGTCCATGGCTCTGGTTGTTGATGTGTAGTCTGAACTGCCTGGAGGAGAGGAACACACTTTGAGCTTCCAAGAAAAGGGCAGACCTACCATCCATGACACTGGCCAGCCCCCAGCTCCAGCTGCATCTGCTTGTTTTACTTGGGGTAAGATGGTGTGTTGCAGTAAAGAACCTCACTGGTGATCAAACTAGTAAGAGCTACTGGCCCTCCTGCAGCAGGGAGGCTGTAACCCCTGGGGTGCTTTTCCAGGTCTAATTATGACAGCAGATATGGGTCAAGAGCATCCTAAGCTCTGTGCCTACTGCAGAGGCAAGTGCTGTGCTGATATAGACCTGCCCCTGGGACCATGGGGGACAGGTGGGGGAAGAGAGTTTGGGGAGGTGGTTTGGGACCTGCTCCTCTTCTCGGCTGCTGGAGCTCCTTGTCACAGTGGACCAGGACTGGGATCACTGGCCCTAACTTCAGCATCCCAAACTGCCCTTGGAGGAACTTGCCTGGGGGCTGCTCAGCTGCCAATGCATTTTACCATCTTGAGGTTTGTGATGATTAGAATAATCCTCAGCTCACGGTTGGGAGGCTGGGATGTAACTGCAGGGCTGGGACACCCCGAGGCAGCCCTGTCCTTGGAGAGCAACTGGGGAGATGCAGTCAGTGCAGATCACTTCTGCCAGCTTCCCATGGCTGCACAGCTGCTCATCTGTGCTTCCAGCCCCTGTTCAGAAGCTGACCTTGATTACCATGGTGCTGCATGGCTCAACCTGACTGCCAGGGAGCAGTTTCGCTGCACCCTTTATTCCCAAGTCCAGCACCCAGTGCCGGAGCTGGTAACTCCTCCGAACCAAATGCTCCCATGAGCTCCCTGGAGGCATGCTCCCACCAGTGGGATGGAGAGGCTTGAATTTCCAAAGGTCTTGCAGGGTACCAGGTCTAAGCCCATTGCTTTCATTTGCCTCATTGGCCCAGCAGCTGCTGCCTCCCCCTGGGCTCCATGGGTGTGGGGACTGGAGGGGCGATGAGGGTTTCACTCTTCAAAGATATAGTTTCTTCTGGTGGTTGAATTACAAGGAAGCTTTTGTTCATGTCAGATAGCATGTGTGTGCTCCTGTGCCTGGCTGGTTTTTATAACTCAAAAGTTAATGGTTAAGCCCTGGAGACTTCAGCCAGGCACTAAGAAGCCTCTTGTTATCTCTGGAAATTAAAGCAGCTCGAAGGTGTGGTGACTTGTTGCCTGTGTATGTGCCAAGCACCCACTCTGCCTTTGAGGAGGGCAGGGATATCAGTGCGGTAGGTTGTGCATGGATGGGAGGATCCGTCTGTGGCAAGGCTTGCATGCACAAGTTCATGGGCTGCTTGAGAGAGTGTGGTCTTAAAGATATTGGGTGGGTGTTGGGGTATCTAAATCTTTAACTCAGCTCCCCTTTGATTTAGCAAAGAGCTTTCCTCCTGTTTCCTGGAAAGGGGAATCAGTATGCAGAAGTTAGTCAGCTCCATTTTTTTCAGGCAACAGTTCTGCTGGAAATAGTTGCCTGGAGGGTAGGTGTAGGTATTCCCCTGTGCTTCAAGAGGGAAGAGTTGGCCAACAGATAGCAAACAGGGAGATTCCTCGCATCCTTCTTAGAGTGAAATATCATTGCTGCAAGGGAAAACCTGAAGGGTTCCTCTGGTCCCTGCAGGCTGATTCCAAAACCTGGAGAGACATCTCTCCTTTTTCAGGTGGAAAAATGAAAAAGGGAGACAAAAATCACTTTTGTGTTGGGGGGTTAAAGCAAACACAAGAGCCTGGAGATAATGAACCTTCTAAAAGCATGACATAAATTACATTCAATGTACAACTCACTTTTTCAGCTTCTGAGAGGTATTTAAATGTGAATAGTTCGGTCCCTACACCTCTGGGATGAATACTCCCTGACTTGACAGACCTTTCCTGGAGAGCCAGTGGGATTTGCAAAATCCTGCACTGAAGCTTATTATCTGCTGAGCGAGAAGGGAATGAAACTTGATAGCCCCGCAGAGCTCCTGGCCCGGTGTTGGGCAGTGAGCCTTGGGCAGCCCCAGCCCTGCTGGCACCAGTGTGGGCTGGCAGCAGCGGGGGGCTTGGCGGCTGCGTGGTGGAGCCGTCTGAGCTGGGCTCACCCGCTTAAGGAGGTTTAAATTAGAGGTGTGGGGAACCCTAATTGCACTGTCAGGCCAAATAAGTCAAAAGGGTGGTGAGCCAAAACTGAAACAAAGTGTTTGCGGAACAAGAAAGAGATCATATGTTCAGCTCCTCTGAAGCAGAATTGCTGTCAGAGATGCTGGTTTCCAAGGTTAAAGGTAGCACGGTCAGGGAAGAGGAGGAAAAAGGCTTAGTGCAATTCAGCTGGGGAAGCAAGCAGGGTACCACAGTGTCTGGGCATCAGCAATGAATGGCTGGTTGTAAATAATGCTGCTTCCAGCACTTTGGGATTTTGCAGACTGTCATATGGAGGCTCTATTGATCCCTGGATACAGGTGCTGAATTTTGACATCCGATAGTCCATTACAGCTGCAGTTTTCAAGCTTATTTCTTTGTAGAAGTACAATTTCTATCTGTGAAAAGAGCTCTGTGTTAAGAAATTCTCCAGGGGAGAGAGCTGGTTTCATAAGGAAGCGCAGAAGTGACTAGTGTGCGGAGCAGAGGCCTTGGCTTTTCATTTGATGTTCTTGCCAGGTCCTCACACGGGACTCACAGACCTGCAGATCAGGATTTTCCCTCCTGTACCTGCTGCCATTCCTGTGTCAGGGTGTTTGTGCTTACTGATATTTTCTTAAAGGTGAAAATAAGGTCTCACCAAATGATAATTACCAGAGCAGGCCCTTTTAGTCACCTTTGCAGTACTGTAAAAGCAGCTTGACTTTTTGTCCAATTTTTGTAATGAAAACAGTATTTTTCTACTGGAAACCAGAAAAAAAAGGTTGCGTATGATACACTAAAGATGCAGAAGTATGTAATAAATGCTATTATTCATTTCTAGACTGAAAATCCAGCCACAATGTTTGAATCTGATTCAACAAAAAATTTTTCTATGTCATGTCCCTTTTTTACACCTCTTTTAAGCACGGAATTTGCTTCATCAACATGAAAAATTGCCTTTTTACGTGGCATAACATCTTGTCAACACTGGACCGTAAATCCTGCCATGCCAAGGAGATGTATCTCCTTCTCATGGCTTCTCCATCACTGCTCCCTCTTGAGACTGCCAGCCCAAGCACAGACAGAGGCAGAGATCACCACCTCTGGATCTGGATCACACCCTAGATGAGGCTGCCAGGTTTTCAGGTGCTATCAAGAAATCATGAATGGGCAGGTCTCTGAACTTCTTTAGGAAAATCCTACAATAATTTCCCCATTTTATATCTCTGTGTGGATCCTGTACCAGTGGTCTGTGTATTTTCATACCTTTTTTTTTTTACGTGGCAGCTGCAGAATTTGGTTAGCCAAGCTGCGGCAGCAGGAATCAATCTCCTTATATGAGGTAGGCATCTTTATGATGCAGTTGTGTGCAGAGCAATAGCTGCTCTGCTAGTGCAGTCATTACAAAGCAGTCGCAGGAAAGGTTCAGAGCGAATAGCTGAGGACTGCATCAGGCACAGCACATGGGGAAGGAGGAAATAAGACTGCTGTGCTCTGAGACGATACAAGAAATGATTTAGACTATAGATGTTGGGTTGGTGTGCAGGTACATCATGTGATGACTGAGTTTGGGCTGGTGTAAATTTTCATATTGGAACACAGGGGACCAAACCAGAGGGCTGTCTGCTCTCACTAGCAGCTGTCTCACAGCCAGGCTCTTAGTTTCCTCTTCCAGCACATCATCTCTTTTGGGCTTTTTGCATTTGTCTTATGCCAACCTGCAGGACATTATTCACCATATGTGAGGAAGTGTAAGAGAGATTTTCTTATGAGCATATGAATACAGCTCTAAGCTAACATAATATCCATGTTAGGAAAAGGCAGACAGGGATGGAGGTTGTACTGATTTTGCCCTATTTAGCTTTACTCCTGTGTTGGTCCCTCAGTGCTTTTTTCCATTTGTCTGAAAAACTGAGGATCCACCTTATATAAATACTTGAATCTTATTTGTTACATGCTGTTGTGCAAATTGGTCTGATAAATCTGTCAAGCCTGACTGGCCAGATGGACTGTTTGAGAGCTATGGCTGCCTGATAGATTTTGCTCAGTCTTCCTCTGCCCAGACTACCCTGGGATTTATCATCAAACTGAAAATTGCTGCACAGTTTCCTTTCCTTTCCTTCCTTTCAAAGGCTACAAGGTGTGACTGGGCTGCCTTAGTCAACTGTTGGGAATCACTCAGCAATTGTTTTCTCTGAGCAGGTCTGTTCTGCTGCAAACATTTTGGAAATCAGAAAGGCTAATTCTCATTTACATGAAGGACCACATATGCAGTGAGGGAGGTTTCAGCATTAACAGATGGGAAATTTGCATGTGGATGGAAGCTTCCATGCCTTTGTGTCGGCAGTGATGCAAAGGGCTCCCAGCCCATTGAACCCAGATGACACTCACATCATTCAAATCAAAGCAATTCCTATCAATGGATGGGGGACAGAGTGTCCTGCCTAAGCACCACACAAGGGTAGCAACTGCAAATGGACTGGTGAAGGAGCCAAGATCTTTTAGAGTCTCCTCCAGAAGAAACTGTTTGAAATGGCCTAAAGAGTGCTGGGACCCAGTGTCAACACAACTGTTTTACAAACTTTAATTAGCTGAGACTTCATTTTGTCAAGCTATCCTTGTTGCAGGAAATGATAATGCACTAACAGAAGTAGCCAGTGCAAGGCTATTGATTTTTAGATGTACGCTGATAAATGAGGAGCACGGGAAGCAGACTTGGCTGGTCTCCAAGGACTGCCAATAGAGAGGCGTAGCAAAAAGAAAAAGGTACTGAGAAATGTGGCCCCATCTGATTCCCATAGTAGCTCATGGAAAGTTTTCTATTGACTCCAGTAATTTTAAATTTTTTTTCATTTGGCCCTTAGCAAACATGGTGAGAGCTCCGATGGAAGTTTCTTACTGAAAGACTTTGTTCTTTTTCTGAGTGCAGGAGATCTCAGTCCTTTTCGAGACCAGAGTCAAGTCCCTCAGGGAGGCAGATCCCTCTGGATGCCTGAGTGAGTCAGCAGGCTGGGTCAGTCTTCCCCTCCCACAGTTTTCCTTTGAGGACCTTCTGCAAGGGACTAGAAGAGGTCAGAGGTGTTTCTCATGGTGGCTTGTTCTTTTGCTCTGTCCATGATGCAGATGCAGCCATGGAAGGGACCTGCAGACACTTTTATCTGTTTAGGTGATTATAGTACCATTTCACATGTGATGCTGTTCTGTGTTATTCCTCCGACAGCTTTGTCATGTCCACTGTCTTAGAAATCAAGCCTCTGATCTCACAAAGACTGTTGTTAGTACACTGCTAAATAATTACTAAGAAGAGAATAAAATTTGTGAAGAGGAGAGGAGAAGTTGGTAGTGCCAGCCATTCAAATCTACACCCTGGGTTTTTTTCACAAGTCTTACACATGGTCCTATTTCTTGGAAAGTTCATTGATATTTGTTTTGAAACACATTCCCTTTAGCAGAGACAAGCTTTTGAAATGTACCATCCTCTTCCTACTGTCTGCTGTTTTGAAGAACACAATGTAAGAGGTTTGGAAGATTTGCCACCATGCTCACCTGAGTGTAGCATCACGACTCCATAAGTACAGTTTGGAGATGATGTGCTAACTTTGAAAGTTCATAGAGATTGTGTGAGGTTCCTAACATTGGGAGAAAAGTAAGTGTTGCACCCATCTTGGTGGGAAAAAGCCGAAAGTATGATCCAGAAACTACAGACTGGTCACCCCTTTCTTTCCCCTTCTCTGGGAAAACCATGGAGTGACCTCTTCTACATAGTCTTGTATCCGAGTTAGGATGTTAAGGTCCGGATGGTTGGGCAACCAGATGGGTAAAACTAAAAATCTCTCTGGATGATCAGAAGTTAATGGGTTGTGCTCTTCCCACAGCCCAGTAAGCGGGGCACCATGGGACTATCGTGGGACATGTCCTGTTCAACATTGTTAACCAATTACCTGAAGGATGGAGCAGAGAGCACTTGTCAAGTCCGCAGGTGACACTGAACTGAAGTGATCTATCGTTACAGTGTGGCCAGCAGGACCAGGGATCGCCCCCTTGTGCTCAGCACTGGTGAGGGTGCACTTTGAGTCCTGTGTCCAATTCTAGGCCCCTCACTACAAGAAAGACATTGAGGTGCTGGAGGGTGCCAGAGGAGGGCAATGGGGCTGAGGAAGGTTCTAAAGAGTATGTCACATGAGGAGTGGCTGAGGGAGCTGGGTTTATTTAGTCTGGAGAAGAGGAGGCTCAGAGGGGACCTTATCGCTCTCCACAACTAACTGAAATGAGGTTGTAACTACGTCCAGGTCAGTCTCTTCTTCCAGGCAACTAGCAACAGGGCAAGAAGGCATAGCCTCAAGCTGCGCCAGGGGAAGTTCAGTGTGGACATCAGGAAGAATTCTTCACTGAAAGGGTTGTCAAGCATTGGAACAGACTGCCCAGAGAAGTGGTGGAGCCGCCATCCCTGGAGGTGTTCAAGATATGACTGGATGTGGCACTTAGTGTTATGGTTTAGTTCACATGGTGATGTTTGGTCAAAGGATGGACTTGATTTTGGAGGTCTTTTCCAACCTTAATGGTTCTATGATTCTATGGTTATGCTACCATTCAGAGAGATCTAGGCAGCCTGGAGGAATGAGTCATCAGGAACTCCATGAAATATAATAGTGACAAATGCAAAGCCCTGTCCCTCTGCAATGACCAGGGGACTGCCTGGCTGGGAGCAGTCAGGCTGAAAATGTCCTTTTGCAACAAAACTGAATGTCCACCATGAGGGTGGCAAGGTCTTGGAATGGGTTGTCCAGGGAGGGTGCCCTATTTCTTTGTCCTCAGGAGCTTTTAAGACCCTCTGGGACCCTGTGTGTCCTGGCCAGATCTCATTGCTGACCTTGCTCTGAGCAGCAGGGTGGACTAGAGACCTCCTGAGGCCCCTTCCAGCCTGAAGTATCCAATGGTCCTAAGATCAATGAAATGCTGAACCATTATCGGAGCTACAAACTATAGCCTGGTGCATTACTTACCCTCCCACGCATGCCGCAGTGCCAGCCTCATTTATGTGTATCTATTTCAAAATGATTTCCTGACAATTACAAAAAACCAGAAATATTTCAATTAAAAATTACCCGAGTGTACTTAGTGATATCCCATGATGCGGCTGATGACTAGGTCCAAAAGCTATTTACTCATAATTCTTCCAGGAACCTTCTTACTTAAAACCAGGGAGAAGTTAAACACTGGTTGTCACTATGGAAAAGCTAGTCCTGCTTTATGAACCAGCCCTGAGGAGGATGGGAGGAATAAGAATTGCTGCAGTATTCTCTGATGAGGTTCTGCTAGGACAGGGGAGGAAAACTGTGATGAGCTTGCACTGGGGAAGAGTAGGAGAAAGCCTCTCTCTGGCCCTGCCTAGAATGAAGGTGGCTTTGTGTGGCAGGTGGTGAAAATCTCTGCATACCCAAAAGCCTTTGACCTCCAGATTGCAGCAAGGCAGGCAATCCATATTAAGATAAATAAAAGAAAGGTCAGTCTGAAAAGGATAATATATTTTCTCTGTTGCACTCAACAGTGTCTCCAATTCAGATGATTCTGCCAAAAAAGCACGTTGGTAATAAGACAGAAGCAGGAGGCAGTTCTTTTCCTGTCCAGGCCATTTTTTTCCTCTGGCAGGTGTCTCACAGCTTCAAAAAAATTGTGCGGCTTCGGCTAAACAGCCCTGGCTTTCCTGTACCTCCTCTGCATGAAAGTGGTCTCCAACCCCCAGATCAATACATTCCTTCCTGTCCTTCTGAGATCACTTATCTGCAGTTACTTCGCTGCTCTTCCTGCAGACTGCTGAGCTCGTTGGTTTGCCGCTTGAGCTGGGTGCACTGAAACAAACCTTCAGATTCCCATTCCCCAGCTCAGTTTGCTGGTTCAAAGGCGTTTTCCTCTTTTGTCACAGCAAAGCCCAGTCCCTGGAAGCTGCAATTCATTCTGCCACTCCAGCCCCTGCCATGTCACCATTTGCCATTGGTGGCACAATAAGAATGCAATTCCCGATGAATGAATAAGACCTTCCTTACAATTGATCCAAAGTGCTCTTAGGCTTCACTTACAAGCCTATGCAATGGAAATCTAGTGTTTATTTTGGAGGGTACAGGCAGGGGCAGTGCTGGATCCCCCTCCTGCCCCTGGCTCTTCCCCTCAGCTGTGCTGTATTCCCAGTTAGTCCTGCACCATCCTGCAGTGGGCAGCAGAGGTAACTGAAGACACTTTTACTCCCTCCAACATGTTTTGGCTACTGTTTAGCTGGATTTTGAGCTGCCAGGTGACTTTAGGCTATACCTTGGTATAGTGTTTATGGAATACCCAGAGAAAACCCTCCTGATCTCCATTCAGTTCCCTCTGGGTGTGTGCCAGGGGCTGCTGCTGCCCCCTCCTCTCTGTCCTTGTAGCCTCTTGCAGGGCTGTGCTCGCTGCAGTGCTGCTCCCAGGCTCCACAGCAGGGATGTGGAGTGGGGCTCGGATCACTCCCAGGCACATAGCATACACCACAGCTTTCACAGGGTCAAATGGTTTGCTTGCCTGCTTGGAAGGAAAGGGCAAAAAAGAAATGCATTTTTCTCACAGCAGTTTATGCAGCAGAGCCACATATTGTGGCATTTCAGGGACGGAGACAGCAGCTGCCCACTGCTGCAGCCCTGAGCATCAGTGGGCTCAGACAGACCCAGAGGCACCTCCAAATCAGGGAGCAGGGGGTGAATGGGTCATAGCTCAGCCCTGGCCCTTCCCCAGCCATGGGCCATATGTGCACACATAGGTTTGTCCTGGCACAGCTCTCCAAGGGATGAGTGCCATCCTCGATGCAGAAGGCTTCCTGAGCCACAGGCATTGGCTGTGTGGTGAGAGGTTGGCTCCAGGAGGCTGTGCTGGCACCTACAAGCTTGAAAATTTTCCCTCGCCCTCATAATTGACATAATTATCCAATTACAGGAGAGAGATATTGACTGAGATTCATGTCAAAGGGGAGCCAGGAGGATGGCTGCATTCAGGTGAAATTCTGGCTAAAAAGCAAAATCCCTCAGCTGTGGCTTCTGCTTCAACAATGGGAAATTTCCCCTCGTCCCTGCCATTTGATTGAGCCATTTCTATTTTCTGGTGTCCCTGGTTCTCACCAGGAGCCGACTGGGACTCCTGGCAGAGGCCAAGAATTCTTTTGTAATTTCAGGAACACAGAAAGCCCACTAGCGTGCCTTTGTCTGGCCCCAATAGCTGGGCATATTCCTGCTGCAGGGGAGCATCCTGAAGGCAGCACATGAGTGTCAGGGTGCAGCATGTGCTTCACCTCCTATAAACTATGAATAGGAGGGAGAAGATGGGAAAAAATTCATCCCAAGAGTGTATTTTACTGATATGCAAAATTTTATTTTGTTGGCTATTTAATGCTAGAAGAGACTGCTCCAAATCAGAAGGGCAGCTTGGATGCTGATGCTCTGCCTGCAGAGATGGGCATGGCTGGATGTGATGACTGCACGTAATTGTTCCCTGTTGCTCTCTGCAGAGTGTTGCTGCGTCCTCGGTACCAGCAAACTGTGATGAGAGACAAAAAGGAGCAGTTGCAAAACATCCCCAGCAGCACTGGATGTGAAAAGCAGAGGAGCGATGAACAGTAGCCACTTCCTTGCCTCAGGAACTGCCCCTGGGTTTTGCCCATCTATTTTTAAAGTATATTTTATTGAGACTTATATGTGTGCAGTGGCACAGAGCCACAGCTGAGCTCTGAAGAGAAGGCGGCATTTGGGCTCCTGGACAGGCTTTGCTGAAGTGAAGTTGCCCAAAGCCAGTTTCATAGAGGGTCCTGGCCCCTTCCCTGCATGCTGCTGCTGGCATAGCCCCACCATCCCTCTGCCCATGCTGGCCTATTGACCCTGTGACTGGACACAGGAGATGCTAGTCTTGGCTCATGTCTCTCAATGGTACTTTTTAATTTGGTTTTTGTCTCTTTTACTACCATAGATCTAAAAGGCTGTCATCACCTTGTAGGGCATCACCGCTGCAGGCAACTTATGGGGCTGGGGACCTCCTGCACGCTGTTCATATTGTTTTGCTGTGACCCTGCCAGGCGAAGCAGAAGCAAATGTAGCAAGAGAATGATCACTCTGCTCTTCTCCTGAAGTCAGGAGCATCCCACAGATATGCAGTGGGCTGGCATGAGCCTGGCAGGTAGCAGTGCTGTCCCTTTGAAAGGGATGTAGGGGCAAGTCCTGCATCTCAGCCTTACTGATCCATCCTCTCCCACGTAAGATGGATAAAAAGGGTAGAACAGGCTTTGTCCTGGGCTTAAACAGTGCACAGCTTTTTCTGCAAGGGAGGATCAGTTTCCTCTTTTCAAGGAAGCTGACCAAGTGTGGGCAGTAGGTAAGCTGTGACCCAGTACTGCATGAGTGGAGGGCTGGTTGGCCATGAGAATGTCTCTGGGAGGCTCCCCAAAGTACCAGAAGCGTGGAGGGAGGGTGGATGCACAGTCAGTGGCTAGCAGTCTGAGATTCCCCCTCTGGGGCTGGGTTGGGGGCGTAGGGCAGTGAGTGCCAGCTGATGAGCACAAGACTGAACTCATATTTAAAGGCTCTTCCATCCTTATTTTCTGTGACTCTGCTTCTGTGCTCGGGAATGGATTTCTTTGTCAGCCATAGAAATACGAAGGTCTGTGTTATTGGGAGATCTTTATTGCCAGATATTGCCATCTGACCTTTTATTCTCAGTTGTCCAAGATGTGCAGTGAGCCCAGAGCAACCTTATCACATCATCATAGAAACTGCTACTGTCATTGCACAAACACTTAACTTTAGCTCAGATTTCTGAGGAACTGAGGTCCATAAACTCACACAAGTTGTCTGTCCATCTGTCTCGCCAGCCAGGCAGCCAGCTAGGTCTGCTTGCTCTCAGCAGCTTCTGATGCCATTGATCAACTCTATCTCAATCTGGCAGGCAGTGTCGGTCCCAGCAGTGAGCAGATCATACAGATGATGCAAGGACTGGTGGATGGCTGGGTGGGTGAGAGGGACAGACACCCAAAGCGGGAAGGCAGGAGTGTGAGCTGGGTTATTCATTGCTGGTGTGATCCACCGATGGCTAACACGGGGAGCTGGGGCGCATGACACCAGTGTGTGGAAATGGCCCATCTCCCACCCGAGTTGCTGGTAGATGGATGCCAGCTGGGGACAGAGGTGGGAAATAGGACATGAGTTCTGATGTGATAAGATTTTAGACCCAGCTCAGGAGGAAATTGGTCTTTTCTTCCTCTGCTATCCCCAGGAAAACCATTTACTGCAAAGCAGAGCTTGAGCTGAGCAGCCGGGAAGGGCGGAGGTGGGGGAGAATCTGCCGGGGCTGGCCCGGAGTGCACCATTATTTCCCCTTATTTCCCTGTGGTCAAATCAGGGCAATGCATTTGCATTTTGTGTGAGGTCTGAGGAATCGGGCACTTTGCCTCTGTCCCTCCCTGCCTGCCCCTGCCTACAGGATCTGCTTGCCTTTAGGTGACCACATGCTCAGTAATTCAATCGCTATTGTGTGGGCTATGACCACAGCTTGGGAAATTCTGATTTATATTGCCAGGGAGTTCAAAGCACAGCAGATGGAGGCCAGGGCACCACTTGACACAGCACAAGGAGGCAAATGGTCCTTTTTTCCCCCTCTGGATGTGCTCTCTGAACTCAGGGCACCCTGGGGTTCATGGACTCCATTCTGCAGGAGGATGGTGAAGTACAGTGAGGAAGGGTTTTCCCATTTTGAATACAATATTTTGAAAAATGAAGAGTAACTCTTGTCTCGTTTATCCTCTTTTCTGTTTTTCTAGCCCTCTAAATATGTAGACTTCTTTAAAAAAAAATCTTTGTGAGATTTTACCCTGAAATAATCCCAAATCTCATAAATTCAAACACGCTACGTACTATGTAGCCCAGCATCATAAGCCCCATGGTGAGGCTGCAGGGAGAAGCACATTTTGATATTACCGGGGCTTGCTTTGCCACATCACTGGTTTTGTGGGAATTAAATTGTGCTGCAGACTACGCTCCAAGAGCCTATGGCTTAATATCCTCAACTTTCTCTAAACTGTTATAATAACATTTTTAAAAGATCCCAGGTGAAAAGTAACCTACTCTGACTTATAGGTGCCATTTTGCTGTATCCAAACATCTAGCCAAAATTTAGAGACTTGAAAGCTATTTTCATCTGGAGAGAAAACAGCCTCAGGATGGTAGTCAGCGTATTTCAAAGGGTTTTTTTCTGCTGTTGCTTCACATTTGTGTTTGCGCCCATTGGGCTCTTTACTTCCATTTTTAGAGTTATGCCTACTCCCATTTGTGAATATCCAGGCAAACAGTTTGCTGCCTGCAATGATCTACAAGCTGCACATGTCTTATATTTGTCTGGAGTGGTGACTTTCATGCCAGTTGACACCAATGGGATCTCCAGGCTCCCTTGTGACAGTGAAGCTTTCCAAGGGCAAAAAAATGACCAGGTTGTAGACTGGTCACCTTCTGTGAACTAGATGAGAAAATGCAGGTTTGTAACCCTGAAAGTCCTTTTAACCCCAGCTGATGGAGTCAACTCTGCATGCATCTGTTTGCATGATGTGTTTCTGCATCAGGCTCTTCAGACTCCTCAGAGGAGCAGCCTAGCTTTGCCAGGACTTGCTCCTTCAAGAGCCTTTTTCCCTTCCTGAGCCTTTCCAAATCAGTGGGCTGTGAGGCAGACCGCTGGGGTAAAGCCTACCACACCCAGGGGGTTTATATCCCCAGCTGCACCCTGCTCCCAAGGCCTGCACAGCCTCTTCCATAGGTGTTCATCACTATGATGATTTCTGAAAGTAATGTGGAGTGGCTGTACATACCCACAGTTTCATAAGAAGCAATGTCATGATATGTTGGGGCCAAAGCATGGAGCAATGGAGATGCACAGGTGGGGTAATGTGCACCTTCCATGGTCCACTTCCCACCTTCCCAACTGAAGTAGTCTCCAAGCAGCAGCAGCGCTTCAGACCAGCTGTAGGGACAACGTATCTCACTGGGCCATGGGAGGAAGGATGCAGAAAAATCAATGGGCAGCATCCATTTACTGTAATGGGCTTTGGTTTGGGTCAATGGGTTTTCTTGCTTCTGTTAATCAACATTGCGATCCACTGTGCAAAGGCAGCACTTGAAGCTAAAAGGGAAATAAAATCCCGTCCCTGCAGAGAATGAAGACAGCCCATTAGCAACACATGCAGTGTTCTCACTCGCATTCTCTGTCTGTCCATCCGTCTGTTGTGACCGGGGTTACAAGTGGAGGAAGGGCTGGGCTCAGTTTATATATCCATTTTTCATTACAAGGATTACTCGGAACAAAGTGTCCAGCACACAGGTTTCCCTGAATAATCCTTGACATTTCTGAGAGTCAGAGGTCTCCCCATGCTATTCAGTTTGCTGACAAACTTTTCTTCTGGCTTAACTGGTGCTGAAATTAGATTTTAAAGCTACCTGGTAGCCCATGCAACTCCTTATGGAGAAGTCTATATAAGGCATTTGCCCCATAATGGGAGCTGTGTGAAGGCTTGCAGCACGTGGCACAAACAGCTCCCTGCCCCCATGTCCCCTCAAAATCTCTGTGGGAGCAGGCTGCCACACATGCTTGCCCAGACCAGCCTTGCTGGTGTTCATGCTCTGTGATGAGGAATGGCCAAGCTGCCTCCACAAATGTGGTGAAAACCAGATTTTCCACCTGCTGGGGAATCTCTCACTTGCCCCTGCCAGTGGAAGGCATCAGCAGCGAGGCACCTATATAGGGAAAATTGCTCAGCTGCCAGTACCAGAACCAGGTGTGAGACCCAGGTGCTGGTGAGAGCCAGGCTGGAGATCTCCAGGGCTTGGCTTCCCCAGGTCTGATGAGCCTGTGAGTGAGTAATAAAACTGTTGGTGATTAACAGACTTTTTAAATGGGGCTAGGACTTGGAGGCAGTCCAGGCAAACACAAGCTGCTCACAGGTATGCCATGACACACAAAGGAACTGCACCCGTCAGGTAAATTATTCGTTGCCATTTTCCCAGCTCAGCTCTCTTGCTGACCTGGTATCACTGATGAAGAAAGGTCTTGAAGGAATAACTGACGAGGTGGGACCAAAAGATCAGAAAGCTTGGACAGAGACTCAGCATGCAGGTGAACATCATATCAAATGGAAAACAACAGGAAGAGGCAAAGATTGAATTGGGAGGTGGAAAATGAGACAAGATGAAAAACCTGGTGGAGAACTAATGGAAGTGATTAAGGCTGTGAAACTGGCACCAGGAAAAGAACAAGTCTAGAAAATCTGCAAGGACTGGAGTGCACTCCCAGCATTTTACCGAAGTCAGGAATGAGCATGTATAAGACAGCTTTGCTGAATGGGTCAGGATGCTGGAGCATGAGAACAGTGGCGACGTAGGGATGAGGAGCATGGAAACAAGCCAGCTGGAAAGAAGGCTGCCAGAGTTGGAGAAAATAAAAGATGATGTGATGAGGGAATAATAGAAGAAACTACCCCGCTACTGAAGTTTCTGAAAAGACAGCTGTGATGACTTGAATGCATGTCAGGAATGGTGCCTAAAAGTTACCCTACATGGCCACGCACGTGGGAGTGTGAGGTGCTAGAAATAGAAGAATACTGAGCACGGGGCAAGCAGTGAGAAGTAAAACTGAGCTAAATGGTTTGAAGACAAGGGATGCTTCTCCAAGACCAACAAGGTAGAAAGAAACCTCTACTGAGATGATGGACAAAAAAAACAAAAGGAAAACAAAAGAGAAAGCCATTGTCATTTTCTTGATTCAACTAATTCATAGAAGGGTTTAAACCCTGACTTGATCCATCCGAAGAGCACCTCTCACCCAGGTGTCTGAGCTGATGGGGGTCAGGCAGTGGCCCTGGGAGGGCTGGTAGAGAGCTGGAAGGAGCTGTCCTATCCTGGGGACAGGATTAGGATCCAACGCTCTCCTCCGGCTTCTACTCACAGCCAGAAGACACCAGAGTGCACTTATGATCCCTTATGTGTTCAGGGGACACAATTCATGGACAGGCTTGAATATTTTATTGAAACTTGTGAAATAGCAGTCTTCAGACTATCTAGGCACCTACATCCCATTGTAATCCTTGGAGTAGGGGCTGGCACTGGAAGACCACCATTCTTTCTTAGTTTTTTTCTCCTTGGGAGGGGCCATGGGTTATCATGGCTGCCTGCTGTGAGTGGGGATAGTTCAGAAAGTTTTCCATGCAGCTCTTTGATGGCTTTCTGAGATTCATCTTTGCTTTGATTTGCATTGAAATTTATATGTGCCTAGCTTGTGTTTTGGAGCTTTGAAGTGTGCTTCAAGTAGCAGCAAAGGGACAGTGGATATTAAGTGAATAATTAAATGAAGAGAAGCAGTTAAGTGAAGAGAAGCAGTTAGTACAAACACAAAGGCGTCTATAAAAAGGAATTATTTCATCTCTTTTCTCATAAAGACTAAAAAAAAAAGCCTTATGCAGGTTAGGATATTTGGCTTTTAGGAATTCAGATGGGAATGACTTAGTTGAAGTAACAAATATGTCCAAGAAAAAAGGCAAGAACTTCAATTTACATTGTTGAAAGAGTGCTCCTTCTCCAACAGAATGGCTTGCACTGCAGTAGCTCTCACGTCCAGCAAAACCAGAGGTGGGGACTGTGCCTCTGAGCACAGCTACCAGTGAAAACCGGGGTGGGAATCAGTGCATAAAGTGAGAACGTGGTTACTTAACATTCATTAAATGAAAGCAGCGCTTCACAAGCAGCGATGCAGGCTGCACATCTCACATTACCCATTGCCTTTGGGGAGACAGCCCAAACCCATGAACCTCCTCCCATCTTACCACTAGTGAGGTGCTCTCTGCGGCATGAGCACTCGGGCTTGCAGGACCTCCTTGCTGCAGGAGGATCATGATTTATGGAAAACTGAGGACAAGGATATAGTGTTTGTATTTTTTTCTTACTGAAAACCTGTAGCCTAAATACATATGTAGAACTGGTCTGGCTGATAGATCCATCAGGCCTTGCTCTTCTCCAAGATTTAGCTGTCAGCCTCTCAAAGCTCAGAGCCTGAATTTTATTTCTGCTACCACAGTCGTCAAATTTTCAGTCAGTCCCAGATGGGATGGTTGTTGTAATCCTTCACCACATTGTGTGTGCCACCCTCTTTCCCCTTGGTAGGCCCCCTGGAATGGCAGGGGAGGTTGGGCAAGTGCTGGTCCCTCTCTCAGGTGCCACCAGGGCATACCTACAGTCCCTCCCAGGACAGTGGTATTCAAGAAAACCTGGGAGAGAGGAAAAAGTGTCTGTTTTATTTCCACAGAGCGGTTTTTCAAGATTAAAGAAATGCTGGAGATACAGTTGTGGCTGCAATTGCTTAGCCTTGTTAGCAGCAGTAATCCAGGAGAAAGTATCTTTTTTCTTTTTTTTCCCAAGAGGAAGTATCATTTTAAGAGAAATTTTTAATGGAACATATAGAGAAAAAGATTGAATAAAATCCTGGAAGCAAGAAAGGAAGCATAGCACTAAAGTAATAAAATTACTTTGCTTCAACCCGTCCATGATGAAATACTTGGCTTATTCTATTGTAAGGCAACATGTTATTCTGAAATTCATTTAATACAATAAAAGCCCCGTCAGTTGTTGAAATGACAACAAACACTTTGGCAGACATCAAAGGATCTTCTTGTCTTTCTCAAGTTTAGTTTTATAGGAAATTCCAAATCTTGTTGGTTTTGATCCAGCAGAGAATAATAGCCCATTGCAAAATGGGGGAATTCCTCACAAAAACTGAAATTCCAGCTCCCGCACAGTGCTAGTTACTCTCATTAGCTTTAGTCTCTGGCTTGCACACTCTCTGGTTTACCTCTTCTTCCTGGGACACCTTGATGCAATCACAAGAGACAGCAAGTGCTGCCCAGCCGTGTCTGCCTCCTCCCCTGCCCTCAGCAGCCACGGGCCCCTGGGAGAAGTACCAGCTCAGAAGAGTGAGAAGGACAGGGAACTCATCCAGCACGGGAAAAGATACCCATGTCACTTTGCGTTTTGTTCACAAAAAGCAGACAAGGAAGAAAGCAGAATGGGGCTGGCAGTTTCGCCAAATGTGGTCATGAAGGCTGGGAGCGTGCTCATACCACTGGAGAGGACACCTTGCTGAGGGGGGAAACCTGTCCTCCAAACTTGCAGGCAAAAATGAACTTGGGTTTGGGCAAATTGTCTGCAAAAGGTGAAAAGCAAAGTCTTCTGGAGCTGCAACATGAGCTAAGCCTCGTTCCTTCTGGGCTTGTCCCTGGCAGGAGTGTGCCTGCAGGCTCTTCTGTCTAGGCAGGAGAGAACTCTTCTTCTCTACCTGGACATCTATATCTACCAAATGAATAGGATATCTCCTATTGCAGCTGATCTCCACTCTGTAGTTGGGTTAATTGTTGAGGAATGTAAAGATGGATGTTGAAGCAGTTGTGGGAAAACTGCTTTTTTTCCTCCCCAGCATGATTGTGCCAGCTCATCTTGAAAATTTGTCCAGAAGAGGGTTGAATGTAAAATGATTAAGCTCTGGATTAATAAAAAACAAACAAACAAACAAAAAAACCCCACCAAACATGAGAAAGATTTTTCCATCCCTAGTGTTTTTTTCCTCTATCTGGTTTCCACACTTCAGCATCACAAAGAAAATTGTTTTTAATGGAAAAAGTATACTCACCACTAGGAAAATCAATGTTGCTCATATGCAACAGAGCTGCTTGCCCAGGCCAGGTGGTTGCTGTCCCAGACATGCATTTGCATTCATGCTTTATTCCTTGGCATGTTTTAGGCCTTTTGCAGCAAAATATTCTAGCATGAGGCTTCCCTTCCAGTTGAGAAGGTTGCACAAGAGCACCAGCTGGGGCTCCATATTGCAGTTCTTCAAAACACACTTGCATCATGTATGCAATTTTTATGTAGTCCTGGAAACCATTTCTGGGTGCTGCTGCAGCATACATGAGAGCCAAAGGTATCACAACCTTTGAAAGCATCCTCACTGGTCCCATGTGCATGTCACACCACTGACTCCCATCACCCAGTATCAAGGGGAATGCACTGGCCTGCAGCCCTGAGGCAGGATGTACTTCCAGTCAGGGAAAAACAAGCAAGAAAAAAAGAAGAGGGAAGGGTAAAAGTAACAAACTGAAAGAATAGGAGCATTTGATATGACAGAAATACAGTTCTTTAATAATACTGAATGGAACGTGGTCTAGTTTGGTTTCCAGGTGTATCTCCTGTGATTCACACTGACTCATATGAGAGCATTACCAGTTATATAAAGGGATATGTTCCTGAAGATATGTCATGGCCTGAAATGAATAAAATTTAGATTGTTACATGGCTGGATCATCCTGGCAGTGACATACTGGGGAAAGAAGCACGAACAGGCTGAAGTCACAAAAACCTGTACTTTAAAATTAGGAACTCATAAGGGTTGGCCTAGAGAGGATGTGCAAGATGCACTCCATGTACTTGGTCACTGGCAGCAAGACAACCAACTAGTCAGGACTCAGATGCCTATTCTCAGGGAGGTTAAGGGCTGTGGGACTGCTAGGACTCCTGGCTTAACAAAACAAACCTCCTTTTGCCTCCTGTGCCTCATCACCTAGCACCACTTCTAAAGTTACCATCCTTTAGACCCAGGCGGTGTGGGGCCCCATACATCAGGTCAGAGGCTGCTCTGACCCTACTGGAACCCTCAGTGAATGCCCAGCTGAAGTGCACAGTTTACTCTTGTGCCAGCACTGGTTTGCAGTTCAGAAACCTTCTTCGGCCTTCCCATGTTTGCCCTTGAGGCACAAGGAGAGTGTTCACAGCCCCTCTCAGACCCTCTCATCAGGCTTAAAATGCCCACTCCATCAGTGTTCTCTCCAGACAAGAAAGAGTCACACTCCAGACACCCGGCAGCCATCTCTACTGATTCCAAGTATTTTTTTTGCTTTGGGCATGGCTGAGCAGAGCAAGCAAAGGGCTTATCAGATCTTCAAATGAGGCTTTCCACCCACCATCTTACATGTGAGGCATGTAGACATGCCCACCCCAGCACCACAGCAGAGACACGTGGAGTTTGTTGCTCTGCCAACTTTCCCACTTATCACCAGAGACTACTGCAGACATCACTATTGCCCTGCTGGGCACTCCTTGCACACCCTGATGTTGCAGTGCAATCTGTTTCTTCTGCTGTGGTCCTAAATGTGAAATAGAATCATAGAACCATTAAGGTTGGAAAAGACCTCTACAGATCATCAAGTCCAACCATTGCCAAGTCCACCACTAAACCATGTCCCTCGGTGCCACATCTGCACAGTTTTTAAATACCTACAGGGATGGTCACTCAATCCTTCCCTGGGCAGCCTGTTCAACGCTTGACAACCCTTTCCATGTAGAAATCTTTCTAACATCCAATCTAAACCTCTCCTGGTGCAACCTGAGGCCATTTCCTCTTGCTCTGTCACTTGTGACCTGGGAAAAGAGACCAAACCTTACCTGGATAGTTGTAGAGCGTGGTAAGGTTCCCCCTGAGACTTCTTTTCTCCAAGCTAAACAACTACTGTTCATGATCAGGATTTTGTCAGAAGATAACCATTTGAAAGAGCTATGTCACCAAACTTTTTAAGTTGTTAGTGTCTCACTCACAGGAATGGATATTCTCCACTGGATGGCATTATACCCAGGTTCAGGAGGCATGTGAACCCTGAAAGCCTTCATTTTGAATCATGGGCTTTCTCAGGGAGATCAGGGCACAAGGAGGATCAAAAGGCTTGTGGACTGATGAAACTTTAAGTGCTAGACAAATAGTTCTAACTTGTAGTGTCTGATGCTGATGTCACATTCCTCATGTTGGCTTCCTGCTGCGATGGGGGGTTTACTGTTTAGATTAAGTTTTTCTTTATAAGTTTTTCTTTATAAGACTAGTTGCTTCATCAATTTTTTTTTCATGTTTTCAGTTATAAGGCACAATTATTGTCAGCATCTGGAATACTTAAAGTGAGCAATTAGGATAATTATTCTTTTAAGGTAACAGTAGAAAGTCCTCAGTGAGGGTGAGGTTGCTATGATTTCATGCATTGTTCAAAGACAGGGCAGAGACTGTTTCTGCTCGACCTTGTTGTCTGACTTTTGCTTGTTATTTATAAAGATATTTAGTCACTCTCCTAAATAAGCCTAGAATAGAAACTGAGCAGGAGCTGAGGATTTGGCCCACTGATGTTGCTGCACAGTTAGAACCAATGCCATGGAGAGTTGTCCCCAAGAACACAGCCTCCTTCCAAATGAAAAGTCTGGGGTGTGCTTTTGGGCTTGGAGATTGTTGGGGCACATGAATCACTGCTTTGCTGGCTGTGGAAATATTGCATTCAGCACCCCTGTTGTGGGAAGCGCAATTCATGTGGACTGAGCTGCACCAGATGTAGGATGCTGAAGACTCATAAACTCATGCCAATGCAGAGCTGCTTTGGAGGTCAACAGAGAGCGTTTTCACTGTGGAGAAGGTTGTGGTGCTGGAATCATATTCTACATAGGCAGTAAAAATGAAACAATCTGCAATAAAACCAACCTGGCCTGTTATTTATGAACAAACTTGGCCTGTGAACATTGCTATTAAGGGTTAAGCCTTAACCTAATGAATGGACAGTTGAACCTTTAAGTGTCCTGCTCAATGCCACCTATGATACTGATATCCAAGAGAGTGGTTTAGACCTCTGACTTCCCAGCATTGGCTCCATATAGCCTGTCTCAAACCATATTCTACGGGCATCTCCCTGGGATGTTTTGATGGCTTCTCTTTATTGACCATGTAAGCGGGCAGGGTTTGGGCATGCTGGAAAATTTTCCTTTGAATTGCTTATTACTCTCTCAAACGTGGACTCCACAGGAGGCACCATTGCCAACTGTCGGTATAATAGAAAATGCCCTGAGTATCATCTTAGGCACTTTTTGAGACATTTGTCTAACCCAAGACACTATTTGATCTGGACATACGTTCTTAAATAATGGTTTTTCCCCAAAGAGAGCTCAAAAAAATTTCCGTGATTAAAAACTTAATTATTGCATAAACAACTTTAGCTTAATTGCAAGCTCCGGCTGAACAGACCCACTGGGATGTTAGGGAATCATAGCTAGTGCTCAAAGAACCCTGATGTGTTTCTTCACAATATTGTGTTAAGTAAAATCCTTGAATTCTTCCAGTGTTATTTTAAAGAACTGTGTGTGATAAGTCAACTTGGTTATGTACTTTGTGTGAAAAATTGCCAGTATCCCACAGGGCAAATATGAAAAAACAACAGAGGAATAATTCTAAAGAAATGAGACTTTATTGACTTTTCTGTCCCGCTTTCAAAGGCCATCAATGACATATTGTTGAAGACTGTGACTTCACAATTTCATTGCAATAGCAGAATGTGGGTAGTAAAGTGAATCTCATGTTGGCATATCATCGATTGTGTGATTTGTCTTTTTCAAACCAAAAAAGAAACAAAGCAAGTGAGTGAAGAATGATGGAGAGCAAGGAAACTATAGCAGTCCTTGATTCAGTCCCTTCTGATATCCATGACAGCTGGTGCTGGTGTATCACGAGGAAAGGATTCACATAGAAGAGGATATGATGGGAAAGCAAAATTCATCATCAAGGAAATTACTTTTGAGGAGAACAAGAAAATCTGGATCCCACACTTTGTGTTGGTTTTGGGTTTTTCTAAGCAGAGAAATGATGACAGGTATCTATTTAGTCTACAGCAGCAGTTTTTTAATCTTTTCTTCTTTGCATTTGCCAAATGCTGCTGTTCCAGCAGATCAAAACTGAGTAAGGGTTTTTACTCTGTGCGGTCATTTCTGTTTTGCAAGTGGTATGTCTTGAACAGAAAAATCAGTGTATGATAAACCTATTAGTTCAGGGAGGACCACCTACTGTCACAGCGGAGGCTCAGCAGTAAAGCTTGCAGGGCTAAGCTGGTGTGGAGGAGCACAGCTGCCCATCACAGCCCTCCACTTATCCACAGCTGCACTGGCATTGTCCATCCACGTGGCCATGAAGATTTAGGATCTGTTCTATCGTCTTGTTTCTACCGCCTTCTCCAAACCTTTTAAAGTCTCAAATCACACACTCCTTTACCAGGGGTCACCTTTGATTATTATCTTTGCCATACGTCTCATAACTCAAGGGCCAGTTCTCTTTTGCCTCCTAACTGTTTAGACTCCATATTGACTCTATCAACACCTTTTTATCTATTGATATCCATTTTTACCTATTGCCAGTGTAGTCCCTATCTCGAAGAACTTGCACTATAAGCTTGAGAACAGCGATCCATATCTTCCAACACCTTAAATGGCCTTGAGCTGCTAATTTTCAAGGACTACTATGAATGACATCATGTGAGGTGCCGGTGCAATAATTTACAAAAGCAATAATTTTTGAAAGCCATCTCCTAAGTTTGTGATGTGAACAATAATGGAAGAGGAGAAATGGGGCAGAGGTGCTTGCTGTGGAAGCAACAAGGGATGCTGAGCATGAACAAAATTGCATATGGAAGGGTAAAACTACAGGTGGGCCAGGCAATAAATAATGAGGTAGCTTGTGCTAAATTATAGCACTGACCTGTGGATGAACTGCTGCCATTAAGTGTTATCACTGGTGAACCCAAACTGGTTCACCAGTTTGTGTGTGGGCCGCCTTTAGAAGTTTTTCTGAGATTCCTATTTTCAGATGTCTCTTCCAAGGGTTTGGGTCCTGCTGGAGATGGGACAACATGAGTTCAAATGCTGACAGTCATTGATGCTTCTTCCTGGAAGGCTGTGAAGTGCTTTTTCTCTTAACATTTCAAACAAAATGTCCTTGAAATGTCAGTAAGAGTAACAATGTGATGAAAAGGATTTACAGCAGACCTGCCTGGAATGTGTATGAGGGGACAATGACAAGCAAGGAAAGAAGAAAAGAAAGCAGGCAGAGCTGTAAATGAGTGAAAATACAGGGTTTATTTATCAAAACAGAATTTAGCATCCCAGTAACAATCCGGTTGTTCTCCATTACACCAGAATATGTGTTATATATCAGTGTCTCCTGCAAGGCTGTTTCTCTTAGCAGTAGGAGCCTTTCTTTCCTGCTAGACTTTGAATCTGATTTCCAGATTATCTTAATTATTTTCCAGCTGCGTCAAGATACTGGAATGTTTCTTTTGGAATTGTCCAAAATGAACTTTTCCTTCTTTTCTTGGAGATGCACTTCTATTTCTGTATGGAGTTCAAAAGTTCCTAGTATTTAAATCTTCTGCACCTGACCAGTTTCAATGGCAGCTCCACACATAAAAGACTTTGTACAAAAGGACCCTTGGCACTGCTGCAGATGAAATGCATGAAATAGCTGATGTGAAACTGCCCGATTCAACAAGTATTTTCCAGTAAATTTAGAGGAAGAAGAGTAATCAAGTTATTTGGACAACTTCAACCAATTTTGCAGCTATTTCTGCGGTGACAGTGGCTGGGTGAGAAAGGAAGTCAACGATGGGAAGATACATTCAGCTGCTTATCTCTGTCATGTCTTGATTAATACAACTGAAGGGCAGAACCTGTAATTGAACACAGGGTCTTGTGCTGAAGTCACTGACAGACACGTGCTTTGAGGAAAGCAGACAGGTCAAGTTCGTTTTGGTACGTGAATATTACTATGTATTATGTTTTTCTAAGCATTAAGGAGGAAAAATAAATAGAAAAGAAAAATAGGGTCTTCTCTGAGTTTAAAATATTAAACAGAGGCTAAATGATTGGTTCTGAGCTCTGAGAAGCCTGCTTACATGAATGACTGACGAAATGAAGATGTGAACCTTATTTAAGTTCCTGGAATGGGACTTTGGGCTTTCTACTACAGAAAAACATTTTCTGAAAGTAACAGCTTTATAAGTGTGATTAGCACCACCAGAGTTAACTCCCTACTGAAATCAGTGATCCCTCATGAGAGCTCCAGGACAGTACTTGACTCTTGTGAGTGGCTGTCCTTCCTCATGCAGAGGTGCTTAAAACAGAGAGAATGTAGATGGGTGACATAGCTATAGTTCATGGAACTGGATTTATCTGTATGCTGGGGAACGAGCTGATTGCTCTACTTTTGCATGAGCTGAGTTATTTTGTGTTCTGGTTATGAATGTAATTCCTCCAGGGGAAAGACTTCCTGACTGCAGTTATATTTGTTCTTGCCATGGAGCCATTCCCCATCTCAGTGTGCTTAATTTACTTTCCTAATATTGTCAAGTTGAGACCCCTGGTGGCCTAGTGGTTAGCGTGCAGGACTTTCACTGCTGCGACCACGGGTTCAAATCCCGGTCTCCTGGCCTGATGGAGGTCGTTAGCCCTGTGTGGCCATCCATCTATGAGAAGGACACTCTAAACAAACCTACGTCCTGAGGACCTCACTGCCATTGTCCAAGCTTGCTTGGCCCCGGCAGATGAACCTTAGGATTAAAGGGTGGGCTCAGTTCAGCGCAGGCTGTGTCTCACCTAAAAAATCCATTGCGCAGGCTGGAAAGGTAAAAGACCTTTCCCCAAATCTTCGTTCACGAAGATGGGCCATTAATATTGTCAAGTTGCTCTCAAAATTAGAATTCCAGCTTTGATGTACCAAAAATACCAGGCAGGACTCTCCAAAGTACAAGTAGTCTGAAGCCTGGAGACTAGTGAATTAATGGAGAAATTTTTAACAAAAAGATATGGAATAATAGAGCTATTTTTGGACGTTCTTTTAAAATCAGTGGCTGTCTAAGAATGGTAGCTTCTAGCACAGGCTTCATTGTAACTGAAAAATGGATCCATCCACAGAGCTCAACCACACATATATCACACAGGCTGACAGCTCACATTTTATTACCTTTCTTTAATGCTTCATTTCTAAGTGATAATTATTTTAATGGGTGATTATTCTAGTTCTGAGCAGTTCAAGGAATTTCTGATATGGGTAAGCAGGTGTAACTTTTAACAACCTTTGCTTCATATAAATTTGCCCTATAATTGATCATGTAAGTCTCTGTGATACAATTCCTAGAATATGATCTGACTAAAACCTATCATTTTATCTCCTTTGAGATACTTATATACATTAGACAAGGTTCTCCATTCTCTCTTTAATTATTTGTTCTGGAAATAAAATCTTCTGTGGCTGTTTAAGAAATAAACCTGGAGTTCAAAAACTCCCAGTGGAAACTGTGGTGAATATAATTTCATTATACATAGCACAGAAAACATTCTATTTACTGAACCCGTTGTGGTTTATTGGGAGAGTCCTGGAACAGAGAGACGAAAATGCCTCCTTCTACGGGTTGCAAATTGGATCATATCTAAGTTTAACTTTGAGTTCTGAGACACCAGTACCAAATGAGTCAATAGCCAGATAAAAAGGAAATACAAGAGACTACAGTTTTCTTTTCTGTATGTCAGCCTTTCCCTGGCCCTTTTTTGGTTACGGGACAAGAATAGGAGTTCTAGGCCTCCTTCATTCTTCAGGGTACCACAGAAGAAAAGTGTCTGGGGGCAGGAGCTCCTAATTTGGTGATCGTTGGATGAGAAAGACAGGCATAGCCATGAAAGCTGTTCACATCCTGTCTGTCAGGAGAGAGATTCCCGTAGGGTACTGTCCCAAGAAGAATGCAGTAAGTGGATACAAATACCCAAGGAAGGAGAACATCTGCTTCTCAAGAACCACCATTGCAAGGGAAGGCTCTGGGGCTAGGCTATGGCTGTATTTGTTTCTCATGCTGAAGACTGGTGTGGGGATGTACCTGAGTTGGAAGTTTTCCCACTTACTGCCATTACAAGGTAGGGGATTACCCAAGGATTTTCCCTATTCTGAATGGTGACAAAGGTAGATGTGTGAGTCTGTTATGAACACATTGGGAAAGAGGAGCTGCTGCAAACAACTGTGTTCGTCCTTATGGTCATGGGGGAGGAGGGCAGATCAGTCAGGATTTGGTCTTGTTCTGTTTCTTATGACCCCAAGAGGATGGCTGGAAGGAGGCAAGGCAAGGCAAAGCAAGACAAGTTGTAGTGAGGAGAGGAGTATATGGTTTTCAGATAGAAAATAAGGCATATGGAATCTTGACATTTTCTTTACTTGTCCCTGAATGTACATGTCATCACCAAATAATTAGTTTTCCAATTTGGTCTTCAGGAAGCCTGTGGTGTCCAAAATATCCATAACTTTTTTTTCCTATTCTGGCTACTTCCGTATTCCTGATGAATTTCTGATAAATCAGAATAAATATATTAGTAAAAGAAGACACAGTCACAGTAGGACACAATAAATCAATAATACCTTGTATGTGTTACCAGTTCCTGCTAGACAGATCTCATTAGTCTTCACTATTGTCTCAATGTGCTCTGCATACAGGAAGGTCTTCAAGTGATGTGGCTAAAGCAGCCTTTGTGAAAAGTCAGCTCTCTTCTGGCAGTCCAAAGATGGATTTTAAGGGATTAAAACCAGTATTAGGATAAACCCCACCAAGTGTGGCTAGCCCAGAACTGTGTGATACCAGTCAGATATGAAACAATATCATTAGCTGGCCTGGTAACACAGGTCAGTTCCTCTTCATTGACAGGAACATTTGGGAGGGCTGACTGCCTGAACGGTTTGGGCTCCTCTGTTGTTCCCAAACACCTGACATGCAAATCTGGATACAGCTCAGAGAAGAGGTCTGGCCCTAATGCAGCACATGGTTACAAACCAAGCACTCTGCATTGTATTGACATTCCTCGTGCAGCCCTGGGAATGTTTCAGCCTGCATAGTTCTTGGATGAGCAGAAAGTACATCATCATCAGCCCTCCAGGAGGATGGGTGAACTTTTGTCTGCATTTTTAGCTGAGACTCAATCAGTATCCTCAAGGGCAGAACTCCTTTGATCATGCTTCATCAGCCTGATTTGCTGAGCAGGTTTCAGACAACTTTTGATTTGTGGCTGGTAACACAGTCCTAATTAGCCAGCAGCCAATTCTGCTATCAGGTGTCAGCCTCTGGCTTCAGGCAACGGGCTTCTTGAGAGGGCACCTGCTGCGGCAAGAGTCTTCCCCTGGGCTGCCAAGACCACAAGCTACTGCCTTGTCATACACATCTGGATTCACTGCACTCCCAGTGTGAGCAAGCTGGGACAATCTATCAGGAAGAACTACTTGTGGTCAGTTGTGAGAGCTACACAGAAACCTATGGTGATGTTTTTTCTCTCTGTGGGACAGCATTCCTGAGGCATACGCCATCAGCCTTGTCTGACCATATCCAACTTTCTCAGTAGAAGATTCCCCTCTTTCCATGTCATTTGTGCTGGCAGAAAACAGGTGAGCTCTAAACAGAACTAATAATCATCTTGGAACATAAGTCCTCCTATTCTCACCCTCACCTCCATTTCTACACTTCAGTCAAAGCGTCACAATTCAATGATTGCAAGGTGCCAACCATTTTGGGATACCTTTTTTCCCCAGATAAGAGTTTGATTCCATGATGCTGCTCTGCAGATGTCCTCAGCCAACTCTTGCCAGCAGAGTACTGGACATGGGAGTGAATGTCTCCTCTTGTGAATCCACATCTGCTTGTGTTTGGATGAGTCTGGCTTCCTGAAACAGTCATGGCATTTTGGTCAGATGATCACAAAGCATCCAGACAATAGAGCCATGTAGTACAATGTGATGAAGGTCACACTTGATGAATATTACAGTGGGTGGCTAATTGTCTTTCCAAAACTTTTAGATGCAAAAGAAATTTCAAAGAATAAATATCTGACCCTGCATCTTCAAATGCAGCTAGTAGGTGTTTAGAGAACAGCTCAGACATGAGAGAGTGATACCATTGATTTTAGCATCTTTTTGGCACCAAGTGCACCAGGCCAAGTGTGTGCCTGGCTGGTAGCCAGAGCTAGAGGTTGTGTTCCAGCTTTTCCTGATCTCTAAGTTGTCAGACATACCCAGAGGACTCTGCTACCAGCATGGAGGCACACAACCAATTCACCAGCTGGGATCATGCCATGGACCCATCACATTTCCTGAGCTTTATTGTGCAGGTTCATTTTGAGGAATATCAGATAGGCTTCCATAGTAAATAGCCTACAAAGAAAGGGTAATTTTCCTACTTTTTACCAAGTCTCCTGTGGGGGAACTGGAGAAAGGAGCAGAGAGGAGAATCTGAGTGTCATTGAACCTTCTAGGCATGCCTGTTTACATTGGCATCACTAATTTAAGTCTTGTGAAAACAAAACATCACATACAACTCTGAATAGGGCTGTGTGCTGTAAGGCAGCTCTTCTGCAGGAACTGAAGTTGTGTGAGGCCTGCTGGCCAGCCATGGCTTGCCTTTATCTTCCCAGCTTGAGCAGGGATTCTCATTAAGCCTCTGTCATGGCCAGTTTTTCACTTAACTTACATCTCAGCAGAACTATTTAAAAGGTTTTAACTCAACAGATGTCATTCTGTGTGGACACCATCTCAAAGCATGCTGGTGTCCTGGATACTGATTCTGGCTGCAGGAACCTCTTTGGTACACGCAATTGCCTGCCAACAGGGTGGGGCTTGTGCTGAGCCAGAAGAGATTTGTACATCTTCGCAGGAGTATATATTCCAATCGCAGTCCTGGAACAGACTGTTCTCTCTCACTGTGAAATATCTCTATTCCAGTGACTTAACCCCTATTCTCCCAAGAGGAGGCAGACGTGTGTCTAATTGCCCTTGTGACCTTCATCACCTGAGCCATTGGAATAAGGCAGCTACCACTGCATCAGATGCATACAAAAGTTGGTTGGTTTTGCCTTACTGTCAGTGCAGACTGCTTTTAGCCTGTTTGGAAAAGCTGCTGCAGATGCAGGTTAACGCTGACATTTCCTTAGCTGCTGGTGTCAAGTAATAATATGGTTGATGTTTCCTAGGGGATTAGCTGGACCCTACAATGTCACCTACTAGTTCTTGGTGCTCTCGGTTTGTGTATCTGCTGTATTTGCTTTCCCTGGCATCAAATCATTGTCAAGCTACAGCCTCTCTGACACGCTGTGATCTCTCTCACAGCAAAAAATAAAAATAATTCCTGTAACATTTAATCATGAAACCTGCTGGTGAATTCTCTGCACTGTGCTGGGGTATGCAGGACCGTGAAAACTTCAGCAATAGAATCAACCTTGCACCGAGAAAAAAAAAAATCCTGCCTCTCATGAAATATTAATTCATGTTGCCAGCTTCAGCATTCTAGGTTTTTGCTTTTTCAAAGTCATCAGCTTGAAGGAAAATATATTTTCAGCCCTTGGCCCATCAAATACAGAGCAGAGTTGTTCTGAGAGTTGTTTGTCAGCCTGATTCTTGGCTAATCTGCTTGAATCTTATTTTCCATTTGGTCTAATCATCCTCAGCCTTGAAATGAATTGCTCTGGAGCCAGTATCTGGCAGTGGGAGTACCCAGACCTTGGAGCCATTGTTAGAGCTGGGTTCCTGTGGAGAACATTCAGAGAACTCTCTCATTCTCTTTCCAAGTTTGTTTCCCCACTGTCACCATAGAGCATTTTCTTGTTTAAATAAAAGCTGCCCATCTGCTCTGGTCTCCGCAGCATTCTTCTAGTCAGCTTTTAGCAAAATAGCCTAAGGAGTGCCGCACTTTCTGGGAAAAATCCCAGCAACTACCCTTCTCCACTAGCCAATAAATCAAAGCCCACACTCCAGCACCTTCTGGCAGGAGGGTGCAAAGATGTTATTACTGCAAAGGGGGAAGGAATCCCAGGAACACACAGAGAATAATAATAGGAGAAGACTTGTGATTGGGCATTCCGCAGCAACAACAGTGTTTTAGAGGCTGTTGCCAGAGCTACTTAGGTGCTGTAGTGAGGCTCCCGCTACACAGTGCTCACAAGCTAATGATCAGTTAATGCTGAAGGGAGCAGCCTCTGTCAGCTGCCTTAGTTCTGTGTGGTTACTGAACAATATGTGGTTCCACACGTGAAACAAAATGGAAAATACTCCCAGTGAAAGAGGGAAGCCATTCAAGGAAAAGACACAGCATGAGGAGCTGCAGGCTCTGTGGCAGACACCACAAACAGAGATGACGCTTGCCATTTGGAAGGAGGTGCAAAACTTGCAGCACCTCCATCATTTTGCAGCGTTGATGGAGATTGCCAGCACATCCAGAGCACACATGGGTGCTCAGCCCCAAATCACACTGGATATTTGTTTATTTTAAATTGGATACAGTTACCTGAATTGATGTGGTGCCAAAATCAGTTTTATTAACACTGTAAGTGACACCACAGATAACACAAGAATGCAGTAAACCCTAGAGACTACACAAACTTATCTTTACCAAGAAGGAGTGTGAAATACAAGCTCAGTTAAGTATCAAAATGAATGTAAATTTGTTACATTCAGGAATGTTTATGTGCAGGAAACGGAGTCTCATTATTTGGGAAATCCTACACTCTGAATTTCAACAGGAACAATGGGCACCAAAGAGAGAGGAGACTGAAAGAAGTGAGAGAGCAGAATTCTCTGATGGAGAGGTTTTAAAGGATTCCTGTAAATGTTTTGGAAGGGAGTGATTTCACTACATGCAAAGGGAATGTTTTCTTAAGGGTATACTTGATGCCAGATATTTTTCTACACTTGACACTCCATCATCAGCAGGTCTCTGGCAAGGCTGTAAAAAGACAGCACATGTTTTTTTACATTCAGCACTCCAGGAGATACTCTTGTCTCCAACCACTGCTTAATTTTCATTCAGCAGGCCAGATATTTCAACAGGCCAACCAACCATCTTTTGTTTTTCTTATTGCAGGGAGGGATGGAGACTGCCCTCACAGGTCTTTTAAAGAGCACATCAAGTATTGATTGGTAAAGCTGATGCTGCATCTGGGCTAAGAATTTGACACAAGACCCCTTCATTCTGCATCTCCTATACTAAGACCTGGGAAAACACAGTATTGTGCCAACACACCAAGCTGCTCTGACACCAGCTGGAGCACTTAGGCTAAAGCAAAGTGATGATAATGGAAGACAGCTGCAATATGCTTGTCCTGCCAGATAGAAAGGTTTACAGAAAAATGTGTCTCATCTTCCTCAAGCAACGCTTGGAAGCTGCGTAATGCAGAGACTGAAAAAATGGGAGACAAATCTCATCTGTGGGAGAAACTGAGGGAATCACTTGAAGTCCTGCTTTAAGGGCAACACTCGGTTGGCTGATGTAGCTCTGGGCAGAGCCAGAGGACAAATTTGTCCAGGGTGCAGATATTTCAGCACCAGTGCCAACACATACACCTCAGAAATCAATAGAACACTTTAAATCAGTGAGGTTGTTTATTTATGCTGGAAGCTATATGTTATAACCACCTCAATTCTTACTTGCTATTACCTTTGGCTTGAGGAAGTAAAAGGCGTGGGGAACTGCCTCTTTAAGGGAGCCTGGCAAGAGTTGGGAAGAAGGAGCTGTGCTTGCAGAGCCGTGTCAGGCAGCCCAGAGCAACTGGATGTCAGGCTTTGAAAGGAGCCTGTCCCCATCAGTGTCCTTTGCTAGGACTGATTGCAGAACATATTTAGCCTTCTATCATTTAAATGTACAAATGACTGCTCTGTGACTCAATTAATAGCTCCAGTGCTCCCAGCCTGGCTCTCTCCCTTGAAGGGCAAAAGGCCTTCTCTCTGTGACTAGTCTCTGTGACTATTAATGCTCCTATAATGCTGCAGACTTGTTCTGATTTTCATGATGTGGCACTCCAGACCCAAGGCTGATGCCAGCCTCCCAGCTGGCTCTCCCAGACTTGCTTATCCACTGTGCTGCCTTTGCCAGGGCAGCATGTCATACATCTCAGTCCTCAGGGACAGCCGAAGAGTCAAACTCTTATTTTTGTTTAGAAGGAAAATTGCTACTGTTTCTGATAACATTGAACTTACCAGGAATCAATTCATCACCTCTGAGAAAAGGGTGTCCCAGTGGACACCCAGCTCCCCTCCAGGCAGTGGGATCCACTCTTGATTTCTGTGACCAGTTCTCTGCCACCCCACACCAAGTGACTGCAGGGAAGGATGGGAGCCCAGTACTCCTCCTGTCTGTGCTACACACGGTCACTGATGAGCGGTGATCCGAACTCTGCCATGAGCTTCTGCAGTCCCAGGACTTCTGCAATCATTTTGTCACTGGGCAGGAATGCAATGGCTGCACGGTGAGTGAGTGACACAGGGCCAGCACTTTGCTGAGAGACAGTAATGGTTTTGTCAGGCCCAGTGAACCCTGCTCAAGGTCAAGACCGTGGGCCAGGTGGCGGCCCCCCACACGCATGGGCTTTCCAGTGATGCAGACATGTTTTCACATAACACTTCTTTGGCTTCCAAATACCAGGAGAACCAGACTTGTTTTGGGTGAAAACATTGCATAAGGTGATTAGGTATTTTCTGACTGAATTGAACTTTGCCAGAACCTAAGGAAACACAGTGGGTGAAGTTGGAGACAGTGAACACCAAGCTGCTACATTTCAGAGACAGCAAGGATCTGAAAGGACGGGGTAAAGAGCAGCGTCTGGTTTTGCCTTGAACCAGTATTTTTTTACTGAGAGACTGGGGGACGATATGGTGCTCTGGAAAAAAGTATTCAATGCTACCAGTGGGAGGGGAAAGCTGGGCAATTTCTACATAGCACCAAAACTGGGGTGGAACACAGTAACTCCTCTGGAAAAAAAGCATAAATAACAGCCAAAATCCATGAGGTCTTAGAGAACTGCATCAAAGATCTGTGCATTAAAATAAAGCCATATTACAAACCTAGAAGTGGGTAGTAAATGACTAAGAATGTCCAAAGTCTCCAAGGCTGAAAAGGAATGGGCCATGTTAGGCAAACATAAACAGGAATCACCACATGCAAATAATTCCACACTGCTTTTTCATTGTCATCCTCAAGTTTTCTGCACTTTCTCCCTGAAGATTGCAAAAAATGCTCCTTCATGAATTCCTGATTGTAGGCAACCATCTCAGAGCAGGAGAGGGAGACAGAGGACAGGGGCTGCAGAAAACCCATGAGCAAGCACAAGGCACAGATTTCATGGGAAGGGCAGTGAGCAGAGACACAGGAAACATGTTCTTATCTGGGAAAGATGTCCATATCTTCTCACTGCCTTGGTATGGTGCAGCTTGAGGGAAGGAACAGAACAGAAGGAATCAATCTCAGAGACTGAGGTTCAGCTGCAAAGGGCAAAAATCGGAGCTGTGGAGGGCAATGACCCCACTCCTTATAGAGCAATGGGAAGACCAAAAGGATTTTTCTAGAGGGTGCGTAATTTTTGTGGAGGAGCAGACACACATGTCAAATGGAGAAAGACCAAAGTCCAGGCATTGTCTGGTGTAATTAAGAAAGTTCAAGTAAAAGCTGTAGTAATGGCTTCTTTTGCAGGCAATATGCTGTATATGGGAACCTCCAAACATGGAGGAGGATGCTTTTCCCTCAGGAGAGTTCTTCCAGGCCACATCCAGGGATGCTCTCATGGCACCAAGAGCCAGCCTTGGGATAGTTTGAGTTCACCAACGCCCCACTGTATTGTTCCTACTGGAGGGGTTAGGAGGGCTCAGCCGTTGCCCTGCTCAGTGTCTGACCTGGCCAAGGCTTGGGAGACAGCATTAGCCCTGCTAGCACTTTCCAGACTGCTTCCATTTTGTTTAAGCCAGCCAAATGACTCAGCCTTCCCAGAGCATAGTCTTTGGGTAGGAATGGTTTTCCCCTTAGATGTTTCCTGCATTGTGTCATGGGTGCAACATAATTTCTGATGGAGAAACACAACCACACTTCTAAGGAGCGTAGGTGCCCCACAGCTCCACGGTTGGGGTTTTCACTTTGCTTTATTTTCATGTAAATAAAGGGGAGTTTGTAGGGGTTTGGCTGGGGAGTTTCTCCATCAGCCCAATGGGAAATTCCACACTGCTTGGAGAATGTGGAAAGAAATTAAGACCTACAGAGATACTTAGATAACAACATCCCACTAAAATCGAGGGATTTAGGTCCCTGAATGTCTTTGGGGGTTGGTTCCTCCTTGGGGAGAGGAAGGTTCGGTGGCGGGAGGTGAAGCCAGGGAAGAGAGGGGCTGTCCTCAACGCCGGCAGTGACTGCTGTGAGAGGAGCCCCGCAGAACGCCGGGGGTCCTCGGGGGAGCCGACACCGAGGGCGGTCTGAGGGCAGGGTGAGGCCCCAGCAACACTCACTGCCAGCCGACGCCTGAGCCCCGCGGAGCAGCCGCTCTTCTCGGGGTCTGGGCTGGGTTTGGCGGCGGATACCCGCGTCCCGTCCGCGGGGACGGGAAGGCAAAGGAACGGAAGCGAAGGGGAGAGGCCGCGGAGGCAGCGGCGGAGGTGGGCGGCAAGGCCCCGGCGGGCCGCGAGGGGGCGCCGCAGGACGGCGCCTGTGCCTGGGGCCGCCGCGCGGGCTCTGCCGGCGGGACACGGGCCGGTCCCGGGCTGGTCCCCGGGCTGGCACTTGGGCGGGAGGCGCGACGGAGGCTGCTCCTGCCTCACCATTTCCTGGGGGTTCAAGGTGTGAACACGCCCTTGATCGCGACACGGTGCGGTCTAATAATTTCCATTGTATTTAGCGATGATGGTCGCAGGCACAACCCCCTCGCTTGCAGTGTGGCTTGCCTGTTTTTTTTTCGCAGTCCTCGGTCACGTACTCAGAAACCATCACCTGAGTACGAGGGAGAGTAAGAATTTGGCTATCGTGGGCTGCCTAGGTTATCAAGAGGCTGGAAATGATGCAGAGCCACTAGTTCCTGCTGTACAGAGGATGCATGTGGAGCCCTACCATCACAGTTTGGTCCTGCTAAAGAAGAGACTGTTTCTAATTCAGGTAGGAACACAGAAATAACAAAACCTGTTTACTACTGCAAGTACTGAGCTGGGGAAAAAAGAGAAGCAGCAGCAAAGACATTCTCACTGGAGATATTCAAGCACCCTAAGGGCACAATCCTGTGCAATGTGCTCTAGGATGACTCTTGTTGAGCAGGGAGGCTTGACCAGATGCCCCACTGTGGTCCCTTCCAACCTTACCCATTCTGTGATTTTGTGAAGAGGG